>NW_024412400.1:2008954-2037234 GCF_014898765.1 Herpailurus yagouaroundi
CGGCCGGCGCCCGGGTCCTCGGCGCGAGGCCTCTTGGCCTTTCACCCCGGGCGTGGGGCCCCGTCGCCCTGGTCACCTGGACGCCCCTCACCTGACCGGCCGCCCCGCTGGAAGAGACTTTGGTGGAGCTGCTTTGTTTCGGAGGCAGATTACACAGGTAATGCGCGGTTGTGAAGGGCTTTTGCAACTAACGAGAGCAAGAATTAAGTAAGAATAAAGCCACGCTGACTCCCCGCGCACATAACCCCTGCTTCTCTCCTCGTTTATCTGCTTCCAGTGAAGTGTGCGTTATAATATACTGTATTCTTAGCAATGGAAGCAAACCAGGGGCGCCCGGGTGGCTGTCGGCTAAGCCTCTGAGTCTTGGTTGCAGCTCAGGGCATGACCTCGTGGTTGGTGGTTTCGAGCCCCGTGTTGGGCTCCGCGCTGGCAGCATGGAGCCTGCTTGGGATTCTCTCTCTGCCCTTCCCCTGCTCATGCGCGCTCGCTCTCTCTCTCTCTCTCTCTCTCTCTCTCTCTCTCAAAATAAATAGACTTAAAAAGAAAATAGAAGCGAGCCGGACGCACTGTTATAAGCTACTTCTTTTGGATAAACATCATCTTTGCATGCCGTCGCGTGTGTCTACTCCAGGTTAGTAAATCAATTGGCAATTTGTTGGATGTGCTTAATATGGTTGAAGGCAACTTTCGATAGCCTCACATCCAGCCCGTTAAATCTATGGAGGTTTGTCCAAAAGCCAATCTGGCATCTCCCTTTGAATGTCTAACAGGTATCTCAAACTGAATATAGGCCACATAAGACTTTTGATCCAAATGTCATACTCACTCTCCAGTGTTCGTCATCCCGGCAAAAGTTCCCACTTCCCCCTTGGTTGTTCAGGACCAAAACCTAGGAATCATTCTCGATTCTCTCCTTTCCTCACGTTCTGGAATCTATCTTTCAATAAAACCTGAATCTGTCCTTTTGTCACTATCTCCACCTCACAGTCACCATCATCTCTTGCCCAAGTTAGTCTCTGTGCCACCTGTCTTCTCTCCTACAGCCTACACAAAAGCAGCGTTTTAGTGGCTTCTCACGGCACTTAGGAAAAAGATCCAAACTCTTCCTGGTGGGGGTCTTGCCTCCTGCACTGACTCGCTTCATCTCCTACCACTCTTCCCCCTTCCAGTCCACACTAGCCACGCCTTATTTCCCCGGGTTCCTCAATCGTGTCCGACACTTTCCTGCTTAAGATTCAGCAATAGCTGCTTCCCTTATTTGGAATATTCTTCCTCCACATCTCCGCATTGCCCACTTCTTTGCTTGAAACAGGTGGGTTGTCTCCTCAAATGTCATCTTCAACGAAGCCTTCCCTGACCATTCAATCGGAAATATTTCACCCCAGTTACTTTCTCACCTCAGTCAACCTCTCTTATAACCGTCTTGTTTTCAAAATACCTAGTACCCCTTGAGATCATCTTTTATAATTTTTGGTATATTAATTACTGCCCGTCTCTTCACCCTGGAATGCAAGATGTCTATCTTGTTCCCTCTCTATGTTCCTACTGTTTCGAACAGTTCCTGGCTTATAGTGGATGTTCAATAAATATTGATGATTGATTGATTGAATGAATGAACATCTGTCCTCAGACTGGATGAAGATACAAAAGAGAACATGACCTGTCAAAATGGAGAGTGTGATAGAAGAAGAAAAACTGTAATTACTGATACGTTTTATCTATTTTAACATAAAATATTCACATAAGTAGTAAAATATAAATGTACAGTTTTTCAAAAGTGAACACTTATGTAAATAACACCTAGGTCAAGAAATGGAACATTGTAAAAAGCAACGAAGAACTCGTGTCCTTTCCCAATGTTAACCGCCCCCCCCTTTTCCAAGCGACCACTATCTTAATATTTATAGAAAACGCTTTCTTGCTCTTCTTTATATAATTTTATAATTCATTAATTCTCATTTCTATAATGTATTCCACTGAATGTGTACACAAGAATATATCCATTCCACTGTTGATAGGCATTTAGGTTGTTTCGGTTATTTACTGTTTAGGACTATTTTATTTTATTTTATTTCATTTTTTAAGTGTTTATTTTTGAGAGAGAGAGAGAGAGAGAGAGAGACAGCATGAGTGTGGGGGGGGGGGGCAAAGAGAGAGGGAGACACAGAATCTGAAGCAGGCTCCAGGGTCTGAGCTGTCAGCACAGAGCCCGACACGGGGCTCGAACCCATGAACTGTGAGATCATGACCTGAGCTGAAGTCAGCCGCTTAACCAGGTGAGCCACCCAGGTTCCCAGGACTATTTTTTTTTATTTATTTATTTATTTATTTATTTATTCATTCATTCATTCATTCATTCATTTATTCATTCATTCATTTATTCATTTATTTATATTTATATTATATTTATAATGTTTTTTCTTTTTTTTTTTACTTTCTATGATTTATTTATTTTTTTATAATTTACATCCAATTTAGTTAGCACATGGTGCAACAATGATTTCAGGAGTAGATTCCTTAGTTCCCCTTACCCATTTAGCCCATCTCCCCTCCCACAACCCCTCCAGCAACCCTGTGTTTGTTCTCCATATTTAAGAGTCTCTTATGTTTTGCCCCCCTCCCTGGTTTTATATTCTTTTTGTTTCCCTTCCCTGTGTTCATCTGTTTTGTCTCTTAAAGTCATCATATGAGTGAAATCATAGGATATTTGTCTTTCTTTGACTGACTCATTTCATTTAGCATAATACCCTCCCGTTCCATCCACGTAGTTGCAAATGGCAAGATTTCATTCTTTTTGATTGCCGAGTAATACTCCATTGTGTGTATATATATGTATATATACACATATGTATATATACCACATCTTCTTTATCCATTCATCCATTGATGGACATTTGGCCTCTTTCCATACTTTGGCTATTATGGATAGTGCTGCTATAAACATGGGGGTGCATGTGTCCCTTCGAAAAGCACACCTGTATCCCGTGGATAAATGCCTAGTAGTGCAATTGCTGGGTCGTAGGGTAGTTCTATTTTTAATTTTTTGAGGAACCTCCATACTGTTTTCCAGAGTGGCTGCACCAGTTTCCATTCCCAATTGTTTATTCATTTTTTGAGAGAGAGAGGGGCAGAGAGAGAGGGAGACACAGAATCCGAAGCAGACTCCAGGGTCTGAGCTGTCGGCACAGGGCCCGACGCGGGGCTGGAACTCCCGAACCAGGAGGTCATGACCTGAGCCGAAGTCAAGACGCTCAACCGACTGAGCCACCCAGGTGCTCCACCCCAGGACTATTTTAAAACAATGCAATTATGAGCATTTCTCCTTGTGCACGGGAGTACTCATTTCTCTGGATGAGGGTTTCTTAACCTTGGCAATTTCTTAACCTTGGCCAGTGGCATGGCCCCAGTTGTTTAAACCAAAAATGTTTCCAAGCGTTTCCATATGTTACTGGAGAAGAACTGCCCCCTGTTGAGAATCACTGATCTAGGGTAAACAACAAGCAGTAGAATTCCTGGTTTGTATACCTTTAGATTTACCACATGGTGGCAAAGTGTTTTCCAAAGTACTTTCAAGAGAAGTGACTTGGAATCAGCAGAGTAGAGAGCTCCAAGAATGGGTCCCTTGCAAGAACTGGTCTTCTCAGAAAGAATCCAGCTAGCCAAAAACTGACACAGGCAACATTTTTGGAACTCCGGAATCCAATCAAATACATGTGTCAAGTCACGAGCACCTCATGGGGGGAGAAGCAGCTGAATTTTGGTAGGAGGCACTGTGTAGTTTTTGCTTGCCTGCCTAGCATCCTTTATTCCTGAGCTCATCAGCAGCCTTGTGGACAATGGCCCATGTTCCTGGTACAATGTATCGGTGCCACGGAAAGCAACATGGACATCATTCTCCAAAACTGTGGTCGTGAATTTGACCTGTCTGGTGGTTCCTTAAGGGACCAGTGCAGAGACTGATCGTTATTTTGCCTCAGGTTGGAGTAGCTTTCTGTGTGGCATCCGACAGAAGCATTTAAAGACATATGCTACCTGTTGCTGACTGGGGTAAGGAATGAAGGGTGAAGCAAATAGCATGACAGGCCCAAAGGCCTGGGTACGAGAAGTCTGAGGAGGAAGGTTCTGGGGAGACAAGATCAGTAAAGGACTACCGTGTGCACTGGGGGATCTGGAGGGCAGTGTGCATGCCCTGGGACAGACACATACTCAGAAAAGACCTGAGAGGACGCTAGACTTATAGCTCTGACTGATCTTTGGACTACATTTAAGTAGGAAGTGAAGGCTAAGGCAGAGTTGTCATCAGCTTGGCTTAGCATCAAAGGTGCATCCTAGCTCAGAGCCAATATGCAAAGACCCAGGAAGGTTTTTTCTTTTCTTTTCTTTTCTTTTCTTTTTGTCTTTAGGCACTTAAGGAAATACATTCTGTCCCCTGGCTGGCTGCTGAGATAACAGAACAGAGACTTCAGTGAGCATATGTGACAAGTAGTACAATCCTTTGCAAAAACAGTTTGGAAATGGAAAGCTGTGACCTTCAGTGATCCACACCAGAAACCTGTGGGAAGGGAGAGAATCCGTAGTGATGGCATTTGTCATTTAGGGCTTGGGGGAGAAGTGGACAGGGTACAGAGATGATTTCTAAACAATATGAGGTTTCTTTTTGAGGTGAGGAAAATGTTCTAAAACTGTGGTGATAGTGGCACGTATCTGTGAATATACTAAAAACCACTGACTTGCACAGTTTACATTAGTGAAATGCATGCTATGTAAATTATATCTCAATAAAGCTGTTTTTTTTAAAGCTATGTTGTTGGCTCATACACATGCTTTTTTTATGTTTATTTTGAGAGAGAGTGTGTGTGTGCATGAGTGGAGGAGGGGCAGAGAGAGAGAGGGGGGGAGAGAGAATCCCAAGCAGGCTCCACACTGTCAGCACAGAGCCACAAACCATGAGATCATGACCTGAGCCAAAATCAAGAGTCAGACACTTACCTGACTGAGCCACCCAGGTGCCTCAGCTCATATACATTCCTACTCTAACATATTCCTGGTCATTTATCTTTGTATCAGTATGAACTATCCCTCTGGGTCCTGAACTTTTCTCTTTGAATCCCATTCACTTTTCCCCCTGCTTTATTGGTGTATAATTGATAATTAAACATAATATGTATTTAAGATGTACAACTTCATGATTTGATTTGATATAGGTATACATTGTGTAGTAATCATAACAATCGAGTAAATTAACACAGTCATTGCCTCAGAGTTACCATTTCCTGTTCTGTGTGTGTGTGTGTGTGTGTGTGTGTGTGTGTGTGTGTGTGTATGTGTGTGTGTGTGTGTATGTGCTAAGAACATGTAGGATCTTCCCTCCTAGCAAAGTTTAAGTACACAATGTGTTACCGTTAACTAGAACCACATTATTGCACATTAGCTCTCCAGAACTTACTCATCTTGCATAACTGAAACTTTGTGCCCCTTGACCAACATCTCTCCGTTCGCCTCTACCCCCAGCCCTGGTAACCACCATCTATTCTGTGCCTCTACGTATCTGACCACTGATAGATGCCACATATAAGTGAGATCATACAGTATTTGTTTTTCTGCATCTGGTTTCTTTCAGTTAGCATTATGCCCTCCAGGCTCATTTGTGTGGTCATAAATGGCAGGATTTCCTTCTTTTTAAAGACCAAATAATATTCCATTGTGCAATATACAGATTTCCCTATCCTAAAAGTTTATATGGCTGTATTTATGTATATAATTGGGCTTTTTGTGACTGGCTTCTTTAACTTGGCACATTTTCAAGATGCGTCCAAGTTGTAGCATATATCAGTACTTCATTATTTTTTATGGCCAAATAATATTCCACTGAATGGACATACCGCTTTTTGCTTATACATTTCTCTATTGACAGACATTTCAGTTGTTTCCATCTTTTGGCTATTGTGAGTAATGCTCCTATGGACATTCTTGGACAAGTTTTTGTAGGGACACATGTTTTCATCTGACTTAGGTATATGCCTAGGAGTAAAATTGCTAGATCATATGGATCAAACTCTATGATCAAGCATTTGGGGGAGCATTTGTTTTCCAAAGTGGCTACCGCATTTTAATTTCTACTTGTAGTGAATGAGGATTGTAATTTCTCCACAGCCATGTCAACACTTGTTATTTTTTCTTTTTTCTTTCTTTTCTTTTCTTTTTTCTTTTCTTTTTTTTTCTTTTTTTTTTTTTTTTTTTTTAGAGAGAGAGGGAGAGAGAGCATGCATGTGGGGGAGAGGAAGAGGTAAGGAGAGAGAGAGAATGTTAAGCAGTCTCCATGCTGAACATGCAGGGCTCAATCCTATGACCCTGGGATCAGGACCTGAGCCAAACTCAAGAGGCAGACACTCAACCAACTGAGCCACTCAGATGTCCCAACACTTGTTATTATCTCACTTTTGATTCTAATCATCCTAGTGGGTGTGAAGTGATATTTCATTGTGGGGGTTTTTTTTAAGTTTTAAAAATTTTTTTAATGTTTATTTATTTTTGAGACAGAGAGAGACAGAGCATGAATGGGGAGGGTTAGAGAGAGGGAGACACAGAATCTGAAACAGGCTCCAGGCTCTGAGCTGTCCGCACAGAGCCCGACGCGGGGCTCGAACTCACAGACCGCGAGATCATGACCTGAGCTGAAGTCGGCCGCTTAACCGACTGAGCCACCCAGGTGCCCCTTAAGTTTTTAAAAAATATTGTAAGTACAATTCACTCTTCAAGATGAGTCTTGAACTCACAACCCCAAGTTCAAGTGTTGCATGCTCCAACTGAGCCAGCCAGGCCCCCTACACTGTGGTTTTAATTTACATTTTCCTGATGACTAATGATGGCCGAGTCTCTTTTCAAGTGCTTACTGGCACTTACTGGTTTTTTATATCTCCCTTGGAGAAATATCTATTTATATCCTTTGCTCATTTCTTTCTTTTTTTTTCAATGTTTATTTCTTTTTGGGAGAGAGACAGACAGACAGACAGATAGAGACAGAGCACAAGCAGAGGAGGGGCACAGAGAGAGGGAGACACAGAACCCAAGGCAGGCTTTGGGGTCTGAGCTGTTAGCCCAGAGCCCAACATGCGGCTCAAACTCACGGACCGTGAGATCATGACCTGAGCCGAAGTCAGACGCTTAATCCACAGGCACCCCTGCTCATTTCTAATCAAGGTAGCTGTCCTGTTTTCTTTTGTTGTAGGTGCTTTTGGTATCATATTTTAAGGATCTTTTGTCAAATCCAAGGTCATGAAGATTTATCTCTGTGTTTTCTTCTAAGAGTTTTTAGCTTTTACATTTGGATCTCTGATCTATTTTGAGTTAATTTTTGCACATGACCTGAGCTAAGGGTCCAACTTCATTCTTTTGCATCTTGACATCCAGTTCTCCCAACATCATTTCTTGAAAAGACTGTCCTTTTTCCCCATTGAATGGTCTTGGCACCCTTTTGAATATCAGCAGACCACAGATGTATAGGTTTATTTCTGGACTCTCAATGTTATTCCGTTAACAACAGAGCTTTAAATTACATATCACAAAAATTGACAAATGTGACTGAGATGCACATTTTTTCAAATACACAAAATGTTCCCTTAATCAGGAAGGGCCACCATGGAGAGCTACAAAGCCTCCATACTATGCAACCATAAAGGGCATTAGTCACATAAATTAGGACAGAATTAGTACCCCCAGAGTTGTGCAACATGATATCCCTGCCCAAAATTAATCATAGTGGGACATCAAGGATGTTGTTTGAAATTCTTTAAAAAACCCTACTGACTCTATTCACTGACCATGGTACAATAAAATTAGACAAATGACAAAACATAACCATAAATTGAAGACCTAACAGGCAGAAGGCAAATAAGCTTATGAAAAGATGCTCAACATCATATGCCATACAGGAATTGCAAATTAAAACAATGAAATACCACTGTATACCTAGTAGAATGGTTAAAGGCTAATGGAGATGCAGAGCAACAGGAACTGTTGGGAACGTAAAGTGGTAAAGCCACTTCGAAGACAGGTTAGCAGGGTTTTTTTGTGTTGGTTTTTTTTTTAATGTTTATTTTTGAGAGACAGAACATGAGCAGGGGAGGGGCAGAGAGAGAGGGAGACCCAGAATCCGAAGTGGGCTCCAGGCCCTGAGCTGTCCACACCAAGCCCGACGCGGGGCCTGAACTCATGAACCGTGAGATCATGACCTGAGCCGAGGTCGGATGCTTAACCAACTGGGCCTGGCGACCCCAGGTTAGCAGTTTCTTATAAAACTAAACATACTCTTACCATATGACCCAGCAATTCTACTCTTTGGTATTTACCAAAACGAGTCAAAAGTGTATGTTCACACAAAAACCTGCATAATTATTCATTATTGCCCAAACTTGGAAGCAACGAAGATATACTTCAGTAGATGAATGAATGGTACTGTTACATCTCTTCAATGGGATATTATTAGCATAACAGCAAATGACCTGTCAAACCATGAGGAGACATCAAAGAATCTTTACTGTCTATTGGTAAGTGCAAGAAACCAATCTGACAGCTTACGTACTGTAAGACTTCAAGTACATAACATTCTGGGAAACGCAAAAGAGTAAAGACAGTTAAAAGATCAATGGTTGTCGGGAGTGCGGGGGAGCACAGGGGATTTTTAGTGCAGTGAAATGATTCCATACGGTACTGTGATGGTGGACAGATGTCATCCATTTGTCAAACCCTTAGAACTACACAGTACAAAGAGAGACACCTTTATTATGCTAAGTGATGTAAGTCAGACACAGAAAGACAAATACCAAACGGTGTCACTTATATGTGGAATCTAAACAAAATAAACCAGCCAAAGAGCAGAAACAGACATGTAAATAAAGAGAGCAAATAGGTGGTTGCGAGGGGGGAGGAGGGGGGGGATGGGCAAAATAAGTGAAAGGGAATGGGAGGTACAGGCTTCCAATTACAGAATGAGTAAGTCATGGCAGGGAAGGTTACAGTATAGGGAACACAGCATTGTGTAGTGACAGAGGGTGGCCACACTCACGGTGAGCACAGCATAAAGTATAGACTTGCCCAATCACCGTGTCGCACACCTGAAACTAATGTAACTTGTGTGTCAACCATACCCCAATTGGAAAAAAAAAAAAAAAAAAGACTAAACCCTAATGTAACCTACAGACTTTAGTTAATCATAATGTATTGGTTCATTGGTGGTAACAAATGTACCACAGTAATGCAAGATGTTCAGAATAGGGGAAATTGTGAGGGAATGGCCTGGGGTGGGGTGGGGTTGGGCAGGAGATAGAAAATATATGTGAACTCTGTGCCATCTGCTCAATTTTTCTGTAAACAAAAGAGCTCTAAAATATTAAAGTCTCTTAATTAAAAAAAAAATCAGAAATTCATCACAGGGAGAAAAATAGAGTTGAAGAGAACCAGAATGTGTTTTTTTTTTGAGAAAATTAGTAAAATAGTTAACTCCTGATAATATTGATCAAGTCAAAAAGGGAGGTGGGGGTGCCTGGGTGACTCAGTTGGTTGGGCATGCGACTTCAGCTCGGGACATGATCTCACGGTCACGGTTCGCGGGTTCAAGCCCCACATTGGGCTCTGTGCTGACAGCTCAGAGCCTGGAGCCTGCTTGGGACTCTGTGTCTCCCTCTCTCTCTGCCCCTCACCCACTTGCACTCAGTCTGTCTCTGTCTCTCAAAACTAAATAAACATAAAAAAAATTTTTTTTTAAGGGAGAAAGTGCACGTAAAAACATTACAGGCATTTTGTGAGAAAAACAATAGATAATACCAGGAATAATTTTGCACTAATAAATTTGAAACCTCAGATGAAAATAGTCATTTTTCTCTAAAGTTGTAAATTTCAAAAATAAATTGTAAACTTCAAAAAAAAAAAAAGTAAAGGAAATGTAGAAAACATAAAAAGGCAACTAACCACGTGAGAAATGGAAAAATCTAGGAAACTTCCCAAATGTATCAAATGATGTTACAGACAGGTTTTGCCAAAAACTCCAGGGAAGAGAAAAATGCTATCTTATATAAAATATTGCAGAGCCCAGAAACCATGGAACACTAACTTATGTTGTGAGTTTGGAAGAATCTTGTCACGAAAGTTAGACCCACGTAGACAGCAAAACAGTAGCCACTAAGCAGAAGGCAGGCTCACTTATACACACAGGTGTGAAAATCCTCACCATTAGTGTTAGCACATCAATTCTAGCGAAGTGGCAAAGCGCTAAGGGTCATCAAGCTTTCCTCACCGAATGCAAAAGTGATCTGGCCGGCCTGGCTTTCGCCAGCCATTCGCGAAGGCTCGCACTGACCGCCCCTGGGGGTGCACATAGGGAGGAAGCCGTGGGGTGGGGTGCTGGTCTGGAGGGGGGCGGTATGTGGAGTGGGGGTAGGGTCGGGAGGATACCTACAGCCCAGGTGGGGGGATCCACAAGTGAGTCATCCCCAGCCACGTGTGGGCAGGCTCCCCAGCGGAGTCCGCAAGGCAGCCAGTGGCTTCTGTGCCGTGGAGTGTCCCGCCTTCGGTTCTGCCAGCCTCTTTGTGCCCCAGCGACCCGAGCTGTAGAGCAGGCCTCGGGATTCTGGACGGAGCGGGAAAGGAGCGGCCTCTCCACAGCCGCTCACACGCTCTCACTCTCTCCCATGGGAGAAATCACCGGCTGGGAAGTTTTCTCTTGCACTGAGCTGTGCCCCCGTAGGAGAGACGTGGGCGACACAGGTGAAGGGAAGCTGTTCCTCTTACCCTCTCCAGCGCATCTAATCCCAAATGTGTATTTTTTCCTCCAACGGTGCCGGACTTCTGCACTCTCATCCATGGCTGATGGCCAATGTTTATGTTCTTTGGGAGAAGGAGGTAGAAACTCCTATTCCACCACTCACTGATGTCACTCTCCATTGTCTCCTCCTAGGATTCTATTAGACACACCGTGGGACTTCTGGGTCTGTTCGCCATATGAGGCAATACAAGATTGATCTTCCCCCTCCCCCCCATATTTTCCATCTTTTATCTCACCGTGCTGTCTCCCAAGAGATATTCTCAGCTTGACCTTCGGTTCTCTAATGATTCTTTGGCCGTGTCCAGTCTGTTATTCAACCCATCTATTTGGGTTTTTGCAAATTCCAACAGCCATGTGTTGTATTTTCAAAATCTTTTTTAGTTTTTTTTTTCTCTCACAGCTGACTCTTCACATTTTGTAGTGATTTTACATTTTTTAAAATGATTTTTAGACTTCTGAAGGGTTGCAAAGATAGGACAGAGTTGTCGCATCTTTCCCTTTAATGCTGACGTCTTACACAACCAGCGGGCAATTATCTAAACTAAGAAATTACCGCTGCTACCTTACTATTAACTGAACTGCAGCTTTATTCAGATTTCACCGGTTTTTCACCGATGTCCTTTTTCTGTTCCAGCATCAAATCCAGGACCTCACGTTGCATTTCCTTGACCTGCCTTTTCGGTGTCCTCCAAATTGTGACAGTCCCTCAGTCATCTCCAACCTTTCATGACCTTCACACTTTTTGAAGAGTACTGATCAGGTATTTTTGAGAACATTCCTCAATTTGTGTTTGTCTGATACTTTCTCGTGATTCTATTGAAGTCGTAGATTTTGGGGAAGAATACAACAAAGCCTGTGGTTCCTCCTCAGTGCATGGCAGAAGAGAGTTCATGTCAATAAGTCTTATTGGGGTGACGTGAGCGGCACCCAGTCATTTAAGCATCTGACTTTGGCTTAGGTCACGATCTCGTGGTTCGTGGGTTCGAGCTCCGCGTTGGGATCTGTGCTGACAGCTCAGAGCCTGGAGCCTGCCTTAGATTCTGTGCCTCTCTCTCTCTGCCCCTTCCCTGCTCATGCTCTCTTTAAAAAAAAATTTTTTTTAAAGTGAGTCTTACTGAGGTGACGTTAAAGCTGATCATTTGGTGCGGGTGGTGTTGGCCAGGTTTCTCCACTGTATAGTGACATTTCCCTTTGTAGTTAATACATATCTTGTGGAGACATACTTTGAAGATATGCAAATATTGTTTTTCTCCTGAAACGTTTGCCAACTAATTATAGTATTTATGGGCAGATATTCTCACAGCTAGTGTGACGGTGGTGTTCTAACTGTGATGGTGGTTTTTCTCCTCCCTCACTCCTTTTGCATTTATTATTGACATTCTTCTGCAAGAACGAGTTGTTCCTTGGGGGCCTGGGTGGTTCAGTCGGTTAAGCGTCCAACTTTGGCTTGGGTCGTGATCTCTCAGTTTGTGAGTTCGAGCCCCGCATCAGGCTCTGTGCTGACTGGTCAGAGCCTGGAGCCTGCTTCGGATTCTGTGTCTCCCTCTCTCTCTGCCCCTCCCCTGCTCGTGCTCTGCCTCTCTCTCTCTCTCTCAAAATAAACATTAAAGAAAGAAAAGAAAGAGTTGTTCCTTCTCCCCAGTTAATTTATTTATTCAATTCAATTATTTGCTATGTTATTAGCTGTGTGATGCCTTTGAGTAGCCATTACCAAATTTTATGCAAGTTTTTAAACTGTTCTTGTGCTTCAGAAAGAGACTAATCTAACTTATTTCACCATTACCAGAAATGAAAACTCCCTTAAACATTTCCTGTTTATGTCCCACAGATAGAGGTAGATATCATAGCTATAAATACAGATAGATAGATAGATAGATAGATAGATAGATAGATAGATAGATAGATAGATAGATATGCTATAGATAAATAGGCATAGGTGGTATTGGTATTGAGTACATTTTAATTTATTACATGAGTGATATCATAACTGTACTCAGTAAATGTCTTTGTTTTCTCAACAAGTATGGCACAGGCTTCCATATTAAAACATACAGATCTTCCTCAATCTTTTCTGAATAATACCCACCAAACTCAGAATGATGGACAGGGAGGGTCGTAAGGGTTTGCCTTTTGACATGATTAGTAGTCAAAGGGTACCTCGGATTTTATACAACATTTTCATTATGTTATAAGGTGAATGAATTTGTTTTGAGTTGCATAATTAAACATTTGAAAAATGAGTAGCTATACTGGTGGAAAGGGCATTTTGTAGTAAGAACAGAAAACCTTTAGGTAAGGGAGCGTCACTTTTCCAGACAACTTCTTTGGCATTTGGGGACTATATTTAACATACTGTGTTTATGTTTTTTAAGATTTTATTTTTTAAGTAATGTGTGCCCCCAATGTGGGGCTCCACCTTACAGCCCTGAGACCAAGAGCCTCATGTCCCACCCACTGCAACAGCCAAGCGCCCCTAACATACTGTGTTTACGGTAACTTTTTCTGTGTAGCATTTCAAAACATCCTCCTCCTCCTCCATTTTTTCCTCAGTAATTTGGCCAATATCACCAGCTAATCAATCCGTATAATCTGTTCACTGATAACAGAATCTTTTCCTCTGAATACTGAGTCATTCTTTCCATCTGTTTTTCCCTTTTGCTTTGTAAGCAAACATTGTGCATTTTTGTGGGACCTGGAAGCTGAAGTTAAGAATTGTTTTGTTTTTTCATATGAATGAAGATGAAGTTCCTTAAAAACCAAGTCCAAATAGCTACAGAACAATTCTTTTATCTGCCCATTTCTTCATACACAGACTATTTTGCAGGGCCCTCTTAAAAGTCAGTAGACAAGAAAATGTGCTGTCTTAAAATATAATATAATGAAAAACAGTGGGCTTCTAGTTATTCTCCCAAAGGTTTTCCTACCCTTTCTAATAAATTAAAGCAAGCTTGGCCACCTTTTCATGGATGGCATAGAAGGTAAACAGGGCGTGACTAGCGATCTAAGATGTAAATAATGCAAACCTTCTCAGAGCAGGGATCTTTTTCTGCAGGGTTTAGTCTGGCATTAAGTCAATGTCTGCTGGGGCTACGTACCCATGCAGCATCTCCCACGCTGTGGCTGTCCCCTCTTAATCCCAATCCAGCTTCATCCCTGGACTTTGGCAGTCAACCTCCTCCAACTGGAATGTTCCTTGAGACTGCTTCTTGACTTCTTGTTTTCCTATCACTTGTTCATTGGATGAGTGAGTGAGTGAGTGAGTGAGTGAGTGAATAGAAGCTCATTAATTTGCTCGTGGTCATAGTACTACCGAGGGGCAGAACCCTTTTGTTTCTCTGTTCGGCACTCTGCTACCCACTGTAGAAAGTAAGAGAGACACAAAATTAATCCCTCTCCTTTTGCTGACTCCCTATGTGGGTCCAAGTCAATTCTAGTTATGTGCCTGGAAAACCGTCTCGTGTATTTTCCTATTAATGTATCTGTACTGTCATTTGTGGATGACTTAGTTATTGTTGATTTGCTAACTCGGCAATGAGTGGTTTTAGCTTCTGTTACATGATATTAAAATGAGACAATATTTGCACATAGCTTGACACACATCTTCAGACTGAAGCCTCAGATGAATAACAAATATTGAAAGAAGATGAGTTGGTATGTTGAACAAAAGGAATATTTGGATTGCGATAAAAGCACATGTTTGTCTTTACCTCCCACTGTTCCTCTGAACATTATTTAATGGAGATAATTGTCCCTGTCCCTCAGCTCCCTGTGGGTCCATGATTTGTTTTCCACTTTAAGGTAAAGGTCCCACCACACTTAAATTTACAAATAGTTTTGTTTCAGAAAGTGGCACTAGACACTTGATCAAATACACGGTCTTGCTTGGCATCGTCTTCTCTCCTCCTGTTTTGGCTCCCATGTCCCTGTGGAGGCCTCTCTCTTTGGGGATCGCTCATAGCTCTTTTCTCAGCTCTTGGACAGCTTACACAAACCTCTGTCCTCGTGTTGAAGTCCCCTCGCCCTTCCAGACAGCCTTGTGTGACAGGACCAAGACAACTCCATGCCAACTCTTTCCAGCAGGGCCAGCATTTGGTCCCACAATCTGACAACTTTGGGAGTGTGGGGATAGAGGCTCCAGCCTGGCCAACAGGAGGCACTCCAAACACAAAGAACCACCACGCATGAGGACAGAGGCCACGGGACCCACCCATCTCTCCCTTGCTGGGGTTCACTGAACAACAAATGCAGGGCAACGGAATAATTAACCCAGCAAGTTGATGGCAGACTAAGAGGGGAATCCAGCCTTCTGATGGCTAGGCATCTTGGGCCCTTCTGTCGCACTGTTTTTTGAAGCAAATGTTAAAATATCCATGCCTTTCCTACACTTCGGTAAGACGCAGAATCAACATATGGGCTAAGATGCGGGATGTTTAACATGTCACATCATTAGACCATTCTTGTGGAAACAAAGGTTTGGGTGCACAGCTCAACAAGTACAGGCATACCAGTGGTTCCAAAAGAGTCTATTGATAACACGCGGACTATCTGGAGGAGGTCTAGGATGAATGAACGGCCCCCAGAATAGCAGTCGTCTTGTTTAATGGCTGAGGGCCACACTGGAAACTTGACCAAGAGATGCCCCGCTTTCCCAGAGCAAGAGGGTGTGGTTCAGCAGTTCCTCTGTGATCTTTAAGGAAGTGAGGCTCTTGATGTCAGACATGATAGGAGATTGGCGTATATTTAGCCTTCCTGCTACCACAAATTTGTCCTTGCTCAGCTCTCCTACCCTTTATTGGGCACCTTCTGTGCCACGTACTGAGCTAGAAGCTGCAGGTGTAAAGGAAGTCACAGCCTTTGCCCTCAAGTAGTTGGCAGAGCAAGGCAATGAGCTAAAGTACCACGTATTATTAGAAATTATTATGGATAATCATTTTATCTGTAGAAAGTTTTTTGATTTACCAAGTAATCCGATCTAAAAACCCTGTACGTCAGGTGGCCTTATCATGTCTATTTTATAGGCAAACAAACTGAGACGGAAGATGTAAAGTGATGTCTCCAGTATGGATACGAAGTTTCAAAAGTCAGACTTGAACTCAGTTCTGCTGACTCCTTTCCCGAGTGGTCCCTCTCAGTGGCATGTGAATCTCAATAGGATCAGTCTTCCGTGAAAGCTGCAGGATTCAAACCAGGGACTCCCGGAGATATTTAGGAGATTGGAGCGCCGGAGCCCTCCCAGGGTCCCTGAAAACCCAGCACAGCAGCAACCTGTGGGTAATACTCCCCTGGGAACAAGCCTCACCCTGAGGGGTAGCCCTGCAGCCGCCTCCTTGGCCGCCTGGAATGGCCTTCCCGCCAAGTCCAAAGACTGTCTTCCTCTGGGGCCAGGGTTTCTGAATTGCTTTCTGTGGGCTCATTCCTACTTTTCATTAGATTAGGTGCAAACACTCTGAGTAAACAAAATAAAAATTCCCTAGCATCAGCAGCCCAGTGCTAACGGCTACACCCTGGATGATTTTCTTTTAGTTAATAATTCAATTGCCAAAAATGTCGGTGGGGGGGTGGGGGGCTTGGCAGGGACTTGCCTCCAGCTGCAAATCAACTTCAGACCCCAGAGGAACTTGAAAGAACTACCAGTGCCCACAATGGTTCTTCAGTGCAGCCTGTGTTTACTCAGGACCAGCCCACAACCTCCATAGCCCCAAAGGCGGCCTGCATGTAAATGCTACATTGTGCAGTGATTTGGGGGTTATGTGGCTTCAGGCTGGTGGCAGATGATTTGTGAGGCGGCTTCAGATCCATCAGGTTTGAAATTCGACATTGGCTGGTATGTTTTGCTTTTACACTCATTCATTCCTCCTTCCATTCATCAAAGCTTAATTAAATGCCTACTGTGTGCTAGGCACTGTACTAGCTACCAGCTATAGGAAAACATAAAAGGACATGGTCATTGCCCTAAAAAAAAGATGATAAGGAGAGACGTGTGCAATCCCTTGACAAGTTCCCTATTCTCCTCAGAGCATTAACGTGACCCTTGTCATGCTCTCTTCTTGGGATCCTCTGATGAGTTAAACTCAACAGATTGGGGTATATGATTAATTCATCAGACATAGGTACTTCATAGAACCAGGTACTTCCCAAGGCAGCAGAGTTAACAACACAGAAAAACATGGTCTCTGTCCTCAAGGATATTCAGACTAGTGGGAGAGAGGGATCTGCCGGACAATGGTTGCATTAAGGAGCCATAATTAGTAAGAGACAACCGTTCAGGCTATGGTGTAAGCACAAGGGAGAGAGTCTTGGGCGGAGGGACTGGACCAAGTTACAAAGAGGACTCTACAGACGAGATGATGGTACTGATTCAAGAAAGATGAGCAGGTGTTCATCCAGGTGGGCTGTGGGAAACGCAGTGTCCCCAATACCATGGACAGTATCTCATTCATTCTTTCATCAGAAATTTATTGAGTGCCCATTATGTGCCAGGCACTGGAATAGGTACTGTAGTAGACATTAGCAATACACAGAATGGCAAGACCCCTGGAAACTTATTCTCCAGAGGAAGGGATAGACCTATAAACATAGAACCATAATACAGTGACCTAAGGTGTGCAGTCAGAAGGTGTTCAAGAGGTTACTTATGGTTTCTTTCTCATACCTGGACACAGAGTGTCAACATTAGAGTCTGCCTTTCTAGAACTTAACCCTAATTTAATAGGAAGAAATGTTTACAGGGTATACAAGAGGCAACATGGTACGAAGGTAAGAGTGGGGATTTCAGAATCGAATACAGTTGTGTTCAAATCCCACTTTTGCCAAGCTAGCTGTATGACCTTGGGCAATTTGCATAACCTACGTAGAAAAAAAGCTCCACCTTCTCATCTGCAACCTGTCTATGGTTGTTGCAAGGATTAGAGATAATCTATATTATTAAAGTGCCTGGTTATCATAGGTGATCAGTAAAAGGCAATTACTTCTTAGTGCACAAATAACACTGAGAAGTGAATTTCCAGTACCGAAGTGAGACGTTAAGGCTGATCATTATTCATTACTTCACTGTTAAGAAAACTATGATCAGTGTTTGACCTTCTGACTCCATATGACCAGGAGAAATCTGGACATAACAAAATATAGATGAGGCCAGGTATGCTAATTCAATTTTCGAACCTTCAGTGGTTATTCCAAGAGATCCTACTTAATGATCCAGGCCATTAGAGTCCTTGGTCAGATTTTAGGCAGAAAACCAACTTTCTCTCTCTACAACCAAGAAAACAAGTTGGACAGTATAGACTAGTCTATGGATTTTCTAGGGATTGGAGTGTAGCCAGACATCTTTTTGAATGCGTGAACTCTGAAATACCTTAACCAAAGCAAAATATTTTGAATGTAAACAATAGACTCTCAGGGAGGGTCTAAGCTCATTCCATTTCTCGTGTACACATTTAAGTAGCACGGAATGTTTACAAGTGCTGTGTTTATATGTGATTATGGGAAACTAGGGGACGAGGAGACCCGAGAAGAGAAGAGGGGGAGAGACGAGCAGAAGGTGGCCACAGAATATTGCACAGTGTCCAGTAGGACTGCTAAAAATAGGGAAATCTAATACTCCGTTTTAAGTGGTTCGCATTTATGCAAAAATATCCTCTCTCTTTTCTAAATCCTTTGATTAAAAGGGCTATTTTGTAGGTAAAGCTTTAAGTGAATAGTTTGGGCAAAAATAAAGAAAAAGGTACTCCAACATGAATTCCACATTTGAATGGACACTAGGCTGGAAATAAAGTGACAGCCACTTTCTGTAAATCAGCAGCAGGGGCAGGGATTCAAAACCCAGGTGTCTCAGAAAAGTTCAGAAACTTTTGGGTGGACTTTGGACTTTTCACAGACACTTGTGACTTTGTGAAATTAACATGTGTTAAGTAAAGCCAGAGAGAAGTTTATTGCTTGCAGGTCCCGAAGTAAGTACCTGGCCGTGCCTCAGGGGACCACGTGGAAAGGTCAAGGCAGGGTGCAGGCAGAGAGCATTCTGGATGTTATTTTTTCTCCCCTATTCACTATCTCTTTGTCGTTTCACTATCCTCACTGGGAGATTTCTCAGCTTTATCTTCAAGGCCATCTACTGAGTTTTCCATTTCTGATCTTACGGTGGTCTCTAAATATTTCTTTTTGGGAGGGGGAGGGTTGTAAAAGCAATCTAGCCAAGTAAATATATAAAGATCTAACTGACTTTATTAAATGATTCATGAATGATTCACGAACTAGACCGGCAGCATCCCACCTAGAAGGTTTTTATAGGAAGGAGGGTGGGGCACAAAGTTATTAGCAAAGGAAAAGAAAGGGTTGTTTGAGGCAAGGTCACCTTTCCTTAGGGGAAAGGGCAAGGGTCTTATTAGGTAGATTACCTCATCTTGTTTTGAGTGGGTGGAGAAGGCATCTGTGATAGATTCCTCATAGATGCTGATCAGAAAATTCCTGACTGACCAATTAAGACTACATTTGGGGGAGGTTGAAACTGCAATTAGGTATTAGGTTCAGATTTGGTGATTTGACTTAAGAGATGCCATTTGGGGCTGATGGTTTTCTTTTCAGCAGGATAGAACACTTTCCTTCTTTCTTTCTTTCTTTCTTTCTTTCTTTCTTTCTTTCTTTCTATGTTTATTTGTTTTGGAGATAGAGACAGAGCGTGAGTGGGGGAGGGGCAGAGAGAGAGGGAGACACAGAATCTGAAGCAGCCTCCAGACTCTGAGTCTTATCTTCACGAGGGCAGTAAGGTTATTTTGTTGAAGTTTCCTTTTCCCTGCATTGTCTCTGTCTTTTCTGGGTTTTTCTTCTTCTTCTCCTCCTCCTCCTCCTTCTCCTCCTCCTCCTCCTCCTCCTTCTTCTTCTTCTTCTTCTTCTTCTTCTTCTTCTTCTTCTTCTTCTTCTTCTTCATCGTTTCCTTAGTTAGGTCTCTATCATATTACAGGTTTTCCTCAGATATCTGGTGGTCCTGCATTGTCTACCTTTCAACACGTGAAGCCATCAAGGGATGTGTGCTGTGACAACACTGACACATAAGGAGCCATCTAAGTCATGACACATCTCCATTTGCTATTTAGATGGTTACGTAACTTACATGACACCTCCAGGCACCCGTGCCCCGTGGAGCCATAGACTAAAGGCTTATTTACCATCAGCAATCCTAGACAACCAAGTACATCCTTCCAAAAGCATTCCAAGGGCGAGACTTCCCTGCCAGCAATATCATTAGATTGTTTGCTGGGAGGTCTGTCATTAAATGCTTATAGAGGTATCTGACTGGGTCACCTTCTTCCTTTCCTGGTGTCTCTCCCAAGTCGTGAAGGGAATGAACCACAGACCTGTTGCTCAGCCAGTTCCTTCACTGCATTCACAGCATGCTGGACCTCTTATTCCATCAAAGCGAGGACCAAAGGGCATTGGTAGTATTATCCCCATTTAACAAACAAGGATGAGAACCTCAGCCCGTAAACAGTTCCCCGTGGTCATGGCATCTGGTAAAAGCAGGAGGCTCTCACACGGCTAGCCTCGAGTTCTCGTCCCCATTGTGATCCCATGGACAAGGTCCCTTAGCCAAACAGCCCCCCTTACCGTGGGGACCAGGCATAGTGTCTGCTTTTCTCTGAGTAGTGGAGAGTTCCAGTTCCCCACCAGCCTGAGGAAATTATTCAAACAGGACAAGCACATCCTCCCAGGAGGATCAGAGAACACCTGACCTTCTTGTTACTTCAAAGCCTGTGTCCCTTAGCCCCTACTTGTTCACTTCGTTCCCAAATGACCCTGCATGGCATGCGGGGTCCTTCTCCCCTACGCTGTGAGTGTAAGTGACTATTAAACCACTACTGGGATGCCCGGGTGGCTCAGTCAGTTACGCACCAGACTTTGGCTCAGGTCATGATCTCATGGTTCGTGAGTTCGAGCCCTGCTCCCTCGGGCTCTCTTCTGCCAGCTCAGAGCCTGCCTCAGACCTTCTGTGTCTCTCTCTCTCTCTGTCCCTCCCTCGCTCGCTCATGTGCTTGCTCTCTCTCTCAAAAACAGATAAACGTTAAAAAAAAAAAAAAAAACCTGCTGTCAATCTTACCTGTCTAGTGTTGGGGATCATGTGTTCAGCCATCCTCATAACTTTAGGGAGAAAAAATAATAAAATAAAAGAATGATCCCAGGAGATTAAAAGGAGGAAATCCGAAAGAAGAGGGGCGCCTGGGTGGTTCAGTCGGGTGGCCATCCAGCTCTTGATTTTGGCTCAGGTCATGATCCCAGGGCCGCAGGATCCAGCCCCTTGTTGGACTCCACACTGAGTGTGGAGCCTGCTTAGGATTCTCTCTCCTCTCTCTCTCCCCTGCCCCCCACCTCTCCCCTGCCCCCCTCTCTCTCTCTCCCCTGCCCCCCACTGCCCCCACCCACCATGCCCCACCGTGCATGTTCGCAAGCACGCTCTCTCTCTCTCTCTCTCTCAAATTAAAAAAAAAAAAAAAAGGAAATCCAAAAGAAGAGATTTGACAGAGGGAGGAAACATCGAATAAATGATATAAGTATATAAGTTGGGGGTGGAAAGAAGATTGATGTTGTTTAAGGGCACAAACTTCAACAAGTAGTGAGTAAGCCACAGTGATGGAACATGCACTGTTTAAAGCATATGGACAACAATACTGCACCATGATTACGGAATGTGACAATCTAGAACAAAGGCTATGATATTACAAGATATAAATGTATCAAAATGACATTTTGTACACCTTAAATGTATACAATGTTATATGTCAAATATACTCAATAATAAACAAATAATCCAAGCAAATTCCCCAGGTCTACAGGATACCACGGCTTGTTTGAAATTATGGATTATATGGGCATCATAATGTATTCAAGAATTCTAGAAACATCCAGAGGTTTCTTAATTTAGTGTGGATATTATTTATTGGTATTTATATAATCACCAGAAAAAAATAAAACAATTTACGATAGCCTTTAAATAATGTCAAATGTTATCTTTTGACAGAATTGAGCTTCCAAAAAATTTATTCTGATTTCATGCATACAGTTGGTGAAAAAAATTGGACCATTATTGGAGTAGACTTATTTTCTATTTAAAGTATCTGATAACACCATGTGAAACGGGCATCATTTAGGCATCGATGGAATCAACGTATGTGCACAAGAAAACTTGAAATAGAATGAAAGAAATTAATTTAAAAGAAAAGTCATTTGAATAGAAAAGTCACGTTTCATAGAATGATATGTGAATGGATATTGTACCTGTTAAAATGATGTCTTCAAACTTTTGAAATGATTGCCGATTCTTCCTTAGATTCATGTGTTCTGATTTTCATGTTGTCCGTGATATTTCTCAGGTCCGTGATGGTTGGTAAATATTGACAAATATTTTGGGTAACCTACATGTTCATTACTAACTATCTTGAGAAAGGGAAATACAGTACTTTTCATTAAATATGTGTTTCCTTCTTAAAATTCATTGCCACCAAAAGGATTTATTGCAAAATAGTTACCAAAAATAAAATAAATGACTAAGTAGTTGAAGATTTGCACCATACAATAAATGATCATTCTGAGTAGCAAGACTAAGCTCCACACGAAGTGCTCCAGGCCTGAATTCCTCAGACTTCATTTTCTGCACATATTGCACATAAACCTAAACTAGAATGTCCCACTTTCCCCACTGACCTGCTGACTGGTGGCCTCATGCATCTTAAACTGACTGGTGGCTGGCGGGAGCTTTGAATACTTTTCCCGCCATGACCACAGACCATAAGGAGTAAGCTGTCGCTAGCCACCCATGTCTGAGCGCACTCGATGATGTAACTGATGGTTCTGCATACTGTCCTTGAAAGGGAGAAGCTGGTGACATGGCATCAGAAAAAGGCCGGGGAAAATGAGATGGGCCACGGGTTAGCTTTCACGGTTAATCACTTTTCAAGCCGGAACGGTACATGCATCTCACACACTATTTTTTTTTTTTAATGTTTTTTTTTTTAATTTTTTTTGAGAGAGAGGTAGACAGACAGAGTGTGAGCCAGGGAGGGGCAGAGAAAGAGGGAGACAGAATCCGAAGCAGGCTCCAGGCTCCGAGCTGCTAGCACAGAGCCTGATGCGGGGCTCGAACCCACAAACCGCGAGATCATGACCCGGGCTGAAGTTGGACGCTCAACCAACTGAGCCACCCAGGCGCCCCTATCTCACACACTATTAGATGAGAACATTCACAAACCCGAAGTGCAAGATTGAGGACGATCATTTTGGCTTATGTTGAGTCTACTCTTTTTTTTTTTTTTTAATTTTTTTTAATGTTTATTTATTTTTGAGACAGAGAGAGACAGAGCATGAACGGGGGAGGGTCAGAGAGAGGGAGACACAGCATCCGAAGCAGGCTCCAGGCTCTGAGCTGTCAGCACAGAGTCCGACGCGGGGCTCGAACTCATGGACCGGAAGATCATGACCTGAGCCGAAGTCGGATGCTTAACCGACCGAGCCACCCAGGCGCCCCTATGTTGAGTCTACTCTTGATGATATTTCTTCAGAAAATGAGACACCCGGGTCAAATACGAAATTGGATGGCATACTGGGACAACAGTGACGAGCAAGAGGAAGGAACCGGGACGTTTGGTCATTCGGTGTTTCTTTCCTGTTTGCCGGAGCAGAAGCCAGAAGACTTTGGGAAATGTTAGTGGCTTATCTTCAAAAGAATTAGGTGTTGATACATGTCCAGGAATACTGTCCTTACTAGAATAAATCAATACAGGCTTGGGCACCTGTTAGGTGGTTATTAACCAAGTAAATGGTTTATTTTTAATTCCATCAGCAAACACAATCAGAAGCCATTTGCTTTCACCTAGCGAGGATAGTAGGAGATTTTCATTGTGTTATCTCCGAGCTGTATTTAGGGATAAATCAATACGTGTGTACTGCCAGCATGAATAAAAAGTTACAAAGGTTTTGGGACCAGTTACTGTGTATAAACCCATAAGGCTTATAGTTTTGAAAGCAGTTCATAGCAAGAGGGAACTTTGTAGCAACTAGGTTTCAGTACAAACTGCCTTGCCACCTTGGCCTCATGTCACAAAAGGCACAATACTTTGAGATACGGATGCCTTACGGTGCTTGGGCACACCAGCTAGCAGAAGGGCAATGGAGACCCCTAGAGTGTCAGAGTTGAATCAACTACTCTCCATTTGATAAGCACTTTGTATCCTGCTATCGGGCTCCTTGACCACAGGTATCATGTGAGTGTGAGACCTTAGCTGGTCTTATGAATGAGCTATTGTGAAATGTATAGCAGAATTCCACTCTCAAATGGAAATGGTATATACATCAGTGGGCCTGGAAGGGACAAGTAAATTGATGAGCCGGTGGCTCAGATTTCCATGGCACTTACTGTTCTGCTTCCTCCACCCCAGCCCACACCTGTGGACTCATGTGGAGTTTCACTTCACAGAGGAGGAAAATCCTTGGGCCTGCTTTACCCTTGAGTGTCCACAGCATGGCACTAACCTTCCCCACTCTGGTCCAGCACTAAAAATCAGTAGTGACACAGGACAGACATTGTACGATTCCATTTACGTGGGGCACCTGGAACAGTCAAATCTAGAGAGACCAAAAGTACAAGAGTGGTTGCCAGGGCTGGGGGTGCTGAGGAAATGGGATTTATTGTTCAATCGGTACGAAGTTTCAGTTAGGGATGCTGAAGATTTTCTGGAGATGGATGGCGGTGAGGGTTGCACCACAACATGAATGTACTTAATATCACAGAGCGCACACTGACGATGATTAAAGTGGTACATTTTGTGTTAAGTACATTTTACCACAATGAAAAAAAAAAAAGAAAGCAAAAGAAAATCCTCCCAATGGGTGAAACTTTGGTTTCCATGACCGGTGGCCTTACTCATGAATCCACACTGATTTATGGATCGTACCTAAAATAGTTGGTCAAAGACCTGAAAAGTTCAAGACTGAAAGGCCAGTAACAAGGATAGCCGTATGGACCTATTGGAATTGGCAGCCTGTGAATATACATGTAGACTAACCGCCCCCCCCCCCCACACAGGGGCATTCAATGGAGAGGGTTTCTTTAATAATCAGGCTGACACCTTGAGAATTGGACCCGTTCTCTAGTTGTCAGGTGCCTCTTACTCCAGCCACATCTGTTTTTACTATATGCCTCACTACTCAGAAGCAGGTGGCTTCATAGAAACGTGAGGTCACTAGCTGGTGACAACACCTTGAGAGGGGAGGGCATTTGCCCAGATACAGCATATGTCTTAAACCACCAGCCGATACGTGGGGCCATTTCTCTTACAGACAGAAGACGCCGCCAAGGAGTGGAAGTGGCAATGACCTCCCATGCATTATATATAATAATCCACCTGCCAAGGTTTTGCATAGCATCCCCAAGACATTTAGATTCGTGACTCGGGAGGTTTGGGTGGGCAAAGGAGAAATATTTCCACCAGTAAACACTCAGGCATGTGCCAGTAACTTGGAAGCAAAGATTGCTCTCCAACCGGCACAGAAGAAGGTCACCCTACTGGCTGGTGATTGGTCCTGACTACCAAGGGGAGGTTGTGTTGCCGCTACATAATATGGCATGAAAGACTGTCCAGATCCCAGACAGCTCCCATGTCCAATGACAACAGTCCATGAGAAACCAAGGCAAACGAATAAACGAATAAAATAATGAATAAACAAATAAAGACCCTCTAGTACGAATGAAAGTGTGGGTCCCGCTCACCGGTTAAAAGAAAACAGTCATGCAGGCCAAGAGGCTCATAGACTCGAATGGGGGAACATTGCAATGATCGTCAAATAAGGGCCCATGACCAGTTACGGAAGTGGGGACTGTAGCATCCACAGTTTATCATTGTCTGCTTCTCCCACTTGCCTTTTATGTGAAACAGCACTTATGCGAAAATAACCACGGATGGTGGCTAATACTACAGTGTATCTTCGGGTGAGAATATGAATGAATTCACATACTGAAACTGATAGCACTTCAGTTTTATTTTGCATTTTCTTCATCCCAATGAATGAAAAAACTAGATAGACCTACTGGTTGTTTTCCGACTGTGTCTCCAGCTCCGTTTTCCACCCTCCTCTGGCCAAGTCTGCACCGAGACCATGACCTCTAAGGACGCTGGTACCTGTGTTCCTTTCCCCTCCACCTATCAAATGGCTCAGCCAACAGGAGGCATCAGGAGGAATCCGAAGGGCGGAGGACAGAGATGTTGGGGTATTTTCTGCCCCACGCCCTTCCTACCAGACAAGTGGCAGGGATTTTGTTCTGCTACCTACGGCTAACGTCCCCTTCGGGAAGCCTCTTTCGTGGCAACGGCCCTTGCTGGGTTTTGCTAACACCTCCACCTCCCCTCCTGCCCTCGGGCCTCAAAGTTGTGACCGCTTCCTACTTCTGACTGAAGCAAGATCTGTTTGTACTTTATGATTCCATTCAAACAAAGCTCAAGAGGGGCAAAACTGGTCTGTGGTGACAGTAAATACTGTGGGTGCCTTTGACAGGGTAGGAACACAAAGGAGCTTCTGACGAGTGGGAATGTTCCGTATTTGCTATTAAGGTCTGGACAAATACTTCAGCGGGGCGCCCGGGTGGCTCAGTCGGTTGAGCGTCTGACTTCGGCTCAGGTCACGATCTCACGGTTTGTGAGTTCGAGCCCCGCGTCGAACGTTTGTGAGTTCGAGCTCTGTGGAAGGCTTCTTTCCCTCAGTGACCACCTTACTGAGTGTACCAGTATTTCATTCCTCTGATTGCTAAATAGTATTCCATTGTGTGACCACAATGCGGTTTGGGTTTCTGTTCATCTGTTGATGACGTTTGGGTTGCTTCCAACTTGTAATGGTTGTGGATAAAGCTGCTATGAAATTTGTGTACAAGTTTTTTGTGTGTGGACATAAGTTTTATTTCTTTTGGATATACATCTAGAAGCAGAATTCTGTGTTACAGGAGAGGTGGATATTTAACTTTGCATGAAAAGTCCAAATGGTTTTCTAATCAGCTGTACCAAACCTTCAGAGCACGCCATCTCCCCAGATTGGGACAAGCCAAGATGCATCTGAAAATAGACCAACTTTGAAGTGTCATTAGGATTAGACAGCAATAGCCAATTGACTACTGTAAACACATAAGTGGTGGGGCTCCTAAGAAAGTCAGTGAGTAGCTCCTGCAGGGGCCTCCTGGCCCCTCCCCTCCATTCTCAGCAATAATCAGACTTTAAAAGGTCCCCTACAACCCAGACATGTGAAGTTCCACTCCTTAGGCTACCATATAGCTGTTAGAAGAGAAGTGACTAAGTAAATTAATTTACACTCACATGTGAATGGTTGTCAGGCCTCACTGCATTTAACACCCTAGAGTATTTGTATTTTGAAAGCAAAGTTTTATTCGTAAAGGAATTACTCACTATTAATAATAGCCTTGTAGTTGACATCCGGGGAGGAACAAGGAGAGGACACATCTTTTCCCTAGACTTCAAAAATTCTATGAGCTGAAAAATGATGCCTGTAGTAAATCAGGTGTGGGTTCAAACCCCCGTGGGTTTTGTTTTGTTTTGTTTTGTTTTTGGTGTTTGTTCACTTGGGAGAGAGCATGTGACCTGGGAAGGAGCAGAAAGGGAGAGAGCATCCCAAGCACAGAGCCAACTTGATCTCCCGCACCGGTGAGATCATGACCTGAGCAGAAGTCAAGAGTCAGCCGCTTAACCAACTGAGCACCCAGGGACCCCAAATCCCAGTTTTCACCTTAAAAAGTAGTCTTTCAGCGTCTGCGTCCTAGCGCATTGTCCTGGGGCCAAGCATGTGTTCCTTTGAGTACCAACCATTTGTTCGTCCTCCTTACGTACCTGTGTTACTCCGGTCTGAGCGTTTTCAGGACCGAGCCTCCCTGCTACCGGGTCCAGCTCGGGGGCAGGCACGCCGTGGGCACGTCTGACCAGGACGCGAAGGCGCAAGGGACTGGTAAACCGTCCGGCGCCACGGGGCCCGAGTCACAACACGGATCTTTATCACTGCACGCGTGAAGAACGCAAACCCGCCTTCGCCCACCGCGGGAGGCCGATGCTAGGACACCGGGGGGGGGGGGGCGAACCGGGAAGAGGAAGCAACTGAGGGCAGGGACTCCTGCGGCAGAATTCGGCAGGACGCTTCAGCAGGTGAATTCCAGCCCCTAACGGACCGCAAATTCCAGGCCCCGTCCAGGTGGAGGAGCCCTGGCTGGGGAGGCGCGACGAGGGCGACAACCGCCCCAGCGCCTTGGAGAAACGCTGGGCGCACCTGGGGACGCGAGGGAGGCGGCCGAAGATGCCCCCCCGCAGGGCCTTTGCAGCCACGCCGTCGGAGGGGTCTCGCGGCTGCGTGCGCCTGGCTCCTTGGGGCGAGCTGGCTGGAGGCCCCTTTCCACCACCGTGTTCCTCCTCGGGGAGGCGGGGCGGGG
>NW_024412400.1:2042234-2267984 GCF_014898765.1 Herpailurus yagouaroundi
GAAAAAAAACCTCCGGATACTATCTTAGAATCTTGGTGCTTTTGTGCGAAGTGCCAGCTTGCAGAGCCCTTTGCTCCTAATTAAGGATGAATGTCTTATTTCTTCATAGCCTCAGAGTGTTAGAAAAGAAAACGTTTTTAACTTTGAAGGTTCCTCCTGAAGACTGTTGGGTTTTTTTTTTTCATTGAGATGTAGTCCGTGTAAAATTTACCATTTAAACATTTATAATCAGTGGAGCTCGCACATTGATTGCATCGTCCCATCATCACCACTGACTCCTGAACATTTCTATCCGCCGAACCGGAATCCCATACCTATTAGCAGCCAACCCACTGTTAATTTTTTACTATAGTATTTTTTGCCTGATGAATGCAAGTGGAATAAATAGGAGTTAGTATCGACTTTTGAAGAACGTATAGTATTGTACCAACTTTAATTCGTTTTAAAGAAGTACTTCTGAATCCACGACGCTTTAGAGGTTCACCCTATTATAACTGCTTACGTGGAATGCTAAGTGCATACGGATCAGCTTTTTTGTGCCTATCTGGCTTAGTGTGGGTCCTAGAAACTCGAAGGCAGAAATATCATTGGACAAGGAGAGAGAAACAGAAACACCACAGCTCTTTTTCTGGTTATCCCTTGCCAGAAATGCCTCTGTTTCTCCCTTCTCCTTTGTTTCCTCTCCCTGCTTCCCTAAGTACACTTACTTTCAAGAAACTCCATTTACTGAGTTCCAACTTTTATAACAGAGCCATTGAAGAATTATAATCTATATTATGAAAGGATTCTCTTCCCTACGAAATATATGTTTAACGACCTTCGCTTTCCACGTTTCGTTATTTGTGTTCTACAGTGGTGGAAGGAAGAAGAAACATTGAGCTAGACGTGATGTGTCACAGACATCTGGAGAGAGACTTGGAGTTTTTTTTTTTTTTTAACGTTTATTTATTTTTGGGACAGAGAGAGACAGAGCATGAACGGGGGAGGGGCAGAGAGAGAGGGAGACACAGAATCGGAAGCAGGCTCCAGGCTCTGAGCCATCAGCCCAGAGCCTGACGCGGGGCTCGAACCCACGGACCGCGAGATCGTGACCTGAGCCGAAGTCGGACGCTCAACCGACTGAGCCACCCAGGCGCCCCGAGACTTGGAGTTATTAAAACCTCCATGGACTCATTACAAAATGTCAGTGAGATAAATTCAAATGAAAAACATTTAGTTTGCATTTGACTAATGAGATAGGCATCTCCTATATTAGAGAGATCTACCCCTGTATTTTTTCCCCCTTTTTTCTACTGTGCTTTTAAAATACTTTTGAACTGAGAACTTTTCACATTGACTGAATGGAAATTAATTGTGTTTGGGTAATGATTATAGGAAGAGATTCATTAATGCAACAGATAATTGATTGAGCATCTATCATATGCTAGGTACAATCCTTGCTGTTGGGGATAGAATAGTGAGGGGAAATAGGTCCTTGCTATTAGGGAGTTTAACATCCAATGGGTTAGTCAGTAAGCAAATCATTATGTGAATAAAATGTGAACTTGTGATCTTGATAAGTGATTAAATTAAAGGACAGAGGTACTATGGGAGCCTGTACCAGGAGATTCTGGTTTGGTGCATTAGGATCTGAGAGAGGAATAAGAATTGACTAGGCAAAGAGGGGGAAGAACGGGTGTCTGGGTAGAGAATAGCACGTACACACACACACACACACAAAATCTGTGAGCAGGGAAAGCGGGCCGTGTGATAAGAGACAGAGTGGCTGGAGTCACGAGTCCGAGGTGGAAATGGTTTGAAATGATGCTAGGAAAATTGGAGTGGGTGTAATGAGGTGGGGCGTCATAGACAAAGTTTCTTTTGAATCCAAAAAAGGGAAGGAAGTCATTGGATGATTTCCAGTGGTAGAATGGCTAATAAGATTTGCATTTTGAAAAGATTGCCCTGATGGTGATGTGGGAAGAATGGATGGGACCAGGGCAAGACTGGATAGAGAGAGAGACCATATAGGATGCCATTTGAGTTGTGCAGGCGAGAGAGGGTGGAGGTGTGTAGAGGTGGCTGGGGTCAGTGGGAAGGGTCTGGACTAAAGACAAAAAGGTGAGTCATCTGTGTAAGGTATGAAGCCATGTGTGTGGATAGAATCCTAGAGAAACATTTCGTAGTGAAAAGAGATGACCTAGAGCTGAGCCTGGAGTAAGAAACAGATTTACGGTTACTGACTCTACATTCATGAGATATATTGGCCTGTAATTTTCATTTCTTGTAATATTCTTGTCAAGTGTTGACGTCAGTATTATGGTGATTTCTAAAATAAGTGGGGAAGTTGTTCCCTCCACTGTTGTCTAAAAAGGTGGCTGCAAGGTGAGCTGTTGTTTTGTTTTGTTTTGTTTAGTGTTTGGTAGTGAGGTCATATGTGTTTGAAGTTTTTCTCATGGGAAGATTTTTAAATGATGAATTTAATTTATTTTTTTTAAGTTTATTTATTTATAATCTCCACACCCAGTATGGGGCTCAAACTGAAGACCCTGAGATCGAGTCACATGCTCCACCATTGAGCCAGCCAGGTGCCCCTTAATTTCTTCAGTAGGTAAAGACATATTCAGATTTCTTATTCATTTTGGGTGAGTTTTGCTAAGTTTGTTTTATGAAATTTGTCCATTTCATCTAAATTGTCAGATGTACTGGCATATATAACATAATAATCGCTTACTATCTTTTCAGTGTCCATGGGATCTGTAGTAATGTCCGCTTTCATTCTTGATATTGGTCATTTGCATTTTCTCTTTTTGTCTTGAATAGTTTTGCTAAGGATTTATCAATTTTATCATTCTTTAGAAAAACAATTTTTGGCTTTATTTCCTCTATTGTACATCTGCTTTCCATTTCGTTGATTTCTGTCCTATCTTTGTTATTTCCCTGCTTCTACTTCTTTAGAAGCTTTAATTTTATGTTATATGTTTTTAAGATAAGAAACTAAATCATTGGTTATCAACAACTCTTCTTTTGTAATATGATCATTTGAGGCTACAAATGTCCCTTAAATACTACTTTAGTTTCTCCACAAGTTTTTGTCACTTCCATAAAAATGTTTTGTTTGAATTGTGGTTTTCTTTGAACCCATCGTTCATTTAGAAGTATATTTTGTAATTTCCATCCACAAGGGGATTTTCCTAGTTATTACTTTGCTATTGAGAGGCAATATATATAATATAGTGGTTAGGAACTTTGAGATACCGCCAAAATGCCTGGTTTTGTATCCCAGCTGTGTGATCTTGGACAAATAATTCATACCAAATCTTAACTATAAATAAGGACAATAATAACACCTGCATCACAGAGTTGTTATAAGGATTAATTTAATATTTATAAAGCAATTTATAAAGGAATATTTATAAAGCAATATTTATAAAGCAATTTATAAAGTGCTTACCCATAGTAAACACTGTATAAGTGTTTGACCAATAAAACAAGTCATTTTAGGTTGTTTGTGTTGTCGTTTAAAAATATGCTTTGTATAGGGGCGCCTGGGTGGCTCTGTAGGTTGAACGTCCAGCTTCGGCTCAGGTCATGATCTCACAGTTTGTGGGTTCGAGCCCCACGTTGGGCTGTGTGCAGACAGCTCAGAGCCTGGAGCCTGCTTCGGATTCTGTGTCTCCCTCTCTCTCTGCCCCTCCCCTGCTCATGCTCTGCTCATGTCTCTCCTTCAAAAATAAATAAAAACATTAAAAAAAAATTTTTTTAATATGGTTTGTATGATTTGAGTCTTGAAATGTTTTTTGATTTGTCTTGAAGCTCAGTATTTGATCAGTTTTATAAATGTCCTTTGTGTGTCTATACTGAATGTGCATTCTATACCTTGCCATATTGTGCATCAGTCCTTACATCAAGTGTGTTAATTTTGTTGCTTAAATCTTATATGTTCTTTCCAGTTTTTTTCCTGTTTCATCGATTCCTGAGGAGGCCAGTGGTTAAAATTTTCATAAGCACTGTGGATTTTTTCCAATTCTCCCTGTAGTTTTATTAATATTGCCTTTTTCTAGTCTAGAGTTGTTATTTATTTGTTCAAAATTATTTTACATTACTCATGAAATAACTGTCATAACAGAACCTGTTCCTCTCTAGCAATGGCTTTTTTAATAACAGCTTTATTGAAATATGATTCATATACTGTACAATTTGCCCTTTTAAAGCGTGTGATTCACTGGTCTTTAGCATGCTCACCAAGCTATGAATCACTATGCACAATTTTAGAACATTTTTTTTGCCCCCAGATAAACCCTATTCCCATTGGCGCGTATTTACTTGTTTCTCCTCAACCCCCCAACCCCTAGGCAACTACTTCCTGTGTCTGTGACTTTGCCTGTTTTGGACATTTCATGTAAATGGACTCATGCAATGTGTGAACTTCTGTGACTGGCTGCTTTCCCTTCGCATAATGTTTGTATCCATTTGTAGCATGTGTCAAGACTTCATTTCATTTCACTGCCAAATAATATTCTTTCGTGTGGCTATTCAGACCATACTTTGCTGATCCAGTTATCAGTTGATGGTCATTGGGTGGACCCTACCTTTTGGCTATTATACACACAGTTTTATAATTGTGGACTTAATTTATTATTTATTATAAATGACGCTGCTAGGAACATTCATACGGAAGTTTCTTTTTTTTTTATTCACTTATTTAAATTCAGGTTAGTTAATGTACAGTGTAGTGTTGGTTTCTAGAGGAGAACCCAATGATTCGTCACTTACACATAACACCCAGTGCATATACAGAAGCTTTTATATAAACATGTGTTTTCAGTTCTCTTGGGTATTCACCTAAGAGTATGACTGCTGGGTCACGTGGTAACTCTAGGAGAAACTGCTATCAACTTTTGAGATGCTAGACGGTTTTCCAAGCAGCTGCATTCTTCTCTGTTCCCACCAGCAGCGTTTGAGGGTTCCACTCTACCCACTTCCTCACCATCACTTATGTCAAAAAATGTCTTTTTGATGATAGCCATCCTACTGGATAGGAAGTAACATCTCCTTGTGGTTTTGATTTGCATTTTGCTGTCGGCCAATAACGTTGAGCATCTTTTCGTGTGCTTATTGGCCGTTTCTTTAAAGATGTCTATTCAGATCCTTTGCCCGTTTTAGCCATTTTTTTTAAATTTTTTTTTCAACGTTTATTTATTTTTGGGACAGAGAGAGACAGAGCATGAACGGGGGAGGGGCAGAGAGAGAGGGAGACACAGAATCGGAAACAGGCTCCAGGCTCTGAGCCATCAGCCCAGAGCCCGACGCGGGGCTCGAACTCACGGACCGCGAGATCGTGACCTGGCTGAAGTCGGACGCTTAACCGACTGCACCACCCAGGCACCCCCGTTTTAGCCATTTTTAAGTGTGCAATTCTGTGGCATTTGAGTACATTCACATGGGTATACACCTGTCACCACCATCCGTTTCCGGGGCTTTTTCATCTTTCCTACCCGAAACTCCATTCCCATTAAGCATTAATTCTCTACCGTCCCCACCCCAGCCCCTGGTAACCCCCATTCTATTTTTTCTCTCTATGAATTTGACTAACTTACTTCACTTAATATAATGTCTTCAAGACTTACCCATGTTGTAGCATCTGTCAAATTTTCCTTCTCTTTAAGGATAATTAATATTCCTTTGTGTTTTATACCACATTTTGTTTACCCGTTCATCTGTTGATGGACACTTTGGTTGCTTCCGCAAATGGTTGTTGTGAATCATACTTCACCATCCCACCAGCAATGCATACACATTCGATATTTTTTCCCTACCTATCTGCCAACCCTGTTATTTTCTGTCGTTTCTTTTTTATTAGTAGCCATCTTAGTGAGCATGAAGTGGTATTTTTTTTTTTTTAACGTTTATTCATTTTTGAGACAGAGAGAGACAGAGCACGAACGGGGGAGGGTCAGAGAGAGAGGGAGACACAGAATCTGATACAGGCTCCAGGCTCTGAGCTGTCAGCACAGAGCCCGACGCGGGGCTCGAACTCACGGACCACGAGATCATGACCTGAGCCGAAGTCGGACGCCCAACCGACTGAGCCACCCAGGCGCCCCTGAAGTGGTATTTAATTGTAGTTTTGATTTCATTTCCCTGATGGTTAGCAACGTCGGCAATGTGCTCTTGGCCGTTTGTATGGCTTCTTTGGAGAAAGACCTTTTCAAGTCCTTGGCCCATTTGTACTCAGGTTGCTTGGTCTCTTTAATTGTTGTTGGGTTGTGGGAGTTCCTTACCCACTCTATATACGAGTTTCTTACTAGATGTGTATTTGCAGAAATGTTCTTTCGTTCTGTGGGTTGTCTTTTCGCTTTATTGATTTTGTTCTCTGAAGCACAACGTTTTTAATTTGATGAAGTTCAGTTTGTATATTTTCTCCTCGGTTGTTTGTGCTCTTGGTGTTCTATCTAGGAAACCGTAGCATCATCCAAGATCACAAAGATTTCCTATGTTTTCTTTTCAGTGTTACGGTGTTAGCTCTTCCATTTAGGCCTTTGATTCACTTTGAGTGAATTATTGTGTAGAGGGTGAGGCGGGAGTCCATCTTCACTCTTTTGCACGTGCCTGTTGAGTTGTTCCAGCACCGTTTCTTGAAAAGATTCTTCTTTTCCCATTGGGTGGTCTCGATCACCCTTGTTGAAAAATCAGTTGACTGTCAACGTGGAGATTTACTTCTGGAATCTCATTCTTTCCTTTATGTCTTTTTATTAACTTACTATTTTCCATCTTTTTTGTCTCTCTACTACCTTTTGAATGATTTCTTCTGACTTCTGTTTCAAGGATAAGTTTTTTTTTTTAATTTTTTAATGTTTTTATTTTATTTTTGAGAGAGAGAGACAGAGTGTGAGCGGGGGAGGGGCAGAGAGAGAGGGAGACACAGAATCCGAGCTGTCCGCAGAGAGCCCGACATGGGGCTCGAACTCATGACCTGTGAGATCATGACCTGAGTCGAAGTCAAACACCGAGCCACCCGGGCACCCCAAGGATAAGTTCTTTGTTCGATTGTGTCTGACATGCAGCCAAAAGCATCCACTGCATTTTTGACTTATCACTGTGACTTTATTTCTAGAAGTCCTACCTGGTTCTTTTGCAGTTCAGCGAAGCCCCTTTTTGTCGTTTTCTCTTCTCTGCAGATATTTTCAGACTTGTCTTTTCTTCCTTTAAATGTGGTAATTATCATCGTTTTATGATCTGTGCCTATTACTAACACTATCAGATGTACCTTTAGGTCAGTTTCTGCTGGACACTGTGAATGTTGTTTCTCACTCGTGGTGCCTCGTCTCCTGAACACTTAGCCGTGTTTTAGTGTTGTGGTCATTGCCTTTGAAAGAATATTTGCATGGGATTTCCCGAAGCCTACGATGAAGATATTTTTTTCCCTCCAGACAAGATTTCCCTTTGTTCCTACCAGGTGTCGATAAATGTCGGCCTCAAGCCACTTTAAGCTAAATTCACGGCTTAAAGTATCTTAGACGTCAGTTTTTGTCAGGGTGACATTTCCCACTGAGTATTAGCGCTTGGGTGTGTGGCACTCAGACAACTCTTCCCACGGTCCCTTGAGAATGAGGGGAGGGAGTACTGTTTATCCTCGGTCACTCTTATCCTGAGAGCTAAACCCCTCAGGGTCCCAGCTTTGTGTATTTACGTGCAGGTGTGATGGTGGAGAGGAGAGGAGAGGCCTGTCGCCTTCTCTGCCTCATGTGCGCCCTGGGCTTTCCCTTTTGTCCCCCTCGTTCAAGGGGTTGACTATCAGCGCATCAGTTAATTTTCCTAATATTTTTTCCCACTGAGGCAAATGCCATTGACACAGAAGTGTCTTGGGGCACATGCTTCTTCAGGCAGGGCCATCGAGTACAGTTGTTCAGACCGTGTACTGCACACTGGCACCGAGTCTAAGGGAGGACGAGTCACCTACAGATACGTTTCGTGTGAAACACTTTTTAATTTTCCTCACGGCTTTGATCCCAAAGCTGAGGGCTTATCGTATTTATTATAATTCTCTCAGAACTGATCACAGCTGACGTGTCTCATTCCAATAAAATCAACACAGTGTGATAATTTTGCCAAAAGAGGGAAGCGAAGTGTCTCATTCTAACCGGGATTTTTCCTCCCCCCTACCTTAAACCTGACAGGGTTTTCCCAGGCACTGCTTCACCTCTGCAGGAGGCTCCCAGAGACCACAGTGCTCCCTCCCTCCTCCGCCATGAGTTTCTTGCCAAAAGCTCTCTTTTGCCTTCAGACTCAGCTTCCTCCTCTGCCTGGTTTCCTGTTCCCATGGCGCTCACCTGTCCCACGTTTTTGAGGCTCGCTGCACGCCCGTTCACCGAGGTGCTACGGGAAGCCGCGGTGCCCCGGACGTGGCCTCCGCTGTCCCGTCCGGCCCGGGACAAGTGGCAGCCCGCACAAGTGCGGGACGGGCCCGATGATGTTCTGAGACAAGGACAGGGGAAGCGGCCTGCCGTGTAAGGGGTCCCCGCGGGGCCAGGGCAGGCAGAAGAAGGCAGACCCGAGTCCAACGTCCGTCCCCTGGACACCGACTGCCCAGCTGCCCGGGACAACTAGGATGCTGGGCCTTATGACACGGTGTTTGTAAAATAGCTTTGAAAAAGGAAGGTTTCAAGGGTGTGTCCAGAGAAGCATGCAAAGCAGATGGTTAATTTTGTTTTAAAGGAGACAGGAGCAGGGCACCTGGGTGGCTCCGTCAGTGAAGCCTCCGGCTCCTGGTTTCAGCTCAGGTCATGATCTCGTGGTTCAGGAGTTTGAGCCCCGGATCAAGGCTCTGTTCTCGCAGCACAGAACCTGCTTGGGATTCGCTCCCTCTCTCTCTCTCTCTCTCTGCCCCTCCCCTCCTTGTGCTGTCTCTGTCTCTCTCTAAGAAAATAAACTTAGGGCGCCTGGGTGGCTCAGTCGGTTAAGCGGCCGACTTCGGCTCAGGTCATGATCTCACGGTCCATGGGTTCGAGCCCCTCATCGGGCTCTGTGCTGACAGCTCAGAGCCTGGAGCCTGTTTCAGATTCTGTGTCTCCCTCTCTCTGACCCTCCCCTGTTCATGCTCTGTCTCTCCCGGTCTCAAAAATAAATAAAATGTTAAAAAAAAAAAATTAAAAAAAAAAAAAGAAAAGAAACTTAAAACCAAAAAGAAGTCATTAAAGGCGACAGGAGCGTAAGACAGGCAAAAGCACCAAAGTAAGTGTCGTCACCTCGTCCCGGGACGAGTACAGTGGGGGGGGGGGGGGGGGCGGGGGGTCGCTGCTCGCTGGGGACTCGCGGCCAGCAGGAAACCACAGCTGCGACCCGTGTCTGCCACAGACTGAGTGTGCTGAGGTTCAACCCCGTGGATCCTGGGGTAAGCCCGTGTTCGTGCCTGTCCCCACACAGGGAAGCTGTTTGTGCTGGAATCTGAGAACGGCTCGCGCGGCCTGGAGCTGGAGGCGGCCCGGCTTTCCTGCAGGAGCAGGGGTGCGCACCTGGTGTCTGCGGACGAGCTGCGGAGGGTGGTCCAGGATTGTGCCTTTGCGGTGTGCACCACGGGCTGGTTGGCGGATGGCACCCTGGGGTGAGTCAGGCACGCTGGGGAGAGCTCTCCTTCCCTCGCAGCCCCGCTCCCCCGCCAGGGCTCCTGTGGGGGCTCGGTCACCGTTTTGAGGTGCCAGGATGGGCGAAGGCCAGGGGGCAGTGGCTTCGGGCACATTCCTGTTTTCAGTTCTCAAATAAAAACACGTTTCTGGAGTTCTGTCACCGTATTCCCCCCTGACTTTGTTGTGCCGAGTTTCTTTCTAAGTCACAAAACTAGTACGTGCTTGTGAAAAGTTCAAGTAATACAGACATGTGTAAAGTTCAAAGTGAGTTTCTCTCTTCTTCCCCACCTCAGAGGTAATGGCTGTTAACTGTTCGGTGTATACCCTTGATCTCTTCTTTCCCTGTGGGGGTTCGTCTACATACCTGCGAACAGGAGGATGGGAACGAGTTCTTTCGTGTTACTCCCATGGAGAGCCGGGTCTGTGTCCTCTCCCTTTAAATCAGGCACAGCATAGAATGGCCTGGACCAATAGAATACAGCAAGAGTGCTACCATGTGACTCCTGAGGTTAGGTCGGAAAAATCCATGCCCAGATTCCTGGGACACTCACTTTTGACGTGTCATGTGAGACGTCTGCCTATCCTGAGAGGGCCATGCTGTGAGGCCACAGGGAGATGCCCCTCAGAGGTGCCCTCACCGATAGCCCCAACCGGGGTCCCGGTCCATAGCCAGCATCGACCGCCAGAGATGCCAGTGAAGGTGTCTCTCCGTGATTCTTGTCCCCCAGCTGTTGAGTTCTTGCCAGCTTCTGGGTCTTCCCAGCTCAGGCCCTAGACATCACAGATCGGAGGCAAGCCATTCCCCTCGGGCCCTCAGTTCCTGACCAAAGGAATCCTTGCGGAGAAATGATTCTTGTGGGCAACCGGGAGAAAACTTCCCATTAGTTCTGGTCACTGCTTCTTGAGTCATACTCAGAAAAGGCAGGGGCCATTCCTGTCTCCTTCATGCCACAGGAATGTGAACGAGTGGAGCGGGCTCCAACAACTACTTTGGTTGATAATAACCTTGAGGACGGGCTGGCAGATGGCCATAGACAACACACACAACCGGGCTGACTTACATTTCCAGTTGGGCCACACGTGAAGCAGCAGTTGGACAAAGAAGTCCGCTAAGGCTACCCCCAAAGCTTTTCAGTGAATCTGGAACCGTGGCTCTCTCTGCCTTACATTTTACATCCGGGTTCTGGACAGACAAAGTAGGTCCTGTGCATGCATATTTCCACAACGTAGTTAAGTGTGAATATTTTTCATAACGTTGTTACTGTCATTACATCAGATAACCAGGGTGTTTAGGAATTCCGAAGAGCCGGTTTGAAGCCAGGCTTAGGTCTCCCAGGCTTTACAGATCAGGAGTGGGTCTTTGGAAAGGTCTGTCCTCTCTGGGTTTGCGGTATGGTGTTAGGACATATTAGTAGATCTCTACATTGCTTAGATGATATTTCTTTGTAGCAAACATACTTCCTTGATAGATTTACAACACGACGTATTAAAAATAAAACTATTTTGATGTTTCTGGAACCAAGGAGTATCTGATCATCAATACATACATTTCAGCCATCCGCCCTCTACCCTGAAGGCCAATTATTAAATGTATGGCACGTCTTACAATTGATGGCATAATAAACGTACAGTTCATGTGATCTGTGTCTCCATGGATTTCAGTTGACTATACACATAAACCCAGAGGGAGATGGAGCCCTAAAGTGGTGAATCCAAAATTGGGGGCCACTCGCCTCCTGGAAGCCTTTGTGCATTCCATAAAGGATGACTGAACAAAACCGAGCGCAATTTACATAGCTTCATAGGACTAGGACAGACATTGGAATTCAGGTTTTGCGTAGGCAGGTCCTGTGGAGTCATTTGCTTTGGGCTGGGGCATTCCAGGGCTGTACCCCAGGAGTAAGAGTAAACTGGAAGACGTATGCAGGCCCTCACGGGAACTGCAGCGTGGCTTAAAATCTTCTGGAGCCATGAGTGTGGCGTGAGATGATACTGGAGCTCCAGTGTCCCATATAGCTAGTGGAACTGATTGTAAACATCCTCTCTAGAAGGATGACATTATCCTAGGCAATGTATTTCCACAAACAATTTTAGGAAAAATATGATTTGCCACACAATATAACATTAAAACAATTTTTTTAATGTTTATTTATTTTTGAGACAGAGAGAGACACAGATGTGAGCGGAGGAAGGGCAGAGAGAGAGGGAGACACAGAATCCGAAGCAGGCTCCAGGCTCTGAGCTGTCAGCACAGAGCCCGACACGGGGCCCGAACTCATAAACCGTGAGATGGTGATCTGAGCCGAAGTCAGACACTTAACTGACTAAGCCACCCGGACACCCTGCCACATAATATAACCTAACCAGTTACATAAGGAGACAAGGCAACCAGAAAAAAGATAGCGAATAGAAGCTCTAGATATTAGCATTGGTAGATGCAGACTTTAAAATAACTTTTCAAATGTTCAAAGATACAGAAGACACAAGGAGAATTTTGACAAAAGACTAAAACTATGACAGTAACCAAGTGGAAGCTCCAGAAGTGAAACATACAGTAACTAAAATTAAGAGCATAGTGGATAGATCTAATAGCTGATTAAAAAAAAAAAAAAACCCAAAGAGAAAATCACTCAACCATAAAATATTTCAGAAAGTATCCAGAATACAAAAAAAAAAAAAAAAAAAAAAAAAAAAGAAGAAGAAGAAAAAAGGATAAAATACAGAAGAAAGGGTAAGAGGCAAAGAAATATGTAATTGGAATTTTGAAAGAAGGAACAAAAGCAATTATCTAAAACTTAAGAAAAGACTTCTCTACAACTGAGGAAAAACATCCAGGCACAGATTCAAGAAACCCTTCAAAACATGAGTGTGACAAATAAATTCACAACTTGACACATCATGGTGAAACTGATAAGAATCTAATAATATGAAGGAAAAATATTAAAAGTAGTAATAAGAAGGGGTACCTTCCAAGGAGCGACAATAAATGGACAATGAAAGCCCCAAAACAGTTGAATGATACTTTCAAAGTGCGGAAAGAAAATTGTTGCCAACCTAGAATTTTATACCCAGTGAACGTATCTTCCAGGAATAAAAGTAAAATAAAGACATTTTCAGACAGACAAAAAGTGAAAAAATTCATTATGTCAGACCCGCACTAAAAGAAACCCTAGAGGCTAATATTCAGGCCAGAGGACAGTAGTTACAGGTGGAAGCCTGGAGATTCAAAAAAGAAATGAATAGAAAGAGTAAACATAGGGGTAAATTGAAATTGTGTAATTATATAAAGCAAGAATAATAGTACTAAACACTAAGTGGCATAGAAGTCAGGAAGTGTTTTAAGTATGTTAATATATAGTATTTTAATTTTTTATGTTTATTTTTAAGAGAGAGAGAGAGAGAGAAACAACATGAGCAGTGGAGGGGCAGAGAGAGAGGGAGGCACAGAATCCGAAGCAGGCTCCAGGCTCTGAGCTGTCAGCACAGAGGCGGACGTGGGGCTCAAATTCATGAACTGCGAGATCACGACCCGAGCCAACGTCAGACATTTAACTAACTGAGCCACCCGGGTGCCCCAATACATAGTATTTTTAAGTTGTATTGTTGGAGAAGAGGGTGAAAGTAATATTAAAAAATCAAGGAGGAATACATAATCTCCAGTGTAACCACTAAGAGGATAGTAAAAGGACATATAACTTACAGACCCATACAGAAAAAGGGAATGCCAAAAAAAAAAAAAAAAAAAAAAGAATTCGAACAACCAAAATAGGAGAAAGAAAAGAGAGGAAGAAAGAATGCGCAGAACGAATAGAAAGATGGCAGGTTTCAATTCACAGAGATCTGTGATTAAATTAGATTAAAATAGATGGGGCGCTTCATTTAGAAAACAAAGATTTAAAAAAAAATTCTACTACTTGCTGTTTACCAAAGATACCCCTAAATATATCATGGGGCAAAGATACATTATGGTTTGTTAAGTAGCATGTACGTAGAACTGAATGATATTAAAACGATAACATAAACTTGTAAGATGCCTACTAAAGCTGTACCCAGAGGAACACGTAAAGCATTTAAATGCTTGTGTTAGAGAAGAGGAAAGGCTAAAGGTTTATAAACTAAGTTACGATCCGTCTTAAGAAATCTGAGGGGCGCCTGGGTGGCGCAGTCGGTTAAGCGTCTGACTTCAGCCAGGTCACGATCTCGCGGTCCGTGAGTTCGAGCCCCGCGTCAGGCTCTGGGCTGATGGCTCGGAGCCTGGAGCCTGTTTCCGATTCTGTGTCTCCCTCTCTCTCTGCCCCTCCCCCGTTCATGATCTGTCTCTCTCTGTCCCAAAAATAAATAAAAAACGTTGAAAAAAAAAAAAAAGAAATCTGAAAAGGAACAGAAAAACCCCCTCCCAAAGAAAGGAACTAATAAAAAAAAAAAAGCAGCATTTCGTGAAATAAACAAAACAAAACAAAACCATACACTAGAAAAGATCAATGAGGTCCTTCCTCTGAAACTTGAATTGGTACCTTCAGCCTCCCTGAAGCGTCACCTGTGTCTTCCTGAGTGTAGACATGTGTTTGGGGAGAGTATTTCCCTACGGATGCTTTCAGCCAGAGATCCTAAATCAGAAAAATGTCTGCTGATTCCGAACCGACAGCAGAAAAGAACTGTTCTTTCCCGTTCTTAGTCCCCCTGACACAGTCTTCTTTGTGTGTTTCAGGACAACCGTGTGCAGCAAGGGGAGGGGTGAGCAGCAAATCATGAGAGCCGTGGACGTGAGAATTGAAAGCAGCCCGGTTCCTGGTGGCAGGTCCAATGCCCTCTGTATGAAGGATGAAGGTCAGTGCCAGAACCCTTGTAAAGGTTCTGGAGGGTGTGCGTGGTGGTTGCCATCCGAGGCTGCATTCTCCAGAAGCAGACCTTGCGACGAGAAAGGCTTCCAAAGAAAAGCCGGTAGGGCGGTGGGGCAGTGGGCAGAGAAAGCAGGGGTGCCACACTCAGCAAAGTCCACAGTGGCGGTGAGGTGATGGGTGACTTTGGCTCGGTCCTACAGGAGGTCTCAGGAGACAGTGAAGGTCACCAAGTTTCCCTGATCAGGGGTGAGAAGGCAGGGGTAGCCACACCAGTGCACCTGTCAGTCATTGGATAAGGGCTGCTTCAGGGAGATGTAAATCCCCAGGCTCTTCTGGTTTACGATGTGTGCTGGCAAAGGGTTCCAGTAGCCTGAGTGCCACCCTCCGGCAAAGATGCAAAAGTGCCCACCAGGAACCACCATGGAAATGATCAAGGCATCTAGGTGATGCGGGGCAGACCCCTGCAGCATCTGCTACAGTTGCTGATACAGCTTGTCCTTCGGTCTGTCTTCGCAGTGGACAGCACACTAAAAAGGAAAAAAAAAATCATTTTTTTCCCCAAAAGGAAATTTACAGGATTTACAAAACTGCTCCCAGGATGGATGATTCTGCTTGCCTCTGGTAAATCGGCTGAGCAGTGAGAAAACCACAGTGGAGTCCCCAGGATAGCATCTCATGTGCACTGAAATCAGTACACCTTCATTATCAGAAACACGTGCTGTTGAGAGGGGGGTGTACGTGCAAACGGGGCAAAAGACAGCTGCTTACTCGTCAGTGCTGGAAATCAGCATATGTGCTGCTTGGCTGCACATTGGCCTCATCTGGGAGGTTTTAAGAGGTACTGATTCCTGGGTACCAGCCCTAGACATTCAGATATAAATGTTCTGGGCATTCGGGTTCTTTAAAGCTCTTCAGTGATTTTAACACATCGTCCAGCTTGAGAGCTGCTTTCCTTTTTTTTTTTTTTTTTTTAATTTTTTTTTTTAATATTTTTTTTTGAGAGAAAGAGAGAGAGAGTGAGAGCAGGGGAGGAACAGAGAGAGAGAGGGAGATGCAGAATCCAAAGCAGGCTCCGGGCTGAGCTGTCAGAACAGAGCCTGATGCGGGGCTCGGACCCACAAACCGTGAGAACCTGAGCCCAAGTCGGACACTTAACCGACTGAGCCACCCAGGCGCCCCGAGAGCTGAGTGTCCTAATGCAGAGTGTCCCAAACCGCTCTGATGATGAGAAATACCAAATGGACCTGTTAGGAATACAAACCCTCAGGCTGTATTCTAGAGGCACCAATCCTAATCTCGGAGGAAGGGATCAGAGGAGTTGGGAAGTCAGAGAGCCAGGGGAACCCCAAGGCCCTGGCTGGTGCCCGTTAGATGCTTATCAGTGACAGGTTTCTCTGCTCCTACGGGCTCTTCCTCCAGAAGGGTTTCTTCATTTGCTAATTGCTATGGAAGGGTGTGTTGGGAGAGTCTCCTAGTATCTGCCCAGTCGAGCTAGTGAATGATGTGGCCTTGCTCTGCAGGGCCTGGGGAGAACAATACCCATGGTTTGTTTTTCAAAATCACCTAAGTAAATTAGAATGATCCTTTGAATCCCAAACACAGGCAAAAGCTCAGATCCCTGAGAGAGACAGAACAGAGCCAGAAGAAAGAGAGCATGACTTTCTTCCTTCAGTGAATATGTGGGGCTTCTGAGTCTTTTCTTTCCCTGATAACAAGGGGTGTCAGTTAGCTTCCGCTACGTAACATAACACCCCACAATGTGGTGGCGTTGAACAACTATTTATCGAGTTCACCGCCTTTTTTGGACCAGCGGTTTGTGTTTTGCTGCTGGGCTCAGCTGGGCTCATTCAGGAGTCTACAGTCAGTGGCTGGTTAGGTGGCCTTGCTTCTGGGAGTTGGTGGCTGTTGGCTAGGGCACCAGGGGCCACTGAACCATCGTTCATCATCATCCAACAGGGTAGCCTGGGCTTCCCGCCTCACAGGCCTTCAGACGGGTTGCGTCTATGCAAGTGTAGTGCGTGAAGCCAGAGTTTGGAAACATCGATTCACATCCCGTAGGGCACCAAGCTCAAAGCCGTGATAGCAACTCCAGAATTACTGAGTTTTTGCCAAACCAACGCAATGTGCCTTGTGATATACCGCACTCAGAGGAGCACAACTTCAATTCAGGGGTATTCCTGCCAAAAAGGCATAGTTTGACTCTAATCATGAAGAAACATTAGCCAAACTCAAACTGAGAAACAGTCTACAAAATGCCTTTAAAAATGTCTCAGAGGAGCAAGGCAAAGCAACTGTTCTAGATTAAAATAGGCTAAAAAGACTTGACGACAAAATGCAAAATATAATTTGTGAGCCTGGGCCGTATCCTGGACCAGAAGGAAATAGCTATAATTGATAACATCTGAATATGGATTAGGAATTAGATAATCGTTTAGTAACTGTACTGCAATCGTGTAAGAGAATATCCCTGTTCTTGAAATGTGTACCAAGGTTTTAGGGATGAAGAGACATCATATCTACAACATACTCTCAAGTGGTTCAGGAAAGAATTACAGATACAGATATACATACATATATAGATATATATACACAAACATACATATGTTTGTCTCTGTATAAATAGAGATCTATATTTATCATGTATCTATTTATCTATCTAGAGAGGGGGAAACAATAAAGCAAATGGGTGAAATGAAAACACCTTGGTAAATCCAGATAAATGGGTTTTTCAGGTTTTGTTTTTTTAAATGTTTATTTCGAGAGAGAGCAAGTGAGAGCAGGGGAGGGACAGAGACAGAGAGAGGAAGAGAGAATCCCAAGCAGGCTCTGTGCTTTCAGCACCGAGCACAACACGGGTCTCGATCTCACCAGCCGTAAGATCATGACCTGAACCCAAGTGAAGAGTTGCACGTGGATGCTTAACGGACTGAGCCATCCGTGCCGTGGCCCTCTGGATAAACAGCTTTGTGGAAATCCTGATTCTTAAAATTTTTCTGGAACGTTAAACTATGTAAAAATAAAAAATTTCCAACAACAAAAAAATGGTCTACGAAGTTCTCCAAAAAACAACAACAATAACAACAACAGGAAAAACAAAAAACACTCTGAATCGTGGGAACCAACATGGGAAGCCAATTCGTGATGGCTGTCAGCCTATGTGAAGGGTGATGTCATTTTAGTAGAGGGAGCACTGTGTGTGGCTCATTAGTGCTCCAGAGTCCTGCCTCCCAGAACACTTTGCCTGAGCCTGGCCTGGCCTCCCCTCACCTCCGGGTCGAGAGGCATAGCCTCATGTGGGGAGGACTGGAGTCTTGGTCCTACAGGCCTGATTTATGAGGAGACTTCGGGTGGGCCATGAAGGGGACTGAGGAATGCATGCTGAGGGGGTGTTAGGGATGGAGGGCTGCTCTCTCTTGAATATTCTAGAAAAGTAGGATGGATTCTGCCAGAGTCACTCAGAGAGAGCGCCGTCCCTGTTCAGAGCCTCCTTTCATCCTTTTGAGCCTCGAAACCGCTCCCATGCAGCCCTCGCCCTACTCAGTGGAGCCGTTACTTTTCCTCAGTGGAGCCTTTGTTGACAGCGCAGCCAACAAGGGAAACCTGTGTGCTGAAGGTGTAACGCCTTAGCAGAAGCCGAGGGGAACGGGCGTCCTTGCGGCTCCTGTGGTGGTGGAGGTGAGGTGTGGTTCAGCATGGGCACCAGGGCAGTATCCCCTCCTGAGGTTGCCTTTTCCCTGACGATGCTTCACGGCACTTAACTCTGTGCTCCCACTTCTCTTTGGCAAGATGGGAACAACGAAGCGTGTTCACTCCGAAAATGGCAGACGTGGGCCTCATAAAGAGCTCAGAAGGAAAACAGAGCCTGTGGAATATCCTGGCAGCTTCCTTCCTGGGTTTCTTTTTTGACATAAAGCTCATCATGAATGTAGACTTTTCTTATTTTCCTTCCAGTATTTTTGTTTCACTGACAGTGAGTTTCCAGCCCTCTGGTGATCTCACTTAAACTAATAAGTGAAGTTATTTTTAACCAGCTGGATGCCGATGGCATAAGCGGCCTCCGCGCGGGTTCTCTGGCTTTGCTTCTCTTGGCGGCTCGTCCGTGGGGTCGAGGGCCTGACGTCTGCAGGCGTCACGTCTCTTCTCGCCCCCTCCCTGGTGCACCCCCAAGGCTCCATGAAAGGTATGCCTCTGTCTCCCCCCTGGCCGGGCTGCTCCTTGCTACCAGCCGCCTTACCTGCTCAGCACTGCACACTGCTTCCTCTGCATCCTGGACAATTGCCTGTGTTTCCCCTGAAAACAGAGAAGGGGTTCTTCCCTTCCTTTATGTCATCGAGGAGGGAGCTGGATGCTCACCTCTTTAAGAGCAGTAAGGAATTTTTGAGAGTAGACGGTTCTCTCTTTTTGTTAACATGATTTATTGTCAAATTGGCTTCCATACAACACCCGGTGCTCATCCCAACGGGTGCCCTCCTCCGTGCCCATCACCCACTTTCCCCTCTCCCCCCACCCCCTGCAACCATCAGATTGTTCTCCGTATTCAAGAGTCTCTTGTGGTTTGCCTCCCTCCCTGTCTATAACTATTTTCCCCCTCCCCCTCCCCCATGGTCTTCTGTTAAGTTTCTCAAGATCCACATATGAGTGCAGACATATGATATCTGTCCTTCTCTGACTGACTTATTCCACTCAGCATAATACCCCCCAGTTCCATCCACGTTGCTGCAAATGGCCTGATTTCATTCTTTCTCTTTGCCAAGTAGTATTCTACTGTATATATAAACCACATCGTCTTTATCCATTCGTCAACTGATGGACATTTAGGCTCTTTCCATAATTTGGCTATTGTTGAAAATGCTGCTATAAACATTGGGGTGCAGGTGCCCCTATGCATCAGCACTCCTGTACCCCCTGGGTAAATTCCTAGCAGTGCTATTGCTGGGTCCTAGGGTAGTTTGTGGGTTCGAGCCCCACATCGGGCTCTGTGCTGACGGCTCAGAGCCTAGATCCTGCTTCGAGTTCTGTGTCTCCCTCTCTCTCTGCCCCTCTCCTGCTCACACTCTGTCTCTGTCTCAAAAATAAACTTTGAAAAAATTAAAAAAAGGAAATGAAAATCATTCACGACAAGTCTGCCTTGAGAGAAGTACTTCATCGTCAGACAGATCTTTTTACCCTGCATTTTTTATCTAGTTACCAATTTGGGATTCTATGGACCATATATAGGTTTGCATTCTGTCTTTTTCACTCCGTAATGTACATCTTCCCATGACAGTGAATATGCTCCAAAGGATGATTTTTTAACGGCTATTACAACAGCCTATTATGAGTGTACCCTAAATTAGACATTCTTGTCTTCTCAGACATTTTGGTAGTTGTGTGGTTTTCGTTGTAATAAATAATACCATGATTGAGCATCCTCATGCATATATCCCTCTGCCTGTCTTTATTTCAGGCTCCTTTTATTTTTATTTATTTTTTTTTTAATTTTTTTTAATGTTTATTAATTTTTGAGAGAGAGAGTTTGAGCAGGGGAGGGCAGAGAGAGAGGGAGACACAGAATCGGAAACAGGCTCCAGGCCCTGAGCCACCAGCCCAGAGCCCGACGCGGGGCTCGAACTCACGGACCGCGAGATCGTGACCTGACTGAAGTCGGACGCTTAACCGACTGCGCCACCCAGGCGCCCCTCAGGCTCCTTTTATAACCACGATTTCTCGGGAACTGTGTCAGAAATTGCACTAAGACCTTGTCTACTGCGTGCTGCATTAGACAGGGTCAGCCTCCTGGCAGAGACAATCCCCACCCCACCCCCACCCCCAACGAGGAGCCTGTTGTTAGTATTTACCAGCACACCACTGGTCAGTTGGAATCAGCAAGCAAACAGAGAGGAATTATGATACAAGTGAAAGGTGTCAACATTTCAAAAGAGAGGGCATTACTTTAAGGAGTCAGAGCGAATGAAACTGTTTAGAAAGTAATTCACACACTCAGTGAACAGCTCTCTTTAGCTGCCATCCTCCTCTCTCCTCCCCTTCATGGCCCTAAAATTCCTCTATATTCACCGTCTCTATGATCTCACCTCCCATCGTTTCTTCATCCCTCTGTCCGCTGCTTTCTGGCTTCTGTCCTATCACGTGAGTGCAAGTGCTCTCACCAAGGCTGCTGGAGGCTTCCCTATGGACGACGGTGGTGCATTTTGCTTGCTGTCTGCAGCCTTAAGTACTGGGTCATGCCTTCGTCCTTGAAACACGTTTTCCTTTGACTTCCTTTGGGTTTCCTGTGTATCTGCCTGGCTGCAGCGGTGTGACCTCTATGAACTCTTCATTCTCTGCTCACCTCCTGGGACTCTCACCTGGGCCCTCATCTCCCCTAACTCCGCAGTGGCTTCAATTTTCATCCAAATACTCATTTGGGGTCTCCCTAAGCCTAGGGGTCTCCACTAAGCCTCAGATTCCACACACACAGCTACTTACAGATGCTTCTTTTAGCACCTCGAACGCCACCAGTCCTGCACTGTGCTCATGTCCTTTAACCTCCTTACCCTCTCCCTTGCCCCATCCTCTCCTTTACTCCCACAACTTTTCTGTTGTAAGTTCTCCAAAACCTCCCTACTCAGTATCTCCCGGATTCACCTGGCTCTTGCCATCTGCACGTCACATCGGCCCCTGTCCTGCTCCCTTGGACGTCTCAAATGGCCTCCTCATTGCTCCTTTCAGTTTTCAGATTGTTTCCTCAATCCGTTCTCTACCCTGCAACTGTGCTCCTTCTAAAGTGCCACGGGGATTGTGTTCTTTTCTTTCCTGCTCTAAACTCTTTAACTGTCCCCCTTTCCCCACTGGACAAATTCCAGACTTCCTACCCGGCTTACAACGGCCTGCCCTAAACTCACACCTGCCTCCGTTGTATTTTAGCCTCCCGTCTCACTCACATATTTCCATTCCTCAAATAATGAGAAAGGCTCAGATATCAAAATACATTTTAAAGCTATAGTAAGCAAAATCATTTGGCACTGTAGAGGGCACAGTAGATAAATCCTCGAAAGCAGAAGGCTGGAAGTACCCAGACAGACCCAATGTGCTTAAGTGTTAGTATATGGTGGGAGTATATCAGTACATAGTGGATGGTGAGACTTCAGATCAGTGGGAGAAGGATGGGTGGAGTATTTGATAGTTAGTGCTAAGTGATTGGTTAAGAATTTGGGAAGGTGAGACAATGCATTGTTGTACTGATGTAAGGAAATCTCTTATAGGTTGATAAGGTAAAGACAGAAATACAGAAATACTTTTAAGAAATACAGTTGGTCAATAAATATTCAACTCTTTTTTTTTTTTTTAATTTTTTTTTTTAACGTTTATTTATTTTTTTGGGACAGAGAGAGACAGAGCATGAACGGGGGAGGGGCAGAGAGAGAGGGAGACACAGAATCAGAAACAGGGTCCAGGCTCTGAGCCATCAGCCCAGAGCCCGACGCGGGGCTCGAACTCACGGACCGCGAGATCGTGACCTGGCTGAAGTCGGACGCTTAACCGACTGCGCCACCCAGGCGCCCCTATATTCAACTCTTTTTACCAATTTAAACATATGCATGTTTGTATAAGAAATCACTTTTTTGGTTCATGAAATTGTCCAAGTTTATGAAAATGATAGTCCCCAGGGTGCTGAGGACAAACAGGCAAGATTATACACCACTGAGGGGTGTAGATTCTTAAAGCACTCATATTCAACTTGGCATAACCTGTCAGAAGCTTTAAAAATGTGTATGCCCTTTCAAAAAATTCATACACCGTTTCATCCATCAATTCTGCTTTGAACATTTTATTCTAAGGAATGAGCTTGGATAAGTACAAAAGTATGTTACAAAGATATTAATTACTTAGTAGGGAAAATTGGAAACAAAGTTAATGTTTAACAGTGGGGGAGTCCACTCTGATAAATCCATTACAAATGGATTAATATATAGTCATTTACAAGTAAATTCCAATGATTCAATTATCTGTTGGTAGGGAAAATACCACAATATAATGTTAAATGAATAAGCTACAGAACAAAACAGTTATATCACAGTGTGGCAAGATACTGTGTGTGTGCAAAACTCAAAACAAAACCCATGTTAACAATGGTTATCATTGGTGAAATTCGAAGAGAATTTTAATTTTTCCTGTGGCATTTTTTCCCTGTGATTTTTTTTCAGGTTTTCTGGCTTGTATAAGAAATACCCATATGGATAATTTTTAAATTTTTTATCATGAAAACTTTCAAACAAACAAAAACAGGAAGAAGAGTATCACCAGTCCCCATGTGCCCATCACCCAGCTTCAGTAGGCAATATTTTGCCAACTTGATTTCATCTATTTTCTCCAGTGTTTTTCTCCCATTGAGATATTTTAATTTTTTTAATGTTTTTATTTATCTTTGAGACAGAGAGAGACAGAGCATGAGCAGGGGAGGGGCAGAGAGAGAGGGAGACACAGAATCTGAAGCAGGCTCCAGGCTCTGAGCTGTCAGCACAGAGCCCGTCGCGGGGCTCGAACCCACGGACCGTGAGATCATGACCTGAGCCGAAGTCGGACACTCAACCAACTGAGCCACCCAGGCGCCCCCCATTGAGATATTTTAAAACAAATGCCAGACATGATATCATTTCATTCTAGAACTTTTGAAAATTATTTTTAGGAGGGGAAACTCCAGAACTAGTTTCTTGTAGATTCCATGTGACAGTAATTGATTTAAATTTATTGATTGACACAAGATTTAGCTGCGTCTGAGCTTTCCCACACCTTGCAAATACTGTAATACTTCTAGGGTAGAAAGTCTGCAAATTGGAAACCACTCCCCTAAAAGGTACAGATCCGTGTCAAATGCAGTTTCCCTTGGGAGAGGTTGTGAGTAATTTTCACCCATTTATACCTCATGCTCAATAAATTACAGACTTTCTGGAGGGGAGGTATTTTTTAAATTAACTTATTTCATGGAGGTATGATTTATATCAGCAAAATGCACAGATCTTAAGTTTGATGAGTTTTGACAAATGTATACACCTGTGTAACCAACACCCAGTTGTGATACAGAACATTTCCTTTACCCCAGAAAGTTCCCTGGAGCCCTTTTCCAAAACTCCTCTGCCTGTCCTCATCCCAGCAGAGCCAAGGCAATCTCTGTTCTGATTCCCGTCGCCATATATTAGTTTAGCCTGTTTTGGGGGGTAGGTTTTTATCTAGAGCAGTAGTTCTCCAAGAACGGTCCCTGGACCAAATAGTACTAACATCACCTGGGAACCCTGTTACAAATGCAAATTCTTGGGCCCTAACCATGACCTTCTGCCGAGTTAGAAACTCAGAGTAGTGTGTGTGTGTGTGTGTGTGTGTGTGTGTGTGTGTGTGTGTGTGTGCATGTGAGAGAGAGAGAGAGAGAGTGTGTGTGTGTGTGTGTGTGTGTGTGTGCACGCACTACCAGCCTTCAGGTGATTCTGGTCATGTTCAAGTTTGAAGGGCTTGGGGACTAAGAACAAAATTGGACAGAATGGGGAGGGCAGCGCTGGTTGTGTAGGGGGCGAGTAGGGTTGGATGGAACGGGGTAGGTTAGCCCAGAAGACAGCTGCCTCACGTAGCTTAGAAACACCAAAAGGAAGGAGGAAAGGCTGAGCATTTGTATCAGAATTTCTACATTTTGGTTTTGCAAAGTAATAATGAGGGTCTGTAGGCTTCAAGTTTCGCAAAAGAGAAGCATCAAGTTTTATATGAGTTCTAAACCTGTGGAAACTGGTTTTCACAAGCTGTGATTGGCAAATGAGTCGTTTATTTTATAATACGATTTTATAGACAAGATCTTCTATAAAATCTCTTTTCTTGGAAGAGAAACTAATAGAAATTGCCCTTTATGTTGCAATTGCTGAAATCCAGCTTGAGGGTCTGAGAAATCCACCAACCGCAGTCCCTACCTGCGGAATAATGGAGAAGTAGAAATAGGGGCGCCTGGGTGGCGCAGTCGGTTAAGCGTCCGACTTCAGCCAGGTCACGATCTCGCAGTCCGTGAGTTCGAGCCCCGCGTCAGGCTCTGGGCTGATGGCTCGGAGCCTGGAGCCTGTTTCTGATTCTGTGTCTCCCTCTCTCTCTGCCCCTCCCCCGTTCATGCTCTGTCTCTCTCTGTCCCAAAAAAAAAAAAAATTAAAAAAAAAAAAAAAAAAAAAAAAAAAAAGAAATAAAGGCTGCCCAAATGGAAGTTTCCCTGAAGAGAAGAGGACCCAGGTATATAGCCAGCTGCTTCCCCGAGCTCCCTCGGGAGGTTCAAGATGGGAAGGCTAATGAAAAGAAATGACTCAAGTTGTGCCTGGACGTGGGTGGTGCTTTTGACATGTGCTTGGTTGTGTTAGCACACGGAACCCTTGTCCTGGAGTTTCTGAAATTGCACCACCAAGAAGCCGTGTGTTTCCTGTCTTGAGCATTTGCGGGAAATTCAGAAATACACGGTGTGTGTATGCAGACCCTCAGCAGCACGATTGCGGTTTTCCCGAGACACATTCCAGCCTGTGCCATTCTGCAAATGAACTCTGAGCGAGAAGATCCCGCGAATCCGGCAGGCTGCGAATTTGGCCTGAAGCGCCCCTTTGTCGACTCTCGGAACAGTGACTCTGCCCCTGGATTTTCCTTCCAAGGAGTTGGTGTCGTGTCCCACAGATAGCACCGTGTGAGACCGATGGGATTTACCGGTCCTTTGATAGTGAGTGTTGGACCAAGAGCCTCCGGTTTCCAGGACTAGATCCTGGGAAGAGGAGAGAAAGTTGGCACGTCCAGCACGAGTCCTGGCTGGCCGAGGATGGTGGAGAGAGCGAGGGAGGCTGTAGCCCCTGAGGTGCTAGCTGGAATTGGGGCCCGCCTGCTTGACTGAGGCTTGGTCCGTTCTTCCCAGGATGCCCTGCTCAGACCCAGTGAACCCAGGGCTTACGCTTCTCTGCTCGGCTGGGGGGACCCCTGGATTTGTGGCAAGTTTCAGATGGCCTACTTGCCCCACCCGTGAAGCAAACACTTGAGCTCCTGGGCTTCACAGTCAAGGCAATTTGGGTTAAAATGCAGTACTCTGCGCCAGCTTCCCGAAGTACAACCACCCCATTTTTCATTCAAAACCTCCTGTGTGAAAGAACATGCATGGCAACGACTCTCTTTGAGAAAGTGCTACCAAAATTACAAGCTGACAGGCTAATCAGGGTGGCTTCAGGCACAAGTCCTATTTTCTGTTTTCATCTTTTTCTTGTTTTTAGCATGTCTTCTTTTAAGCAATATGCTTCTTAGGTAATTTGACTGAAAGGCTTTCCTTTCCAACATAAAACTAGAAGAAATTCAAATTAAAAATTATTTCCCTTCTTTGAACACGAAAAACAAGCATCACCACATCCCTTTGACACAGCAATTCCGCTTCTAGAAGTTTATCCTAATAAAACATGTGCCGAAATGAGCTGGTCATTTTGTAGCATTGTTTTTGAAAACGTGAGGGGCGCCTGGGTGGCTCAGTAGGTGAAGCGTCCAACTCTTGGTTTCGGCTCAGGTCATGATCTCATGGTTTGTGGGTTTGAGCCCCAGGTTGGGCTCCACACGGACAGTGCAGAGCCTGCTTGGGATTCTCTCTCTTCCTCTCTCTCTTTCCCTGCCTTGCTTCTCTAAATAAATAAATAAACAAACAAACAAATAAATAAATAAACTTAAAATTTTTTTGAAAACACTGAAAAGTTGGAATCAAAATGTCTGTAATGATTAAATAATTTGCTATGGTATAGCCTTTCAAAAGATTGGGGTAATTTAAAGTGCTAATGTGGAAAGAGCTCTAAAATGTTAGGGAAAAAATAGGCTTCTAGTTTACAGCCCTGCACGTAAGGAAAGAAGTTGAACCAATAATTAATAACCTCACCAAACAGAGAGCACCAGACCCAGATGAGTTCGCAGAAGATTCTACCAAACATTTAAGGAAGAAATAATACCAATTACTAAGACAACCTCTTCCAGAAGTTAGAAGCAGAGCGAATGCTTTCTAACAGATTCTATGAGATCAGCATTACCCTATTACCAAAATGAGACAGAGTCATGACAAGAAGGTAAATCCACAGACCAATAGCTAATGAACATAAATGCAAAAATCCTCCACAAAACTTAGGCAGTTTGAATCTAACAACCTATAAGAAAGAATTATACACCATAACCAAGTGGGATTCATTCCAGGTATGCAAGACTGGTGCAACATTCAAAAATCAATTAATATAACCCATGACATCAACGAGCTAAAGAAGAAAACGCACGTGATCGTATTGATAGATGCAGAAAAGCATTTGACAAAATCAATACCCTTTCAAGATATGATTTAGCAAACTAGGAACAGAGGAGAACTTCTTCAACTGCATAAAGAACATCTATGAAAACCCTACAGATAATCTCGTACTTAATGGTGGGAAATTTGAAGCCGGAAAGCTTAGTGGGAACACGAAGTTATTTTGTGTACTTTGAAGGGAATTTATTGTGTCTGTCCCTACATGAGAGGACTGGGTAGGTGAAGGTCTTCGGATCGCAGCAGGAGTGGCCCTGCCCACCTCGGGGGTGGAGTCTGACCCGTGTCTCAAGCCCCAGCTCTGTAACCATTAATCTCTTCTTCAGCTAAGAGTTCATTCCACACAATCGGACTCCGTGTCGGGATCTGTCCCACAGACCTCTGAACCCAAGGGCCTCACATGAGCCGGACCCCAGGGCTCCCACTGATGCGGAGGCAGGAAAGCTCGGATCCTCCTCTTCTCACCTTCAGGGCTCCGTCGCTGGCTGAAGTCTTGGGTTTTTCATAAGCAATTTGCAAGTTTTAATACAAACCAGCCTACATTCATGGCTAACAGGCTCACTTCCAGTAAAAAAAAAAAAAAAAAAAATATATATATATATATATATATATATATATATATATATATATGCACCAGTAAAAACATTCTCAGAGGACATTTAGAACAAGGGTTTAAAAGGAAACCTGGGCCTCATTCCCCAAAAGTGACTCTCGGGACCAGCCTGAGGGCAAAGCCCTGGAAGAGGTTCCAGGGAATGGGGGAGGGGGGGCTCTTCTTCATCTTTAGAGCCAAGCGTGGGGCTCCCCCACAGAGGGACCCGAATGTAAACTGTGGGCTTCCAGTGAAAGTGGCATGACAGTGTGGGTTCAGAGTTTGTAACAAGTGTGCCCCCCGTGGTGTCAGATGTGGATAATAGGGGACACTGTGCCTGTACGGGCTCGGGGGGCACATAGGAACCCTCTGTACTTTCCACTGTACTTTGCTGTAAACCTAAAACTGCTCCAGAAAACAGCTATCAGTAATACATATGCTAGAAACTTAGGTTAAAACCACACACAAAACTATACCTATCTGTGTCTACAGACACGTGTACACATGTTGGTATGTATCCATACCTATATCTGTGCTTCTTTGCATACGCCAAGCTGGTGATGGGGTCGCCATCAGAGGCTGGGGGAAGGGAGGGGCACCTTCGGCTGTACCGTCTGGTCTGTAGCCTTTTAGCTTTTGGACCAAGAGTATCTATCTGTTCGCTTTCATTAGTAAGGCGGAAAGGAGCTTTGCTGCTAGACCTTGGCTTCTGGGTCTTCCCTGCGAGGAGACATTAGTGGGCCATGTTGCCTGGCAATTTCAAGATACAAAGTTGTAGCACTTTGTAGCACATTTATTCACTCAAGTTTTTTAAAGTTTATTTAATTTTGAGAGAGAGAGCGCGCGCTCATGTGAGAGAGAGTGAGCGCACATGCGAACGCAAGAGTGGGGGGAGCCGGAGAGGGGCAGAGAGAGAGAGAGGGAGAGAGAGAACCCCAAGCTGGCTCCACACTGTCCGCACAGGGCCCCACGTGGGGCTCGAACCCCTGAACTGTGAGCTCGTGACCTGAGCTGAAGCCTAGAGCCAGACGCTTACCCGACCGAGCCACCCAGGTGCCCCATTGGTGCCAGGCATCCGGCCAGGCTCTGGGGGCGCCAGGGTGAAGGCGAAGTGGGCCCTGTGACCCCAGTTCAGGGTGCAGGCAGCACCCGGGAGGGGGAGAGCCGTTTGTTTGTTCAGGTTTGTTTTCTCCCGGTAGTTGGGGAAGGCTGACTGCCGCCTCCTTTTCTTCAGACAAGCCGTGTGGAGACCCGCCCTCGTTCCCACACACCGTCCTGCAGGGCCGCACGGGCTTGGAGACCGGGGATGAGCTGCTGTACGTGTGCGCCCCGGGCCCCGCCACCGGCCGCCGCGGATCGGCCTTCACCTTGCTGTGTAACAGCTGCGGGGAGTGGTACGGCCTGGTGCAGGCCTGCGGGAAAGGTAAGCCCCCCCCCCCCCCGGGCTGGGCCCCCTCCGGGCGCCCACACACCGTGAGCAGGGCCTCACCCCTTCTGCTGGCAGCTTGGGGTGGCCTCTTCTCCACAAAGGTACCTTTGAAAGAGGCTTTAGACCTCCCCACCCCCCCGCCGAGTTCTGGACCTGCCCACGTCTGCACTTGACCTTAGGTTAACTTTCTAACTTATTTCCCTGGAAATCTGATCAAGATGCCGAACCAAGGTGCTTGTGGTAAAGAGGAGCCCTGATTGTAACCCGGGCCGGAGGGCGGTCATGAACACAGGACGCAAGCTGGGCTTCCCCGAGTGTGGGGGGTCTCGCGACTGGGCTTAACCTTTGTGGGGACCTTGAGGGCCTCGCTAAGGGTTGTGACAGGAGCTCATGACTCTTGTGGGGCCCGGGGCTCATCCACCGGGGCGGGTCCACAGCCTCACATGCAAGCCCTGCTTCTTTGCCCCTGAGCCGTCCTGGGGCTGTCGTGGGGGCGGAGGGTGACGCCGGGAGGATATTCCAAGACAGCTGTGTGATCTGGCCCCACCGACGACAGCTGCCCGCCTCTGTCCTGGCACCTCATTCTGTCCCTGGGGCTGCAGCCTGGGGCAGATATTTAGTTGAGACTAACGATTCCGGGTGGACATCAGACACCAGAAACCTGATCTGATTCCCCCAGGTGTCCCCACTCCATTATTGTTGTAAACCTGAGGGTCTCAGGCTTCTGCACCCACCCCCCACCACCCTGGGGGATTCTCCCTGTAGCAGAAATCACTGTCCCCAGCCACAGCCTGGCCTCCCTCCTCGTGACCTGGGCATATGGCTTCTTGGCGGACTGTGAATTGTTCCCTGACCTCAGGAGGCTCCTCTCACCCCAAGGCTCCTTTGGGGGCCACTTCCTGACCACCCCTCCCCCCCCCTCCGTGACATCTGGGTACCAAGCGGAGGTTGGCTCCACAGAGGGGAATGAGTCTAGAAGCACAATGGTAATGCATTTACTGGGCAGTCTGTCCCTAGAACGTCCCACAGATCCCACGGGGGAACCACGAGGAGACTAGGGTGATGTCCTGTCTATGAGATGCATCCGTGCTGTGGCCCAAGCTGTGGTTCGTTGTCTGTGCTGCTGTCTGCGAAAGGTGAACACAGCAGCACTGTCCCTGCGGTCTGCCGGCGGACCTTTGGCCTGTTGTCATTTGCAAGCTGTACCGCCACGATTGTTCTCATCCGGGTCGTCTGGGTCACACGCGAGCGTCTCCCTGCTGGTTCCTGGGAGTGGAATTGCCTTCCGGGGGTTAGCGTGTGTTCGGTGTCAGTGGATACTGCTGCAGAATTTTCTAGAGTATTCTGACCAGTTCACTCTCTGGACTAGCTATGTCTAAGAGTCCTCATTGTTCAGCCTCCTCACCAACCTTCAGGACTGTGACATTTTTACCTTTGCCAACCTAGGGACTGCTCTGCGGTCACTTGCTTGTAGTATTTATTTCTCTGGTTGAGCACTTACCGCATGTTCAGCAGGCATTACCATTTCCTCTGTAAAATGCCTATCCAAGCCTTTCTGCCCATTTTTCTAATTGATTCAAATTATTTACGTCATGTAGGATTTCTCTCTTACATAAAACTGTCTTGTAAGTTTTTTTTTTTTTTAATGTTTATTTATTCTTGAGAGAGAGAGTGTGAGTGGGGAAGGGTCAGAGAGAGAGGGAGACACAGAATCGGAAGCAGGCTCCAGGCCCCGAGCTGTCAGCACAGAGCCCGACGCAGGGCTCGAACCCACGAATGGCGAGATCGTGACCCGAGCTGAAGTCGGACGCTCAACTGACGGACTGAGCCACCCAGGGGCCCCACATAAAACTTTCTTAAGTGTGTTGCAAACTATTTCTCTCATTCCGTGGCTTATCTTTTTCCTCTTGGAGTATCTTGTAACGAATGGGATCGTTTAAAATCCCCTATTTCACTGCTTCTCAAACTCTCTGTGCAGCATTGAAAATTCTTTTCTAGTGGTGGCAGACTGATGCTTTAGCACAAAGTATAGTGAAAGCCAATTAATACAAAGCTAACCTAAAGCCCCAAATACAATACTGGCTTGTTTTTTTATAAATAGACATAAAATCCCCCTGCCACATTGTTATGAAAGCTTCTAAAAACGTGCGCTCCAGGTATCTACTCGCCTTGTTGCAGACTAGTAACAAGAAATTGCAGACTAGTAACAAAAAGCACTCTGGGGGTGATCTTTCGGCACTTGACTCATCGTGGCGACTTTGCTGTTGTTTGGTGGCAGGCGGGAGCCTCCCTGCCGGTTCTAATCATTCACCTGCTGGAGGAAACCAGGCCTGAGGCCCCGGCTTCCTGGTTGTAGACTGCGGCACCCCAGAGTAGAGCCCCCCCCCCCGACGAGACTGTTCCCAGAGCGGAGCGGGCGTCGTTTCTGGTGAGGCTCCGGCCTTGGAGCCTGACCGGCTCGGGAGCCACGCCCACCCGCCCCCGGGGCTGGGCTGTTTACCGGGCTCCAGGGGAGTGAGAACTAAATGCAGGTTTTGTGTGTCTGCTGCCGTGTTTATTTTCGCACAGCAAGGCAGACTGGTTAGAGCTTTCAGCTGTGGGGCAGGAATTCTGGTTTCTATCCCTGGCTGAGTAGACAGACTCTTACAGTTTTCGTTGCCCTGTAGATTTAACGTTCAAACTAGCCGTGTCGTTATAAGGGGCGTGTGTGCGTGTGTGTGTGTGTGTGTGTGTGTGTGTGTGTGTGTGTGTGTTACGAGAATATCCTCACCAGGGATTCCACTCCCTTTAGCACATGGAGGTTTATAGTGAACGTCCATCTTTTGGTGAGAGAACTGCTTCAAGTTGGGGAAAAGTCATCTTGGGAGAGGGGCCGCTCAGGGGCTGGACCCCGGCGGGTTTGGAAAACGGCTCTGCCTGCTCTGGGCTGAGGGGCCGCTCCACATCCCTTCGTCTGGCCCGGCCCAGGTGCTCTGTGTGTGCACTTGAGCAAGCCTGTCCCAGCACTACAGGGAACTCTACAAACCCGGTGCCTCAAGGGAGTCCCAAGCAGCAGATGGAAGGGGAAGCTGGAAACCGGGTGAAATTTTGGAGGCCGTGTGAGTTTCCAGACGGCAGAAGCGCTCAAGATGCGAGAGGCCGCAGAGAGCAAGTAATGAAAGCTGAAGCGTGTGCCTTAGCGTCGCAGCACAAGGAGGCTCGGGTGCCCTCGTGTTCTCACTGTGAACGTGGGGAGCGCGACGCTCCCGGGCCATGTTGCCGCGCGAGCACAGGAGTGAGGCGGGGTGAGGAAGAGGTGGGGGCAGACGAGTCATCCTAAAAGCTCTGCTGCTGCCACTGCTCACGACCAGAACGAGGCAGAGACACAGGGCAGGGCCGGGGGAGGATCGGGGGACCAGAGAGACTGTGAGGGTTTATTTTGTTTGCGTGCTCACTTTGTCATTTTAAGGCGGGAGAAGCTTCAGTCTGTGTAAATGACGCTGGAAAAGCTCGGAAGAGGAGGGGAGACTGAACTGTTTTCTTGACTTCCCCGAGTCTTAATTCGCTCATAGGAAAACACGGACACCCGCATGGGGTTCCTGCCGCTGCACCACTTAGAGCAGGACCTGGGAGATGAATGGAATCTCACGGAATGTTCTTTCCCCCTTCACCTTCATGCTGATCCAAGAGAGCACTCAGGCCCCCTCCCTTACGGGATCTGAGGGTCTTTGCGCATGACTCTGGCTCCCTGCAGGCTTCCTTGTATGTTATTGACTCTAGCCCCTATTCAACCGAGTAACCAAAGGCATCCTGGGACTTACAACTGTCTGTTCCTTGTGAGAAGCTAGTCTTTGCCAGCAGGTGTCTCGGGTTCTGGAGAGCGGAGGTCGCACTTAAAACAGCCTGGGGTGGGGTGCCTGGGTGGCCCAGTCGGTTAAGCATCCGACTTCAGCCAGGTCACAGAGTTCGAGCCCCGCGTCGGTCTCTGGGCTGACAGCTCAGAGCCTGGAGCCTGTTTCCGATTCTGTGTCTCCCTCTCTCTCTGCCCCTCCCCCGTTCATGCTCTGTCTCTCTCTGTCCCAAAAATAAATAAACGTTGAAAAAAAAAAAACAGCCTGGGGCTCTGACGAGTTTGCTGTCTGACATTCTGGAGGCTTAGGAGGTCAAGGCTACAGGGAAGGCTATTCCATTCAAAGCTGGCCTTGTATAGACACCTGAAAACTGGCGGGATGTCTTGGGTCACATTGTCTACACATAGAGCCTGTGCCTATGCGTGTGATTTATCAACGGAGGAAAGTGGGCAGGGAGGCAGGAGAGGTGAGGGGCGGATCGATGTGACCCCGGCAGCCCTCTCCCTTTGCCTGACCTCACGAACTGTGCCACAGGGTCGGTCCCACTGGAAGCGAGGAGGCCAGCTCCGAGTTGCTCTGTATCCATCCGGCCTTGGCTGCTGGGCCGGGTGACGTGCTGTGTGGGGGGCACCGAGGCCGGTTCTCGTTCCACCGAGGGCAGCTGTCCAGAGAAGGGCCTGTCTGTGAACCATTAGCTGCCAGCGCTCACAGCAGCCGGGGGATGGGTGCACCGGCCTGGGAAAGGGGACGTGGCTGGGGACATCAACAGCCCCCACGACTGCAGTGGAGAACGTAGCTGTTTATTAAGCCATCAGTGGTTTTGGTTTTGCTTGAGATCCGTTAACAGGGTGGGGACTGGCTGGAAAAGCGTGTGTCACGATGAGCGAGGATGAACCCACAGGGGCATGTACACCCGGGGGGGGGGGGGGGGCAGGACGTGCCTCGCTCGCCTGCTGCCCGGGGTTGTGCGTTCACTGCAGGTAAGGTCGAGCCTCAGTGGCGGCAGTGAGGTCTCTCGCTTAAGCACCATGACTTCGTCCTTGACCGTGAACTTACAGGGGCGAGGGCTGACTCAACTGCCGCCTTGCCTCCTGTGAGCCGGTGTCTCTCCAGCTTCGGTTCCTAGAGGCCAGGTCTGGATCTGGCCATTCAGCTTGCTGTTCTCCTGTCCAAAGCCACGCATCTTCTTGGTTCCTGTTCCCAGCTGGGCAGCAGGAAATACCTGTCATACCTCTCTGATGTCCTCAGTGTCTAACCGGTCGTGGCCCTAATTACCGAGAAATCCTGAGGCTTTGGCCCCCGAGTGTGTATGCAGCAGGCTTCCACGCTGGGGTTGCTTTTCCGTGGGCGTCTTCTGATGCCAAGTCCACAGTCACCTTCAAGGCTGTGTTTTGTCTCTGGTCGTCTGTATTCTGAAAACCATCGGGCCTCCCAGCCCCCCAAGAGGCCACCCCCGGCCACACGAGCCCAGTGATGGTGCCCACACAGTCTCACTTGTGTCTTTCCCTTGGCATGCTGCCCCTCCCCTACTCGCTGTCCTGGCCTCACTTTGCCTTCCACACCTCCGTTCTCCCCTGACTTTAGCACTCAGGGGTCCTGTGGCCTCTGCCCTGGGCTCCAGGCCAGGCCGTTTATCCCGTCTTTATCCCGTCTTTGTGGTCGGGGTGGGAGAGGACAGCTACTGCAAAGTAGCATAGGGCAGATGACCCGGAAGTGAAAGACTCGGAGACTCTCCCTCTGTCAGTTGCCCCTTGTTGGCCCTTTCAAACTTGCCCGGACAAAAGGCATCACCAAGTGTTAAGACAGGCTCAGACAATCCTTTAAGACTTTCTACTCTTACAGGCGCCTGGGTGGCTCAGTCGGTTGAGCGTCCGACTTCAGTTCAGGTCATGATCTCACGGTCTGTGGGTTCAAGCCCCGCATCAGGCTCTGTGCTGACAGCTCGGAGCCTGGAGCCTGCTTTGGATTCTATGTCTCCCTCTCTCTCTGCTCCTTCCCCATTCATGCTCTGTTTCTCCCTCTCTCTCAAAAATAAATAAACATTAAAAAAAAAAAAAAAAAAAAAAAAAAGACTTTCCACCCCAAGCTCCTTGGGATATGTTTACGCTTTGTGGTCTGGAATATCAGGAAAGTGAGTGACACCCATTTTGACCTCACCCCACCCACCCCACCTCCTCTGAGTCCAACAACAAATAGCTTCTCTCCTTCCCTTCCCTGGCCGGCCACAGCTGTGGAAACAAGACGTTCCCCACGTAGCACTCATAAAACCCAACGCTCGCTCTGGGCCGTCTCTGTCTTTTTTGTCTTTTTTGTTTTTGCTCCTTTTTTCCCAGCAACTCGGTTGAGGTCCAACTGGCATCCAATAAACTGTGCCCACCCTAGCTACGAAAGCCTCTGACTTGTCACAGGTTTCCGCACCCATGGCACCACGACCACCCACGACAGCGAACGTTTCCGTGAGAGGAGTCTTACACATCTTACGTCGCTGAATCCGCAGAAATCTGAGGGTAGAAGTGGTTAGCGCCAATTAACAGATGGGAAAACTGAGGCACGCAAAAGGTCAGCGACTCCTCTGTGTCACGCAGCAGAGCCAGGATGTGAAGGCAGGCGGGTCTCCTTCCAACACCTGTCTGGTCCTTGGGCTTCCTCCACAGGCCTCTGAAGCTCAGGGAGCGAGAGAAACAGGGGGGCGCCGGGCCCTGCGCACTGGCTCTTCTCCCGCCATGTTCCTTGGCTCCTTTATCGCCTTTCGAAAGCCTTCCTTTTGTTTTCTTAAACTAACTCGTTTCTGTTTGTCTCCGTTTTGTGGATTTCACTTCCTTCCTAGAATGAAGCCGGAGTCTGCAGCTGAATTTAGAATATCCTTGTCAATATTGCCATATTTGTTCAGAAGTTCATTGAACCAGTGGTTATTTCTGGCTTGTCTGGTTGTCTTTTTCGGAATTACTATTTTTAACGACCGTGTAGCCAAGACGAGAGAGAAAAAGAAGGAATGTGTGGGCTTCTGGAAATGCAACGACTTGAAAAGAGGTGGAGAGCCTCCGGGTTCTGGGCTGTGACCCCGTGCACTTCAGGGTAGATGCAGGCAGGACACAAGCAAGCCTTCTCCTTCTTTCTACTCCTGGGTTCTCTGGATCTTCCAGTTTCCTAAAGCAACAGTGAAATGTAAACACCCGGGGAATGATCTGGCTTTTTCCGGTGAAGTTTACATTTTCCGGACTTTCTGGTCCACTCAGGGGACCCCAGGTTGTATTAGCACAGGTTTGAGGGTGAGCGTGGGAGACGGGAGAGGGCAAGGAGGATGATTGAGGAGAGTGTAGACACAGGAAAGCAGAGGGGACGTGAGCGAACGAGCCACTCAACAGGCACGGCACTGGACTTTCCCAGCTTAAAGGCAGAACCTAATTTTTGGTTGAAATGCAATGAATAACAAACTTTACTCTTACTCATGAGGAGAAAAGCAGGCTTGGGATACTTTCCCAGGGGTAGCCTCTTGGTAAACGGTCAGTGCCCTTGTCTTCACTTGAGGTTCGGGAGAACTGTGACGTGGTGAAAACCTGTTTCTGAGCCGGGACCTTGACCTCAGAACCTAGGGAGACAGGGAACACTTGGTTCAAGGCCCCAGGCTGCTGCCCAGGGATGCTCTAGGCTCAGGGGCTCTGGAAGCGGACCCTTCACACACACACACTGCTCACACTGACCATAAGGGCCCAGGCCAGGGGAGGCCAGCTCACGGCCACAGTGGACTGGCCTTTCCCAAACCCTCAGCTCTACCATTGTACATTAGGCCACGGTTGCCTGCAGGACGAGGGGTGGGGGAAGAAAACACGACTCATGTACTGCCCACACTCTGGGTGCCTTTTGACTTCATGGCATATTTAAGCTCGTGGGGTGGGTTATACGGGAGAGGGAATTTAGCAGCCGTCGATCATGCCCAGTCCTGGAACTAAGAGGTCCTTTACTATTCTTTGCTGCCATCAAGAATCAGATAATGACATTCGATGGACTTCTGGGCTGAATCGAGCTTCATCAAAAGGGTTTCTACCACTCACGAATTCACCTCTTAACTCACTCATTTGTTTATTCAACAAATGTTTATGGAGTGCCATGCACCACACTGTGTGCAGGGTACACAAAGGCAAAGTTCCTTGTTCTCAGAGGCCCCAGGCCGGGAGGGGCCGGCCGGACCTACTGTGCAGTGAGACCAGGGAGGTGTGCCCAGCGAACAGATCGAGACTGCTCCCATAGTTTCCATGCATAACCGTGATTCCCAAATGAGACCGTTTGGGGTTTAAGTCTCAAGCACCAGCAAGGTATGCATTGGAGCCACCCAGCGTCCATAAGGATGAGAAGGGTCTCCAAGCTATCCTTAGCCAGTCCCCATTCATAAATACCTCTCACTTTGCCAACGAGAGCCCATTTCTAATACGTATCGTGGTCGTTACCAGGCCACTGATTTTACCAGTGGTCATTTCAGATATTCAGGACACTAATTAGCATTGCCGTGGCTTTGAGCAAGGCACAGGTAATAGAAGTGCTTGTCGTAGGCACACATCTAGAGGGCGAGTGTCCCGATGAGAATGCTAATTGTCCGCCCCTGGACTGTGAATTCTTTTTCTTTTCTTTTTTTTTAATGTTCCTATTTATTTTTGAGACAGAGAGAGACAGAGCATGAGCAGGGGAGGGGCAGAGAGAGGGGGAGACACAGAATCAGAAGCAGGCTCCAGGCTCTGAGCCATCAGCCCAGAGCCCGACGTGGGGCTCGAACTCACGGACCATGAGATCGTGACCTGAGCTGAAGTCGGACGCTCAACTGACTGAGCCGCCCAGGTGGCCCTGGACTGTGACTTCTTAATTGGAATGTCAGCAGCAGCTGGTTTACAGCTTAATGTAAGTGACACATGCATAAGGTCACACAGTATTTTCTTGAAATCTTTTCAAAGTACAAACATCCTAAGAAGAATGAATGCCTACTGTAGTTGTCCATTAACGATGTGTAACATTGTTGAATTGCTCCCAACGTTACCTTCCAGTCATTGCCTTCCTAAGACTTCCATGACCAGGAACTATGTTTTCCCTGTTTAAACTTTATTTCTGTGGAAGCATAAAGGATGCCCTCTTGTGTATGGCTTCTTTTGTCCAACATGTGTCTGGGAGGCACATCTGTGCTGTTCGATGAAGCTACAGTTCGTTCTTTTTCTTTGTTGTGGAATATTCCATTCTACTGTCGATGAACATTTTTGTTGTCTCAGGTGTGAGAACTCCGGGAGCCCCAGATCCTCACCAATAGTTGGTATTGTCCGTCTTCTTAATTGTTAGCATTCCGATGTGTAGGTCGTACTGTCACTTAATTTTAATTCCCCCTATTATTAATGGTGTTGAGCGCCTTATCATATGTTTATTGGCCATTTGAATAACTCATTTCTGAAGTGCCTATCCATTTCTGTCACTCATTTTCCTACTGGGTTGTCCATTTGTTTCATATTGATGTGTAGGAGTTCACTATAGGATTCTAGATACCTGAATTTTCGAGGTATATTATATATGTTGCAAATGTCTTCTACTAGGTAAGTTGCCTTTTCACTTTCTTCATAGTATCTTTGATGAATAGAATTTTAATGTAGGGTATATTATTAATCCTTTCCTTTAAAAAAAAAACTGTGGTGGAGGGACGCCTGGGTGGCTCAGTTAGTTAAGTGTCTGACTTTGGCTCAGGTTATGATCTCACAGTTTATGAGTTCAAGCCCCATGTCAGGCTCCATGTTGACACCTCAGAACCTGGAGGCTGCTTCGGATTCTGTGTCTCCCTCTCTCTCTGCCCCGGCCCTGCTTGTGCACTCTCTCTCTCTCTGTCTCTCTCTCTCTCTCTGTCTCTCAAAAAAAAAATAAATAAACATTTAAAAAAATTAAAAAAATAGAAAAATTATGGTGGGAAACACAGAACACAAAATTCACCATCTTAGCCATAAATATATTCACATTGTTGTCAAACAGATCTCCAGAACATTTTTCTCTTGCAAAACCAAAATTCTATACCCATTAAATAACAACTACCTTCTCCCACCTCCCCCCAGCCCCTGGCAATCACCATTCTACTTCCCGTTTCTGTGAATTTGACTACTCTAGGTACCTCATATAAGTGGAATTGGATAGTATTTGTCGTTTTGTGACAGGCTTATTTCAACGTCCTCAAAGTTCATCTGTGTTTTAGCATGTGATAGTAATCTTTTCCTCAGTTTTTATATATTTTAAAAATCGGATTAAGGAAGGTTCCTTACATTCCTAAATCCTAGGGGTTTTTATCCTGTTGACTTCCGTCAGTTGCTTTCCTGAAACTCCTTTTTTCAAATAAACCAATCATGAATTCCTGGGATTAAACGTAACGTGGTGTAATGTGCTATCCTTTTAATATAACGCCTACAGGGTTCCATTTGTCAACATTGTGTTTATGATTTTTGCATCTATGTTTAGTGAGAATGGTCTGCAATACTACTTTCTCATCATGTCCTTGCCAGGTTTTGTTCCCAAGGTTACACCAGACGTATAAAATAAGTCGGGAAGTATTTCCTCTTTTTCTGTCCTCTGGAAGAGTTTGTGTAAGATTGGAATTATCCTCCTTTATAATATTTGATAGAATTCATTGACAAAGCCGGCTGTGCCAAGTTTTCTGTGTGTAGTGAGATTCAGCTGCATTAATAGTTAGTTAATGGCATATAAAATTTTTCTCCCTCTTCTTGTGGCACTTTTGGTGAGCTTCTTCCAGGATTTTGTCTATTTCATCAGGATTTTTTGTTTTGGGAGAGACTGGTTGGCTCAGTTGGAGGAACATGCAACTCTTGATCTTGGAGTCATGAGTTCGAGCCCCATGTTAGGTGTAGAGATTACAAGAAAGAAAGGGAGAAAGAAAGAGAAAGAAAGAAGGATAGAAAAAAGAGAGATGGAGGGAGGGAGGGAGGGAGGGAGGAAGGAAGGAAGGAAGGAAGGAAAAACTTTAAAAAGTTAAAATTTTTTAAATAATATTTTTTTTATTTTGGGGGGCATAAATTTATCATAATCTTGTTACTGTCTTTTCTAATATCTGAAAGATCTCTGGTGATGCTTTTTTTTATTCCTGATATTAAAAATTTTTTTTTAATGTTTACTTATTTTTGAGAGAGAAAGGGAACGGGAGTGGGAGAGGGAGACACAGAATCCGAAGCAGGATCCAGGCTCTGAGCTGTCAGCACAGCGCCTGACGTGGGGCTCGAACCCGTGAACCGAGAGATCATGACCTGAGCCAAAATCGGACGCTCAACTGACTGAGCCACTCAGGTGCCCCTATTCCTGATGCTTGAATTTGTGTTCTTTCTAAGAGTTTCTTAAGTACTCTTGCTAGGGACTTCGATGTTTTGAGCTATCAATCAGTAGTTTTTTTTTTTTTCCAAGAACTAACTTTTGACTACATTGACCCTTTATTGTATGTTTGGTTTTTATTTTATTAATTTCTGCTTCTTAAAAAATCTCCTTCCTTTATTTTCTTTGTGTTTAATTTACTCTTCCTTTCCTAGTCTTCTGAGATCAATGTGATTTTCAGCCTTTCTTCTTTTCTAAAATAGGTATTTAAAGCTATCAGTTCTCCAGTTAGCCCAGTGTTTGCTGCTTCCTACAAGATTTGACATGTCATTTTTCATTATTCAGTTAGAATATTTTCTAATATCTATTGTAATTTATCCTTTGACCCATGATTTATTTGGAAATATTTTGCTTAATTTCCATACATATGGGAATTTCCTAGTAATCTTTTGTCTAATTTCACTATGGCTAGAGAACATATATATGACTTAATCCCTTCAAGTCAGTTGACATTTCATTTATGATCAATTTTGTAAAAGTATTCTGTGTGTATCTGAAAAGAATGCGTATTCTACAGTTTTTTTTTAATTGTATCTTTAATTTTTTTTTTAATTTTTTTTTTAATGTTTATTTATTTTTGAGACAGAGAGAGACAGAGCATGAATGGGGGAGGGTCAGAACGAGAGGGAGACACAGAATCTGAAGCAGGCTCCAGGCTCTGGGCTGTCAGCACAGAGCCCGACGCGGGGCTCGAACTCACGGACCGCGAGATCATGACCTGAGCCGAAGTCGGACGCTTAACCGACTGAGCCACCCAGGCGCCCCTACAGTTTTTAGATATGATCTGTATATGTCAAATAGGCCAAATTTATTAGATAAGCATGTTTTTCAAATATGTATTCTTAGCTTTTTGTCTGATTACTCTAATTGTTACTGATAGAGATATTTAAAACCTCTCTCTATGATCATGGATTATGGATTTCTTTTTTTAGTTCACATATTTTTAAGTGCATTTATTTATTTTGAGAGAGAGAGAGAGTACTTGAGCAGGAGAGGGGCAGAGAGAGAGAGAGAGAGAGAATCCCAAGTGAGCTCTGCACTGTCAGTACGGAGCCTGGCACAGGGCTGGAACTTACGAACCGTGAGAACTGGCCCTGAGCCAAAATCAAGAGTCGGATGCTTAACCGACTAACCCGCCCAAGCTCACCTTGTTCACTTATTTCAGATTCATATACTTTGAGTTTCCGTTAAGTACACACAGATTTAAAAATTAATGTCTTCCTGGTAAATTGAAACATTTATCTTTACGAAATGAGCCTCCTTCTCTCTAGTATTGTTTCTTGGCTTAAAGTCTTCTTTGCCGGTTAGTCTTTCTATGTGTATTTTTTTTTCATTCTTTTTTTTTTACTTTCAACTTTCCTGCACAGTTATATTTATTTTTAAAATTTTTTCCCGTAAAGTTATATTTAAAGTATGTCTCTTAAAAAAAATTTTTTTTCAACGTTTATTTATATTTGGGACAGAGAGAGACAGAGCATGAACGGGGGAGGGGCAGAGAGAGAGGGAGACACAGAATCGGAAACAGGCTCCAGGCTCTGAGCCATCAGCCCAGAGCCTGACGCGGGGCTCGAACTCACGGACCGTGAGATCGCGACCTGGCTGAAGTCGGACGCTTAACCGACTGCGCCACCCAGGCACCCCTAAAGTATGTCTCTTATAAGCATCAGACAACCAATTGGAGCATTAATCCGTTTACATTTAATCATCAATGATTTGGGTTTAAAATTACTGTCTCTATTTGTTTTCTCTGTGTTCTAGCTGTTTTTTTGTTCTTTATCCTCTGCTTTCCTGTGCTCTTTTGGAGGGATTAAGCATTTTAAAAATTATTATATTCACTCCATCTATTACATTCTAACACATTCTCTCTTTTTTTTTTTAATTTAATTTTTTAAGTAATCTCTACCCCCAGCGTGGGGCTTGAACTCACAACCCTGAGATCAGAGTTGCATGCTCTACAGAGTGAACCAGCCAGGCGCTCCTCTAACACATTTACTCTTCTTTTGGTGGTTACTCACAAATCCTTGACTTATCAAAGGGTGATACCATTTCCTGAACAATTTAAATACCTTCAAATATTTTGACTCCAGTTACCTCCTCCCAATTTCTATGCGGTTGCCACACGTTTCAAATAATAATAGTGTGTGTGTGTGTGTGTGTGTGTGTGTGTGTGTGTGTGTACTCGTTTTATGCAGTCAGTATTCACTTAGATTCGTCCCCCACCTCATATTCACCTGCTTCAGTGTTCTTTCCTGCCTACATCATGGGGCTTTCAGTGCAGAGGCTTTCCGCGAGGATATTTTCACAAAGTAAGAAGTCCAGGTTGGCAGTTCTAACTTTCTTCTGACACTTTAAAGGTATTGCAGTGTTGGGGCACCTGGGTGGCTCAGTCGGTTAAGCGTGCGACTCTTGGTTTCCGCTCAGGTCGTGATCTCACAGTCCATGAGTTTGAGCCCCTCATTGGGCTCTGCACTGGCAGCAAGGTCCTGCTTGGATTCTCTCTCTCTCCACCTCTCTCTCTGCCCCTCCCCTGCACATGCTTTCTCTCTCAAAATAAATAAATGAATAAAATTTTTTTGAGGTATCACAGTGTCTTCTGGCTTTCACTTTTTTTTTTTTTTTTTGGAAAAGTCGCTCTCAGTCATATGGTTGCTTTTTTGAAGGTTATGTGTCTCCTTTCACTTGTTGCTGTTAAATTATTTTGGCCTCGGTTTTTAGCAGTTTTTTTAAATTTTTTTTAACATTTTTTTTTATTTTTGAGACAGAGAGAGACAGAGCATGAACAGGGGAGGGTCACAAGAGAGAGGGAGACACAGAATCTGAAACAGGCTCCAGGCTCTGAGCTGTCAGCACAGAGCCCGACGCGGGGCTCGAACTCACGGACCGCGAGATCATGACCTGAGCCGAAGTCGGCCGCCCAATGGCCGCCCAACCGACTGAGCCACCCAGGCGCCCCAAGTTTTTAGCAGTTTTAATTGGTGTGCTTGCCCGTAATGGTCTATGCGTTTTTTCTGCCTGTGGTTTGCATTGACTCTTGAATACCTGTCTTCCTGTTATTTTTCTAAGCTTTGTAAAATTCTCAGGGTATTCTGTTCCTTGAAGTTTCTGTTTTTTCATTCTGTGTTACATTGGTCCTCAATTTGATTCCTGAAGTTTAAAATCACTCTTTTCATATAACATCCTGTTATCACCTCCCCTTGGAACTTTCGTTCAATTGCACCCACTTTCTTCTTCCTTTTTTTTTTTTTTAAGCTTATTTATTTATTTTTGAGAGGGACAGAGACCGTGTGAGCAGGGGAGGGGCAGAGAGAGAGGGAGAGAGAAGGAATCCCAAGCAGGCTCCGTGCTGTCTGCACAGAGCCTGACTCGGGGCTCAAACTCACAAAACCGCTCCAATCATGACCGGAGCCAAAACCAAGAGCTTGACTGACGGAGCCACCCAGGTGCTCCCGTGCCCACTTTCTTCTTAAGTTCTGTAGTGTGAGGCTGTTGCTAGGGATTCGTTCTATCCTGTGAATTCTTTCTTCTAAGTTAGGTTTTTTGCCTTTTACGTGCATCTTCCTTTCACCTGAAGAGGGAATGGTAGCTAGAAGGGGGTGTAATTTTACTTTATCTGTTTGCTTTAAAGTATCTGGGCTCTGCTTTCTTTCCAGAAAGGTTACGTGTCCCATGTGAAGCTCTGCTTCACCTGCACAAGGCAGGCGCTGGCGTTTTGGATTCCAGAACCACCCACCCTGCAGGTTACTGGTCTGTTTCCACCCACTTTGCATCTGTCTGGGATTTGTTGGCTCCTCAGTACGGTTGTGAAGGGTGAGGGTGGCTTGGGAGTGGAATCATGCTCCCTTCTTGACTCTTCTCCAGAATTTTCCGTTTCTTCTCTGGTAACTGGTTTTTGAAGTTTGCTGCAGAATATAATGTCCCTTTCCGTGCATGGTGGTTGTTTGTAAGAACTTTTTCCTGGTGTTTCGTGTTTTTTCCTCATTAAAAAAAATTCATATTCAGCAAGCCTAGTTTGTGTGTGTGTGTGTGTGTGTCCTCATGTTGAAGGTGTAGGGTAGAGAAAATGCGTGATGTGGGTTCAGTTGAACCACTTGGATGTTGTAAAGTGTGGCATGTAGTCCACTCTAAGGATAAGGAAATGTTTGCTTATGCCCCGGCGACATATTTAGCCGTCTGGAGTGTGAGGGATGAGGCAGAAGGAAGAGAAGGTTGAACAGAGGGAGAGCCGTCAGAAGGGGCGAGGACAAACAAGCACCCCAGACTGCAGCTGAGGGCGACGGAATCGGGGTTGGAGGAGAAGAGAAGGGAGGAAGCCAGAGCAGAGGTTACGGGGACTCGTCAAGGCCACAGATACTCTGAAGTTCTGGAAGGTTCTGAGTCTCCCTCACTCACACTTCTTTTTAGCTGTCGCCTATTTGGGCCGAGTTCAGTTTGCCCGAGGCCACATGAGTCTGGGCGTCCTCTGGGTTGTAGGGCGATGGCCGTCTGGACCACGAGAGAGACCCCTGTGCTGCTGCCCGCCCTCACGCTGGCCCCCGGCCAGCTTCCACTGTGACACCGCTCTGCAAACGTGGGTCCCGTTGGCCAACTTGCACCCAACGGTCAGTGAGCTCTGGTCGATGAGCTGAGAGAAAACACAGGGTCAGAATTTAAGCAGCAACGACAGGAGTTCCACGGAAGGAAACAGGACCACATGTGGGCTCTCTGTGGGTTGGCATCTCGGGGCTGCAGTGCGGCAACAAAGAAATGCTCCTTGGTAAAATAACGTGTGGTGAGAGGCCTTCCACTTAAGATTGTGCGTGAGGTAAGAGTCTGCGATTTCAAGTGGGGCAAAGCTTCTGGAGGAAAAATGGTCTTGGAGAGACCTGCTTCCTGCCTTTCCCCATCGTGAAAGGGGGCTGTGTTCTGAGAACACAGCCATATTTATCCTCAACGGCAGCACCTCTGGGGGACAACTGGCATATGGGTATTGTTTTGCAAACATGCTAATTCTGTCTGCAATGCCATAAAATACATCCTATTTTTTTTAAATAAAAAACAAGTTGGATACAGCCGATTTGAGGCAGAAATGACCTGTCGGATGTGTGAAATGCCAAGTTTCTTTGCGCGAGGACTAAATTTTGTGGAGAGGGGTTACCTCCCTGTGTCAACGTGAGTCTACCGGCAGCGGGGAGGGAGTTCTGTTAGGGTGCCCTTTTACATTATAGGGCGGGGGCACCAAGGAAAAGCTGGGAAGAGAAGAGATGTTCTCATGGGCCTGGCTGTGGGCTGATTTGCTCACCTGCGTGTGAAAAGTGTGTGTGTGTGTGTGTGTGTGTGTGTGTGTGTGTGTTGCCCTCCCATGTGGATGTCAGTATATTCAAGTAGTACTCCAATGATGGCACCTTTCAGAGCTGATAGAAGAAACCATGGTTATGTGTAATGCATTCCTCGTAAATTGGAAATGAGCCCACTGTCCCCTTGGATTTCAGCACTGTGTTCTTGGAACTAGATCTCCGCTCTGAGCAGTTACGAGGCAAAGATCAGGAGAATCTTGGGATCCGAGTGGATTTTCCTTCCTGTTTCTCCCAGTGCCATGGGTCCCCTCGTTCAAGAATACCCATAAGAATACCTCTAATGGGCGGGGCGCTGTTCTGCTCTGCTGACACAGTGCCTGGGACCCTGCCCTCGAGCAGCTCATGGCCAGTGTGTCAGTTTTTTCTGCATAATGAACCACCCCCCAAAACGTAATGGCTTAGTCAACACTCATTTACCTGGTGGTGATTTCCTGTGTAAACAGTTTGGGCTGGGCTTAGCTGGCTCGTTCTTCTGGTCTTGGCTGGGCTCACTCGGGGGGATCTGGCCAGCCCCCGGGGTTGACTGGTGTACGATGGCCTCAGCTGGTGCCGGTCGCCTCTCCCCCACATGGCCTCTCATCCCTCAGTAGCCTCCCTGGGCTTCAGAGAAAGACAGAGAGAAGGGAAGAGAAAGAGAGTGAGCATGCAAGGCCCTCACTGTTTTCTGTGGGTCAAAGCAAGTGACAGGCCAGTCCCAGTTCGAGAGCTGGAAAGAGAGTCACCGCTTCTGGAAGGAGGAGCTCCACAATCACATTGCAAAAGGACTCGGGGCAGGAAAGAGCGGTGTGGCCATTTTCGTGATCTCCCTCCCTCAGCCAGTCGGTGCACACACGTTCACACGATATAACTGCATTATCTTAAGGTCAAACATTTAAGTCATGGGCTTCTTAAATGTCCAGCTGGTTTGGGTAGATTTTAGAGAAACGTTTTGTCACAGTAGCTGTTTTTCGTTTTGTTCTGTTTTTAAGGCAAAAATGGTACTTCAGTGCAGAACCTAGTGTTTATTTGGCAGGACGGATGAGAATTTGCGCGTACAAAAGCTTTGCAACTCAACCCGGCAGGTCTCAAGACCATGGGATTCTGACACCAGCTGGGTGTCATATGATTTAATTCAGTGCTGACGTTAGCTACTCAGTAGTGAAGGGCTCAGTCCCGCAAGGTTGCCTCCACTTGAGACGCCAAGCCTAAGTCCTGGGCCTCTTGCACTTCTGACCAGCCGGCTGTAAATTGGGGATTCTCACAACTGTCTCCTCAAGCTCAGTAATTTGCTAGAAAGGCTCACAGAACTCAGGGAAGCACTTTACTTGCATTTACCGATTTATTATAAGAGGACATTATAAAGAATACAGATGAACAACCAGATGTAGAGGTATACAGGGCAAGGTCTGGGAGGATCCCAGGCACAGGAGCTCCTGTCCCCGTGAAGTCAGGGGGAGCTACCCTCCCAGCACATTGGATACAGTCACCAACCTAGAAGCTCTTTGAACCCGGTAGTTCAGGGGTTTTATGGAGGGTTCATTACTTAGGCATCATTGATTCAATCATGGCCGTTAGTGATTAACTCCGTCTTTTAGTCCCCTTCCCCCTCCTCAGAGGTCAGAGGCCGGGGCCGAGAGTGCCAACCCTCTAATCACTTGGTTGGTTCCTCTGGCAACCAGCCACGTCCAGAAGCCATCTAGGGGTCACCTCATTAGCATAAATTCAGGTATGGCCAAGAGGAGTGTGTTATGCATAACAAACAATGTTCCTCTCACTCCTATTGCTTAGAAATCCCAAGGCTTTTAGGAGCTCATGGTAGGAACTAAACATCTATGTCTTACTATATCCCAATGTCGTAGGGAGCCATGAAGTATGACTTCCAGTAGGACTTGACTTTCAAAAACCATTGTGAATGGGGAAAGCCCCATGGGCTGCTCTCTTCTGAGGACACGGCTTCTTGGGCCTTCTTGACCTGCTGTCCCTACATTCTGCTCTCCTAACTGTGGGGCCCTTTGTTCATTCTTACTCAGCTCATTTAGAATATTTCACAGCATAATCTCAAGAAGTCTTACAAAGAGCAAGTCCGCGTTTTAAAAGATACATTTTTATGTAAACATAACATACATACAAATCCTAAGGGAACAGAACAATTAATTTTCAGAAAATAAAGAAACTAGCTATCACACAGGTCAAGAAGTGGGTTGCCCGTATCCGCAAAGCCCTGCTTGTCCCCAGACTCAGTAATTACTGCTTCTATCTACCAACCTGACTTTTAACACCATAGATTAGCTTTGCTTATTTTTGACCTTCATGCAAGTAGAATCACACAAAGTGTATTCTTTTGTGTCTGGCTTCTTTTGCGCAACATGCTGGCTGTGAGATTCATCTGTGTCCTTGTCAGAAGCAATGGCTTGTTCATTTCATTGTTGTACAGATTTTCCTCGTACAGATACGCCGTGATTTACATCAGTTCTGCCGTGAATGGACATTTGGATTATTTCCAGGTTTTGGTTATTATGAGCATTCATGTGCATGTCTGTTGGGGCCCAAACACTAGATATCATCAGTTAACACTAGATACTGTCCGTCTGCTTAATTTTAGCCATTCTGGTGCTATGTAATGGCATATTTTTATGGCTGTAATTAGCATTTCTCTGTTGCTAATGAGGTTGACCATCTTTACACATGCTTAATGACTACTTAGATAGATGTCTTTTTTGTGCTATACCAACTCAAGTATCTTGCCAACTTCTCTATGGTTTGTCTGCCTACTTAGTATTGATTTGTAGGCGTTCTTTATCAATTCTGGACGTGAATCTTTTGGAGATGATATGTGTTGCAAATATCTTCAAGTCTGTGGCTTTCTTTTTAACTGTCTTCATGGTAGCTTTTGATAAACAGAAGTCCCTAAAGTTAATATAACCCAATTATCTATCCTTGTGCCAATACCAAAGTCTTACAAAGTATTTCAGTTTAATAGTAAATCTTGAAACTTTGCACATTTCAAGGAATCTTCTTGGTTCTCTGCATTTCCAGAAATTTCAGCATCAGCTTGTCCGAGTCTGAGATTTTCATTAGGGTTGTATCAAATCTATGTCGCTCAATTTGGACAGAGTTGACAGCTTATCAGTTTTGAGCCTTCTGTTTCATGATCATGGTATATCCATTTATTCAGGTCTTCTTTAATGTTGCTCAGTGGTATTTTGTACCGTTCCTTGTACAAACCTCGCACATCTTTTGTTAGCCTTATTCCTAGGTGTTGGATTCTTTTTAATGCTATGGCAAATGGTGTCTTTTAAAATGTTTGTTTCTGTACATTGCTGGTATATAGAAATACAATTGATACTTTCCACTGACTATGGACCCTGTGTCCTTGATAACCCGTATGTTAATTGTAACAGTTTGCATGTAGATTCTTTGGGTTTGTCATCTGGGAAGGCTTAGCATCTGTAGAGGACAGTGTTATTCCATGTGTCCCTGTCCTTATACTTTCTAGTCCTTGGGTTCTACACCACCGGCTCCAGGACCTGATGGAGTTTTTCCTTCTCCTTTCCAGATGATGCTGAGGCACATATTGACTATGAAGATAACTTCCCTGATGACAGATCTGTGTCACTCAGAGAGCTCATGGAGGACTCCCGGACGGAGGCAGAGGAGGACGGAGGTCCAGGAGAGGCCTCTGAGGAGGCTCCACGGCAGGACCGTCTGGTCTCCGTTTCTGTGGGGAGAGACAACATAGCCCAGGATACGGCCTTTGTGCCAACTACAGGCTTGACCGTCGTTGGGAGCAGCGTCCCCACAGACCTGCCAGGATCCCGACTGAGCCGCAAATACTTGTTCTGGCTTCCCGCGGAGCCCTTCCACAAGCCTGAGAGGGAAAAGGGGACGGATGATGACACCAAAAAGCAGTTTCCGGCCAGAGAGAAGCATGGTAGCATCACACCGGCTCCGGGCGAACCTGACGCCAAGATGGCCTATAGCAGCACAGATGGGCACTCAGGGACGTTTGTGGGCAGGACCGACGGCAAGACAGGGGACCCGATGGTGAGCAGCAGTGATGAGTCCTGGTTAGATGGCTACCCTGTGACCGACGGGGCTTGGAGGAAGACGGGGGCAGAAGAGGAGGACGGGGACAAGGGAGGTGGGTCTGTAGGGCCGGAAGAGAGGGTTCTAGTTGCGCCCAACCAGCCCACTCCTGTCGAAGTTAAGAAGCCTGGAGGTACCACGCTCACACCACGTGAGGACGTGACCCGCGGCTCAGTTCTTCTGTCTCAAACGCTAGATGTGGAAGCTTTGGCTCTCGGACCGATAAATGTGTCTGAAACGGAGAGTCCCAGCGAGGGAGATGGTGACTTGCCCAGGTACCAGTCAACTGTTCCTCGGAAGTTGGCCACAGAGAAGTCTCCCGTGGCCACCCTCCCCTATGAACTCACCAGCTCTGCCCCGGAGACGGTAACAACTGCTGCCCGGCAGATGCCGGATCCCAGTCCCTCGACTGTCATGGCGGCCACCCAGACTCCAGGGGAAACCATCGCTCCTGAGGTCCGGGACAGCTTCCCCTACCTGCTGTCCGAGGACTTCTTGGGACAGGAAAGCCCCGGCCCACGTGCAAGTGACGAGCTTCTGCCAACCGTGGAACCGTGTGTAGGGGATGGGTGTCCCGGCCTCGGCAGGGGCCCTGTCATCGCCACCATCGTCACCGTCCTGTGTCTGCTGCTGCTCCTGGCGGGCGTGGGGGCGGTGTGGGGCCACCGCAAGTGCCAGCACAAGAGCTCTGTGTACAAGCTGAACGTGGGCCAGAGGCAGGCTCAGCACTACCACCAGCAGATTGAGATGGAGAAGGTCTAGCCTCCTTCAGTGCGGGCTCCCCCGAAGCCACTTGGGAGGAAAATGAACCGTGCCACGTCTCGCCGATAAACACGGATGGTTCACTAGACCATGAAACAGGTGGGGCCGGGCCCATCCTTCTTGCGCTCAGGTCTTTGTTCTACAGGCCAAGAAGTGTCTCTGGGGGCACCTGGTAGGACAAGAAGGCCTTGGTGGCATCATCACACACATCAACATCTCCCTAACCAACTGCCCCGGAATGTGCTGCGCTAATCCCAGACCTGTGCTCGGGCCCTGATTCCCATGTGAGGTCAAAAGTCATCTCCCACTCCATCATGCTATTGCCTTCTTTCCCTTTTTTAAGAGAAAAAAAAAAAGATGACTCCACAACGTGAAATTTTTAGAAAAAGTGTGATAACCTGACATTTGAGAACAGTGTTATTTAGGTGATAGATATTTAATTGTTGGGGGTGGGATATAGAAAAATAACAGGCTACTTCCTTTTAACGTTGTGACATTGTGGGGGCAAACGAGCCAGGAACCGGGGCATAGTCTAGAAGCTTTGAGGTTTCTTTTTAGCTGCTTGTTGGATTTGGAGAGAATTCAGGACTGCTGTTTCGTTGGGGGTGAGGGGAGTTGAAAAGTAATGAGACACACCATCCACTTCTGTCACCTCCATTCTGTAGGACAGACCATTGTTTTTTTGAAAACAAGGTCATCTTTGTACCGGTAAGCACGATTTCCTCTCGGATGCAGTGGCCTAGTTGTTCTTGACCAGTCTGTGCCTAAGAATACCATAGAGTTTTTTGTTGAACTAACAAAGCTCAGTTCTTGGTTTCCTCTCTTAGAATTCGCCATTTTTCCGAACTCCAGCAAGAGGGAATGACGCGGGAGGAAAGTAATCTTTTAAGAGGGCCGAGGGCTTAGGATATGAAATTCCCCGTGCTGACGTCTTCTGTACTCTGTCGTGGCAGTTGGGAGCTCCATGGAAACAGCATGAGTCCGGGATGGACTCCTCCTGGCTACGGAGCACCCCATCTCATGGTATCTAGATCACCTTGGGACGGTTCGGCAGGTACCGTGTCCAACAGAGGCTCTCAGAGCGTGGTCCTCGGACAGGCAGTATCAGCTCCCAAGCAGAAACCCTGGGGGCGGGGCTCAGCTCGCTGTGTGTTAAGGAGCCCCCCAGCTGATCCTAAAGCACAGTCACGTTGGACAACCATTGCTTTAGACTATAAATTGTGAGCTTGAGCCAGCTGAAGGCCCAGAGGCCCAGAAGATGAGTAGCGCCCGTGGCTTGCCTTGCGCGGAAGCCGGGCATCGCCACGCGCACCTGTGGCAGCATTTGAAGCCGCTGCTACGCCGTCGCCAATGGTCTCCGATATATTGGCCCAGAGACGAAACACATTATGCTTTTATAATATGAGTCACCTTCTTAGGAATAGTTTTCAGTGGTAAAAAAAAAAAAAAAAAAAAAGTGACGAAGGCCTTACGTTGATTTTAAGACACGAATTGAGGGGTTTTACGTGCAATGAAATCCTGATCTCCTTTACAGTGGAAGAATTGGTGGTGGTGTTTTGCACACGCACGTGTGGAAAATTCGCACACCATGTTTTCCACCCTGCCACCTGTTTGCTTTGGAAAAATGCACCTGGGTGCATGCTTTGGAAAAATAAGTATCTATAGAGGCAGTGTGGCAAAGTCAAAGACCCTAGTCACCATCACTGGGTAAAGTGAAGGCCTGAAGGTACCGAATGGAACACCTACACGTCAGGTAGAATCTAGAACAGGACCGAAATACTTTCTGCATGTGTAGCCAAAGCAAAACACCACAGAATAAAAGCCAGAGACTGTATGTATTTATAAATTAGATTTTCGTCTGATCTATTACAAGATAACGTTTCTATTTTTAACTATATAAAATAACCTCCATCTCAACATTGGGATCGTGTTATTCAACTATCATTATGTCATAACCCAAGAACACTGACTGAATATCAACCCAGAAATGGGGAATGTTAATATGAATGTATTAATAAATTTATTACAGATACATTAATACATGTAAATGTATTATTCTGTAGACGTGAACTACATGAAAACAAACCCAACGCATGAGTTTTTACGTTTTTAGGGACTTACTGTCATCTAAATTAATGTCATAAGATCTAAAAATGCATGTAGAAAGGGAATGATTAAAACATTGTGTACCTAAATTTTATGTCATGATTCGTGTTTGGGACTGGTAAACATTTAATGTTCATGAAAACTGAGGTTGGGTGGTTTATTAACACAAAGCTTCTGGGATCTTTAAAATAAATACTTTCCCCAAACAGTTGCTAAATGTATTTTATATCTGAGTTACATCATGATGTTTTAAAAAAAAAAAACACAAAAGATTCTCTAGGGGCCTCTGAGTTCAGGAACCGACTCTTGATTTCAGCTCAGGTCATGATCTCACAGTTGGTGAGATTGAGCCCCATGTTGGGCTTTGTGTAGACAGTGAGGAACCTGCTTGGGATTCCAGAGGAATCCTAGAATTCTCTCTCTTTCTCTCTCTCGCTCTCTCTCCTCTCAAAAGAAACTTTTTTTAAGGAAAAAGATTAAATAAATTTTTTTAATAAAAAAAACTTGGGGGGGTGCCTGGGGGGCTCAGTCAGTTAAGCATCTGACTCTTGATTTTGGTTCATGATCTCACAGTCCGTGGGTTCGAGCCCTGCATCAACCTAATAGCGCACAGCCTGCTTCGATCCACTGTCTCCTTCTCTCTGCCCCTCCCCTGCACTCGCTCTCTCGCTCTCTAAAAAAACCCAAACATTAAAAAAAAAAAATCTTTGTTTTCAATGACTTTCCAAGTTCTAATTTCCTGTAAGTACGATGAGATGGCACACACCCCCCTGGCCGAGGGAGGGGAGGGGAGAAACAGTATTTCTCGTTTGGCCTGCTGCGTGTCCCCTTAAAGGAAGGTTGAAGCTGATCTTACTTGTATTTGTTGGCCAAATTGCTTGCTTGCTTCCTTCTTATCCTTGTCTTATAAAATGGGCATCATTATCTTACCCTGTCAGCTCAAGAGAGTCTCGAGCCAACTCATTCATTCAACAAGCCACCAAAGCCAGATATCTGGGGGGGGGGGGGGGGGAGGCGTGGGGGGGCAGCCGGAGGGGCTGGGGGAGCCTGCCCCCGGGGAGAGGCACCCTACTGTGGCACAAACCACAGCCAGTCCTGACTCTTTTCGGGGACAGTCGAGGCGATGCTGAACTCTCACGGTGTCGTCCCTCTCGGGGAGCCGCTACGAGGACGAGGACGGGGATGGGGTGGGGAACCGCCTTGCCCCTGACTGCGGGCACAGGAAGTCCTCTGCACAAAACCTTTGGCTGAGGCTTATTTGAGGCTCCTTTCCCTTTCTCCCCCGCCCTTGTATACAGCCTAAAGTCTCCACACTAGGTCATTCAAGCCTGGAGTCACCAGAAAAAAGAAGTCGCTGTTCGGGGCGATGGCAGATGATCAAGAGTGCAGACAGCTGTGATGAAGGATTAGTTGTGGGTTTTCCTCAGGGCCTCGCTACAAACTGCGTCGCAGTCCCATGTGCAAACACTATTAAATGAGAATGTTTTCTCTGGCACCAACCCACCTTTCCCCCCCAGTTTCAGTATTGAATTAAAAAAAAAAAAAAAGACCCAAAACACCCAAACTAAAGTAGCTTAGGTTTACAGCTCACATTTAAAACTTAAAAACATTATTTCCATAAATGTTGGCAGAAACCGGCCTCCGTTGACTCCACCGGCAGTCGTAATAAAAAAAAACCCTTTCCCACTGACAACCTAACAGATCATTTTCTGTTTGCCACGGAGCTGGGCTCAATAAAATGCTTGTGCTCTTAAAACTCCCTTGGTGAGAACTCCGAAAAGCAACATTTCCTGAGGCGGCCTTCGTGGCCAACGTACCTGATCCCAGGGGTGAGCCCAGCAGGCCTGTGGCAGCTGTTGGAAAGGCTCAAAACTCAGAGGCACCAACAACTTGGCATGTTGGTGTGTGAGAGGCTGCAATTAGGCGCTTTTAAACCCGAGTCCGCACAAGCCTCCCCTCGGCCCTCCACTGCTCGTGTGGAGTCTGAACGTTCACGGGGGCCTGGGTGGGTGGCCTCTAGACCCTTCCCGGCGGGGGCCCCCTCCCTGGGGTGGAACGGCCAGAGGAGACTCCCCAGAACAACCGCTGGGCCCCGCGCAGGTGGGTCAGAGGACAAGCAAGGCCGGGTCTGGAAACTCCCACAAACTTCCAGATGTGTTTGTTCTTTCAAAAGACAGGCCCAACTCACGCCGAACCCCTCAAGTCTCAATCCAGGAGTCTTCTAGGCTCTTCGAAGAAACGCTGTCAGGGAGGTGCTGGGTTGAGGTCGCTGAGTAGAGCGTGCCTACTGGGTTTCACGGTAGGTGTGGAGGAATCAGCCCACCTCCTCCTGGTTTTTTGTCTGTTTGCTTTAAGGTTGGTTTGGTTTCCTTTGAAATGAAAACGTGAGTTGCTCAGCCCCACCGCCTGCGATCCATCCATCCATCCGATCGGTCGGTGGAGCAACGTGCGGTGTGGACCAGACTGCTCCCGGTGCTTCTTCCTCAGGGGGCTTGCGAGGATGGGGGAGCACGGGGGCTTTTCGGTCCCCCCTATAAAGAGGGGCCAAGTTCAGGGAGCGAACGCGGACCCCTCCCACCGCCACCACTCAACCCTGTGCGCAACACCATCCTCCACCAAGAGCTCGCCCCTGCTCAGAGGGGCAGGACCAGATGGAAGCTGTGCAGGGCGCGCAGAGGTGAGGGGGATCCTACCGCCGGGCCCCGGCCTGTCCTGCGCCGCTGTCCTTGGCTGCTCTCGCCCGGCTGGGAGGGACAGCTGCGGCCAGGCTCGCTGGGGAGTTCAACGGCCACCAGGTGTGCCCTCTCCGCCGGCCCAGGCCTCCTGGGGCGGGGCGTCCACTGCCTGGATCCCTCTCTGGAGTCCTGCCCCAGGACTGTCCTCTCCACCGGCTTCCACGGGAAGGAGGTCTGTCCGGTTGGGGTGGGGGGCGGTGAGGCGAGGTGGAGGACCCGCGGAGGACCGGACTCGGGGCTGCTGGGGACCCGAGTGCCGCCAATCACCCTGACTCCTTGGCCCCACGGTCCCCGGGAGCGCAGGCTCTGTAGGCCAAGTCCGGCCAGAGAGAGCCGCTCACGGTCTCGAGTGCCCTGGGAGGGGACCTCACGGGAGGACTCTGGTGCAGGTAAGAGCGCAAGTGCTCCCTTTCCCCCGCAGTTTCACTATTGAATTAAAGTAAAAAAAACAAAAAACCTGAAGTAGCTTAGGTTTGCAGCTCACGTTTCAAACGTGAAAACACTATTTCCATAAATGTGGTGCCCCCCAGGGAGGAAGCAGACTAGCTCAGGAGGAGGAACACAAGCACCCGTGTTCCTGGAGCTTCGGATAGTGAGATGGGGGAACGGGGGAGGGGACTGGAAAGCCAAAAATACCTGCGTTTTCCACCTCCCAATGTTCCCCATTACGTTAAAGACCCCCAACTCTCTCTCCCTTCTTCCCTTCCCGTCTCCCCAAGGCCACACCAGTCTCACCCACCCTGCATCCCCAGAGGGTCCCAACTAGACCAAGCAGCTCATTGAAAGAGGGAACGAGACTCAGAACACCACTCTCCAGCCTCAAAGGTGGCTTCTTCTCGGTCTCCTTGGTGGGGTTCTCACTTCGCAGAGAGCCCCAGGGCTCCTCCTTGGCCCTTTTCTCTGGCTTCTCAACACACTCGTTCGGTCTAGGTGACCCCCTCCAGCCTAGCACTTGCCCATGACTCAGCAGGGGGCGTGGCGCTCCTCCCAGTGCCCCTTCACGAGAGTCAGGACCCGCACCCCTGCCCTCTGGCCCCCTCGCTGTGCCTCTCCACAGCGGTCCCTGCCGGGGGTCCACAGGCCTTTTTCCAGAGAGCTGCCCTTGGCTGACCAGGCCACTTGCCTGCGAAGGTCCACTCCACCCCTCTAAGGGGCGGTCAATGACTCAGTGATGGAGACCTTACAGGTGCCTGCTGAACATACCCCCACAATTAACCACAGCCATTTGGGTCCCTGCTTCAGGCTCTGTTGAAGACCCGATCTGAGAAGCTTCTCAAGTTTTGGTCGCAGCCAGAGGCTCCCATCCCAGCCTCAGCTGCTCTGCACCAAACTCCTTACGGAGCCCACGCCCCGAACTTCCCCATATTCGGCCAATGGCAACGCCAATCTTCCCGGCGCTCTGGCCAAAGGCCTGGAGGCCACCGTTAGCCCCTCTTTCTCATGCTCCACATCCAATGGGTCACTCCTTACGTCCCCATCGCGACCGCCCGGGTCCGAGCCAGCACTCCCTTCGGCCCGGCTCACGCTCGGGTTTTTCACAACGTGGCAGCTGGAGGGATCCAGTCAGTCAGGGCGCTCTCCCAGCGGCTCCCACCTCAGCCGGAGTAGAAGGCTCACGCTGGCCTAAGCCGTCTGTGCTCGTCCCACCTCCTGTACTAACACCTGTCAGACTTATCTCCTTCCGTTCTCCCCCTGCCCACTCCTCTCCTTGGCCTCCGTGGCCACAGGGAGCGTGTTCTCCCTGTAAAGCATTGCACATGCTGTTCCCTCTGCCTGGCATGCTTTTCCCTGAGACCCGCTTCCCCAAAGTCTGGCCGTGATGTCGCCTTCTCAGCGAGGCCTTCCCTGCCCATCCGATTTAAGACTCCAGGCCTCATCTCCAGGCCCCCTTGCCCGCGCTCCTGCTTAATTTTTTTCCCATAGCAATTAACACTCTCGATAGTTTATATACATTTGTTCTTATTTATTTGTTGTCTGTCTCCCTTAGAGGACGTAGGCTCCGGAGGGCAGGGATTTTTCCCCCGTCATTCTGCACAGCGCTTCTAGTGCCCCCGTCAACGTCTAGCATGTAGTAGGTGCTCAATAAATATTTATTGAAAAAATGAATGAGACCAGACCCCCTCTGCTTTCTTCCATTTCCAGCTCTGAGACTTGCAACTGACTATGGTGCCCAGGGATCGACCAACCATTGTAAGACTTTGGAGATGCAGAAGTGTGGGGCAAAAGCCACATTTCTGGAGCCTGCACTTTCTACGCAGCTTCTCTTTCAGTGGGTGCCAGAAATGGTGCGGGTCAGACCACTTGTACGCTGTCACGGGGCCGGGGGGCGGGGGGTGGTGTGTGTGGAGAAGTTTGGCCCGTGTCTTCCACTGTCTTCCTGAATCAGGGCATGGGGATAATGGAGTCTAAAACCTGAAAGAACGGAAAGCCCAAAATAGGTTTTCACAATTATCTAATTTGAGGAGTATTTTTCTTATTAAAAAAAAAAATTGTGATTTTCTGGGAGGAAAAAATGGAGGACTGTGCTTCCAACCAAAATAGTGAGAAAGGCCCGTGTGAAGGTGGGAGGCGCGTGGGGACGCAGCTGTGGTCACGGGGAAGGCAGGCTCGTCCCTTATCATACGTAGTGAGAGACGAGGCTTCCCTTTCACTTCGCAGAGTGAAGAGAAGGCTTTGAGGTATCAGCGACGTGGGCTACTGGGGAAAGGCAGACAGAATCTGTGTCCCCTGGACATCCAGGGGCTTCTCTTTGCTGTGGACTAGCCGGTCTCCTCCAGCTCCAAGAGGTCATCCACGTATTCCAGAACCTCTCCCTGTAAGAGACGACACGACACGTCCGTTAAGTGGGTTACCTGACTTTAGAAGTGCTGCTGAGCCAAGACTGTTTCTAAGAGGCCCAGCCCCCAGACTGTGGGCTGGACGCTGCCAGCTGCCTGTGTGGGCTGGAGCAGCCCCGCCCCCTTGCCCTGGGGCCCAGAGGACCTGCCTTCTACCTGGGAGGGGACCTGGCTTCCACTCCTTGGGAACTTGGAGTCAAGGGCTCTGCAACCCCCACAGATGGCCTGTGTGAGGGAGGGGGGCAGTCCAGCCACCCTCTGAAAGACCCGTTTAGAGCCCCCCTTTCTGGGCATCCCCCTTCTTGGTAGTTACTCCACAGGAGCACTCTCTGTCTGCTCCCTTTCTACACTGACCAGCAGACCATGAGCTTTTCAAGGACCAGGACCAGGACCCGGGTGGCTTTCCTTCCCTAGAGCCTGGAATGGACATAGTCGGAAACCCGCTACAGGAAGAGGGTATGTGTGCGTATCCCTGGTGTGGCTGAAGCAGTCACTCCGTTCACAGGACGGTCTCTTGGGTGTCGTGGGACCCGCCTGCCCACGGTTAGTACCAGGAGCGCGCCCGCTCCCCCCTTCTGCGATCAGCCTGAAGCCTCAATCTGATAGCCCAGCACACATTCTCGCTTCCTCCCTGCGTTGAATTCCCTCCCACGACACACCTGGGCCACCAGCTGAGGACACCCATTTTCTTCAGCGCCAAGAATGAGCGAATCACCAAGCAGGCCGAGTCTTACTCCCACGAGGGCCAGCCCCCCCGTGAGGGCCAGCTTGGCCTCCCTCACAGAGGTCACCATCCCAGGCCAAGGGCCTCTTTGCTCCGTTTGATACTTTACCGCACTTCCTATTATAACCTCTCAGCATCAGAGAATAGTTGGGAAACCTCCCGAGCACGTGAGACACAAAAGGGGGTCTTATTATTTTCATCGAATATTTCTACCGCATCATGCCTGAGATTAGAAACTAAAGTGACATGGGGCGCCTGGGTGGCGCAGTCGGTTAAGCGTCCGACTTCAGCCAGGTCACGATCTCGCGGTCCGTGAGTTCGAGCCCCGCGTCGGGCTCTGGGCTGATGGCTCAGAGCCTGGAGCCTGTTTCCGATGCTGTGTCTTCCTCTCTCTCTGCCCCTCCCCCGTTCATGCTCTGTCTCTCTCTGTCCCAAAAATAAATAAACGTTGAAGATATGAGCTACAAAAAGTTCTAGCGAATGAAAGTCGAGTGTCAGAAGTGGAAGACGACTGATTGAACAAACGATGTTTGCTTCCGTTGCCTTCTGGGCCCCAAAAGGAAAGCACAGGAGAGGGATTATATGTATGGCTGTGACAGCTGTTCCCAGAGTTACCGTTTCTCGCGGTGTGGCTGCTGTGACATAGGGGTGTGGTATCATTTGCTCTTAGCTCACTGATAAGTACCCAAGGCAAAACAGACGAAAGAAACACTACCCCCTCTGTGGCCTGTTATAGCGGAGGCCTTGCTCAGATCTTTCGGGTGCACCCGTCCCCCAGCTGCTGGGAGTGTTAGTTGCTGACGGCTTACAGCTGCCCCTTCTCTGGACAATTGACCTTGGCCAAAGGGAGCAGCCCTACCGGGGAGTTTGCACCCCAAGCCCTCCGGGCTGCCAACCACCAGGGAGAGGGTGATAAGGTGCGTACAAAATGCAGGAAGAGCTCTGTGGTACAGTTCGTGCCCCGGAGCTCCCACGGGATCAGGCTGAGCTTGACTCTGGCGGAGACCTCATATTTTCATGGCTCCTTCCCCTGCCCCTCACTTCTTTCCCTCCTGAGAGCACTCCCTCTCAGTAAATCACTCCTGCAAACTGTAATCTATTTCTTTTGGACCTTCCCGAAACAAATAACCATCAGATCCTGAAACTTGATGCATCCATTTCAGCCTGCTTTATAAGGTTTCTGAAACTATAATTAGCGTCTGCAAAATTCTTAACGAGTGTGCAAAACTTTCAGGAGCTCTTACAACACATTTCAGGATAATAAAGGAGAACTCCCCTAATATCAGTAGCTGAATCGTACTGACGTTTTGTCTCAATGTAGTATTTTGGCCTTTGGAATCTTAAAGATTAAATTAATAATTTTATTGTATTGATTATACTTAGTTCTTTGATACATAGAAATAACCCAATATGATTTGAAAATAAGCTGAAATATAATTTGATATATAGAAAAGAAAGTCGCTTGCTCACGGTTCTAAAGCTTTGATTAAGAAGCTAAATGCTTCTAGGACCTTCGACAGACTTCTTTCTTTATCATGGCAGTGTCAGGTCCAAGAATCCTAGGAATTTTGAAGCCTAGAACAATTCTGGTGAGCAATGGATGATTACTAACCAGCTGTGTGACTTTGAGCAAGTTACTCAACCTTTCTGAATTTATGTCCTCATCTGTGATGTGAGAGAGCTTGAGTGAATATCGTAAAAGTTCTCCTGTTGTTCTAACACCTATGATTTTTCTAAATATATTGTTTCTGTACATCAAAAGCCCTCATTCATAGCCTTAGACCCAGGAATCCCACCCATGGGAATTTATCCTAAGGAAATGACCAGGAAAAAGGTAACCAATGTAGTCACAGCTGTGTTATTTGTGAAAGCAAAAAGTTGGAAGCAACCTAAAATGCTTATAAAAACAAAAAGCTCAACTTTAAAAATCCATACCACGGACTATTAGTCACTAAAAAGTCATGTTTAAAATAAACATTAACTAACAAGGTTAACGAAAACCACACGATCATCTCAATGGATACAGAAGAAAGCAGCCGACAAAATTCAACACCACTTCATGATAAAAACATTTGACAAACTAGGAGTAGAAGGGGGAACGTTCTCAACCTGACAAAGGGCACCTACCAAAAAACCCACAGTTAACAGCATTCTTAATGCTAACACCAAATGTTTTCCTTCTAAAATTGGGAACAAAACAAGGATGTCCAATCTCTCTATTTCTATTTGACATTTTACTGGAGGTTTTAGTCAGGGCTATTAGCAAAGCAAAATAAATAAAAGTCATCCAGATTGGAAGAAAAGAAATAAAACCACTTCTATTCACAGATAACATGATCTTGTATATAGAACCTCCTAAGCAAAACCACACATACACACAACTATTACAATAAACAACTTCAACAAATTTGCAGAATTGTAATATCAATATACAAAAATCAACTGTATCTCTATCTACTAACAATGAACAACTGAAAACAAAAATAAAAAATTCCATTAGCAAAATTTCATTTCTTAATGAAATGTAAGAAAGCATTATTGAAGGAAATTAAAGGGGACCTAAAGAAGTGGAAAGACATCCCATGTTAATGGATCAGAAAACTTAATACTGTCAAGACGTCAATACTATACACAATCCCTATCAAAATAACCAGCATTCTTACAGAGCTAAAACAAACAATCCTAAAATTTGTGCAGAACCAGAAAAGACCCTGAATAGCCAAAGAAACCTGAAAAAGAAAACCAAAGCTGGAGGCATCACGATTCTGGACTTCAAGCTGTATTACAAAGCTGTAATCATCAAGACAGGATGGTACTGGCACAAAAACAGACACTCAGATCAATGGAACAGAAGAGAGAACCCAGAATTGGACCCACAAACGTATGGCCAACGAATCTTTGACAAAGCAGGAAAGAATATCCAATGGAATAAAGACAGTCTCTTCAGCAAGTGGTGCTGGGAAAACTGGACACTGACATGCAGAAGAATGAACCTGGACCACTTTGTTACAGCATACACAAAAATAAACTCAAAATGGATGAAAGACCTCAATGTAAGACAGGAAGCCATCAAAATCCTAGAGGAGAAAACAGGCAACAATCTCTTTGATCTCAGCCGCAGCAACTTCTTACTTGCCATATCTCAGGAGGCAAGGGAAACAAAAGCAAAAGTGAACTATTAGCACCTCATCAAGATAAAAAGCTTCTGCACAGTGAAGGAAACAATCAGCAAAAATAAAAGGCAACCGACAGAATGGGAGAAGATATTTGCAAACGACATATCAGATAAAGGGTTAGTATCCAAAATCCATAAAGAAGTTTTCAAGCTCAACACCCAAAAAACAAATAATCCAGTGAAGAAATGGGCAAAAGACATGAATAGACACTTCTCCAAAGAAGACATCCAGATGGCAGACACAGGAAATAATGCTCAACATCACTCATCATCAGGGAAATACAAATCAAAACCACAATGAAATATCACCTCACACCTGTCAGAATGGCTAACATTAACAACTCGGGCAACAACAGATGTTGGCGAGGATGTGGAGAAAGAGGATGTCTTTTGCACTGCTGGTGGGAATGCAAACTGGTGCAGCCACTCTGGAAAAGAGTATGGAGGTTCCTCAAAAAATTAAACATAGAGCTATCCTACGACCCAGCAATTGCACTACTAGGTATTTATCCAAGGGATACAGGTATGCTGTTTCGAAGGGGCACATGCACTCCCATATTTATAGCAACGCTATCGACAGTAGCCAAAGTATGGAAAGAGCCCAAATGTCCATCGACGGATGAATGGATAAAGAAGATGTGGTATATACATTTTCAATGGAATATTACTTGGCAATCAAAAAGAATGAAATCTTGCCATTTGCAACAACGTGGATGGAACTAGAGTGTATTATGCTAAGCAAAATAAGTCAGAGAAAGACACATATCATATGACTTCACTCATATGTGGAATTTAAGATATAAACAGATTAACTTAAGGGAGGGGAAGCAAAAATAATATAAAAACAGGGAGAGAGATAAACCATAAAAGATTCTTAAATACAGAGAACAAATTGAGGGTTGCTGGAGGGGTTTTGGGTTAGGGATGGGCTAAATGGGTGATGGGTATTAAAGAGGGCACTTGTTGGGATGGAGCACTGGGTGTTCTATGTAGAGGATGAATCACTAAATTCTACTCCCGAAATCAGTATTACACGATATGTAACCAACCTGGATTGAAATTTTAAAATAATAATAATTTTTTTAAAAAGATGTCAATACTATCCAAAGGATCTTCAGATTTAGCCCAATTCCTATAAAAAATCCCAGCTGCCCTTTGGAGAAATTGGCAAGCTGATCCTATCTATAATTCATATGGAAATGCAAGGGACCTAAGAATAGCCAAAACAATCTAGAAGAATGAGATCAGAAGACTCACATTTTCAGTTTCACGATGTACTACAAAGCTACAGTATTCAAGACAGTGTGGTAGTGGCATAAGGACAGAAATCTGGATCAATGGATTAGAATTGAGAGCCCAGATATAAACCCTCAGATTTATGGTCAGTTGATTTCCAACAAGGGTACCAAGACAAATCAATGGGAAAGAAAGTCTTTTCAACAAATGGTGCTGGGACAACTGGTTATCCATATGTAAAAGAATGGAATTGTACCCCTACCTCACATCATATGTAAAATTAACTCAAAATAGATTGTAGACCTAAAGTCTTTTTTTTTTTTTAATTTTTTTTCAACGTTTATTTATTTTTGGGACAGAGAGAGACAGAGCATGAACGGGGGAGGGGCAGAGAGAGAGGGAGACACAGAATCGGAAGCAGGCTCCAGGCTCTGAGCCATCAGCCCAGAGCCCGACGCGGGGCTCGAACTCACGGACCGCGAGATCGTGACCTGGCTGAAGTCGGACGCTCAACCGACTGCACCACCCAGGCGCCCCTCTAAAGTCTTAAAATTATAGAAATCTTTAAAAAAATAGGAGTAAAATTTCATGATCTTGGATAAGTGATAGTTTCTTAGAGATTGATACCAAAAACACAAGCAAAAAAGAAAAAACAGATACATGGGATCCCATCAAAATTTAAAACTTTTATGCCTTAAGATACCATTAAGAACACGAAAAGAAAACCCACAGAGAATATTGCAAGAGAATAGTTGCAATTCATGTGTCTGACAGAGGACTTATAACCAGAATAGATAAAGAACTCTTACAATGCAACAATAAAAAGAAAAGTAACCCAATTAAAAAAAATGGGCAAAGAGTGTGAATAGACTGCACATCTCCCCAAAGAAGATACACAAATAGCCAGTAAGCATATGAAAGAATGCTCAACATCATTAGTCATTAGGGAAATGAACATCAAAACCTCAATGAGATGCTATTTCTTACCTGCTAGGATGGCTAATATAGAAAAGACAAACACCGAGAAGGGCTGACAAATATGTAGCCAGTTGGAAATTTTATACATTGCTGCTGGGAATGTAAAACGGTGCAGCCCCTTTGGAAAACAGTCTGGGAGTTTCTCAACCAGGTAACCATAGAGTTACCATATTACCCAACAATTCCCCTTCCACGTATGTACTTTTGGTACGTAAGAGAATTAACAACCTTTGTCCAAGCGAAAATATGCCCACAAATGCTCATGGTGTCATTAGTCAAAATAGCCCCAAAGTGGAAACAGCCCAGTATAAACATCAACAGAGGAACAGGTAACCAAACAGTGGTATATCCACACAGTGGAATACTAGTCAGCAATAAAAATGGAAATTATTCCATTATGTTATATGTAACATAATACATGTTACAACATGGTTGAACCTTGAAAACATTATGCTCAGTGAGAGAAGCTGGTCACAACAGACTACTTACCCTATGATTCCATTTATATGAACGTCCCGAACAGGCATATCCATAGACACAGAAAGTAGATTAGTGGTTGCCAGAGGCCGGGGGCAGAGATGGGGGGGCAGCGGGCAGAGGAGAAAGAATGGGGAATGAGACCACTAACAGGTTTGGGATTTCTTTTGGGGGTGAAGAAAATGCTCTAAAATTTGATAGCAGTGATGGATGCACAACTTTGGGAGTATACAAAAACACACTGTATTCGTACTTTAAAAAGGATAATTTATGGTGTGCAAATAATATTTCAATAAAGCTGTTCTAGAAAAACATAACAAGGGAGGCTTCTCATATTACAGCGTTAAATGGAAAAGCCATGATGCCTATTACAGTTGGGTTTGTAATGAATATATATTGGAAAATGGATAGGAAAAAGTGGAGGTATACATCTCAAAATGTCAGTAGTGGCTTCCATTAGGAACGCAACTCTCCCTTGTTTTCAATATGGTTTTCTCCACGTTCCAAACGACAGCAGCCAACCCTGTTTGTATCAAGCCAGCACCCCTGCCTTTGCAGCATCCTTGTGACCTTATCTCGGGCTCTGCTTCTCAGACACATGCCACAATGATCACCTCCTGGTCTAGAAATCACTTCCACATGCAGCAGGGTATTTCATTTCCCAGCCCTGTGAGGTCCCCATTATTCGTCCCATTTTATAAATGAAACAATGAAGCTCTGGGAAATCCAATGAATACCAGTGACAGGTTCGGGGCCCGCCCCCCCCCGCGCAAGCGGGGGCACGGAAAACAAATCCCATGGTATCTTACTTAGAGGTGCTCCACCAAAAACCAGGCAGTGGAAACAGAAGATCCGGAGGGCCCGGGCCCCTGGGTGCAGCCTAGCAGCTCAGAGGTGAGGGGTCAGGCCAGGATACGCTCCAACAGCCGGCAAGCCCCTAGGCTTAGGCCTTGGGAAGCATGTTCTGGTTTGTTTCAAATGCATCTCTCTAAATACCGCCCCTAAGGACTTTTCTGTGACTAGGCTGCCCCACCCCCAAATGCTCCGAGAGCAGGAGAGCGGAGTCTTTCTCAAAAAGGAGTCAGCTGGAATCAGGAATTTCAAGCTGTCTCCGAGAACGATAAAATGCCACTCAGCAAGGACCTAATTAACAAAAAGAGAAAGAACAAAAAGGGATAATAATAATATCACAGAGAAATCGGGATGAGTGTTTCCAAGGTTGTTCGGAGCACTGAGTGAGTGAGAATCCACTGTGTTTTTATAAAGTTAAAACATGATGTCTGGATGACGTCTATGATGGGTCCCTCCACACTCGCCGTCAGGAAATGTGGGGCTGCAGCCTGGGTTTCCTAGAGAGCCGTCTTTCCCCTCCCCAGAGCTCTGACTTCCACTAAAACGCCCACAGAGACTGTATTCCTCCGGGTCCCCTTCTGTTTCAGGGACGACTAGGGCTTCTAGTGACTTCAGCAAAGATGTGAGTAATATTTTCTCCGAGCCAGACGTGTGCTAACCGTGCAAACTTACCTCATCATCATCCATTATATTTTCCTTAGCAAAGTCATACAGCTCTTTCTGGAGCGTAGTTACATTGAAGAACTGAACTGCTTCCTGTTCAACACAAACACAGAACAGTTTTTACGACCAACCTTTGCATGTCAGAACCGGGAGGAGGGAGAAACAGGTATGGACTTCTTTCGGGGGCGATCAAAATGTTTAAAATTGGAGAGTGGTCATGGTCGTACCACTCCGTGAATGTGCTAGAAACCACTCAACTGTACATTTTAGTTATTTATTTATTTTTTAATTTTTTTTTTTTAACATTTATTTATTTTTGGGACAGAGAGAGACAGAGCATGAACGGGGGAGGGTCAGAGAGGGGGAGACACAGAATCCGAAACACGCTCCAGGCTCTGAGCCGTCAGCCCAGAGCCCGACGCGGGGCTCGAACTCACGGACCGCGAGATCATGACCTGAGCCGAAGTCGGTCGCCCAACCGACTGAGCCACCCAGCCGCCCCTCAACTGTACATTTTAAAAGCATGAATTTTATTGCATATGAATCATATCTCAATTAAGAAAGAGTGGCCAGCCCCAAGTGAGTAAGAGAGTGGGAGAGAGAAAGAGAAAGAGAAAGAAAGCGTGCGGGTGCGTTGGCTGGGGAGCGAGGTACGAAGGAAAACGTATGGATGGCAGACAGGAGAGCACACAAAAATCCCAATGAAAATACAAGTTAAGGGCAGAGGCCAATCTAAAAAGCTTTTTTACAAGTAATATAGGAGCACCTGGGTGGCTCAGTCGGTTAGACGTCTGACTTCGGCTCAGGTTGTGATCTCACGGGTTGTGAGTTGGAGCCACCCAGTCAGTGCAGGGCCTGCTTTGGATGCTCTGTTCTCCTCTCTCTCTGCCCCTCCCCTGCTCGCACACACGCACTCTCGCTCCCTCTTTCTCTCTCTCAAAAAAAAAAAAAAAAAAAAAAGAGTAGGATACAATCCTGGAGTTCCTGGCAACACACGCCAAGCTGGGCCTGTCCATCAGGGGAATTAAATGATGCCTTGGAGGTGCAAAAAAGTAAGCAGGCGTAGGAATGTGACACGGAAAACGTTCACGAGAAAGACGAAGCAACGTGCACAAGAGCAGGTAACGTGTGACCCTGTTTCCATAAAATCAGAGACACGCGTGCTGTGTACATGAGACGTATGTAGCGGTAAGGCAGGGCGTAGGGAAAAGGCATGGGACTTTGAAAGAACTTCGCTTTCCGAGTAAAACATTTCCATCATGTTTGAAACTGGTAGTTTTTACTGATTTAGGAATCAGAATAGAGCGGTAAAATGTTCAAGGACAAAACTACAACGACAACTAGAAAAACAACAGAAGAAAAGGATTCATTCCCCTTCGTTTCTGCAATAACTCTTCGTCTTAAGATGCGGAACGGTATCCTGAAAGTGAGAATGAAGAGGAGGCCAGGAAACGTGATGCCTGGCGCCCTGATACCTACTGGTCTGGGCTGGAAATGCTCGTCCGAGAGGCCCCACTTGTCCCTGTGGTACTGGTAATACACCAGGTTCTGCTGCATGACCTTGTCACTGTGGTCAAAGAGCAGGTAGCTGACCGCACAGGGGGCCGCATTCTTCAGGTCGTTCACTGAGGCCGGGGAGAAAAGAGGAACAGGAAATCAGCAAACCCTGCCCTGAAATTCCCCTCACCAGCACAGCCGCCTAAAGGAAACGGCCATGAGCCAGCCCCTTGTGCACATCCCCTCCTTGGGAAAGCCTGTGACGGACCAGAATCACCCCTGGGCGGGCAGGTCACAGCCCGGGTCTCCAGAGCAGCCTGGGGAGTGGTTTTCAAACACGGAGGTTCCTCGTTAGGCAGACGCCCCTGCAGAAATGTCTATTAGACTGCACTTCAGGATCCACTGACCTGGGCTGGGAAGGCTGGGTTCCCAAGGCCTGGGCTGTCCTCCCGGGCTGAGGGAGGTAGGGAGCACGTGCCTGGGTCCCCTCCGGATGGCACCACCATGGCCAAATCCAGGCAGCCCTCCTACAGCTAAACCAAAGCTAGGAAACCCAAAAGGCGGTGGGCCCTCTGGGCCGGAAAAGATGTGAAGTCACCTGGTATTGACATGTCCTGCAAACGGGGGTTCCCACCTCTAGCGTCCCTCATTAGAGCTGCCCCACCTCCGATGGCACCTTCAGCATAGAGGATCTGCAGGGGCTGGGGTTTGTTTTGGGGGTGGGGGTGGGGGCAAAGGGAAAGAGGTGATAAGCCACAAGCCCGCGGGCATTTATCCTGACACACTGCACTCCAATTTACAACCCAGAACACTACTACCCTTGCTAAAAGCTCAGCTTGGCCAGAGTAGCCAAAACTCGGGTATGAGTAAGTTGTGCCACCTAGTGGCTGCTTCCTGTGACAACAACCTTAAAACCTGTACTGAAGGGCACAGGCCATTCACCAGGTCTAGAAGGCTGGGAAAGGCACTTCGTTCAAGGCCTTTCAGGGCCGGGGTTCAAGTATAAATGACACCTGCCCTCAAAAAATTTAGTGTGGCAGATAGTGTAGAAAGAGTTCACAACAGGGCCGACTTTCAAGAAGCCAATTTCAAGAAGCAAACTTTAACTCATACTCTTTACCTACAAACCCGGAAAGCAAAGATTTTCTTTCGAAGCAGCAAGCAGATGTAAAGGTTTTGGTCTGCCAGTGTTCATAAGTCATTGCCACAGTTTCCGAGATGCGGGGTGATTTCCTGAGCACGTGAGAATTTCTTTTTTTTTTTTTTTTTAATTTTTTTTTTCAACGTTTATTTATTTTTTGGGGGGACAGAGAGAGACAGAGCATGAACGGGGGAGGGGCAGAGAGAGGGAGACACAGAATCGGAAACAGGCTCCAGGCTCCGAGCCATCAGCCCAGAGCCCGACGCGGGGCTCGAACTCACGGACCGCGAGATCGTGGCCTGGCTGAAGTCGGACGCTTAACCGACTGCGCCACCCAGGCGCCCCGTGAGCACGTGAGAATTTCGAGGACCCATGAGCCACCAGAGCCTGGATGTATCCAGAACACTCCTAAACTCCCAGTGTTCTGGCCCTGTGCACACAGCACCAAGCCGGGCTCAGAGGGCTCGGAGACCTGATCGATTCTTCCCTGGGTTTCAAAGTCCAACAGGGAGGTGCCAACAGAGATTTTTGTGAAAATGAAATAAATACTAGCTTATTAAAACAACAACAACATCGGGCGCCTGGGTGGCGCAGTCGGTTAAGCGTCCGACTTCAGCTCAGGTCACGATCTCGCGGTCCGTGAGTTCGAGCCCCGTGTCGGGCTCTGGGCTGACGGCTCGGAGCCTGGAGCCTGCTTCCGATTCTGTGTCTCCCTCTGTCTCTGCCCCTGCCCAGCTTATACTCTGTCTTTCTCTCTGTCTCAAAAATAAATAAACATTAAAAATAAATAAATAAATGGGGTGCCCGGGTGGCTCAGGCTCAGTCGGTTGAGTGTCCGACTTCAGCTCAGGTCATGATCTCACAGCTTGTGGGTTCGAGCCCCACGTCCAGCTCTGTGCTGATAGCTCGGAGCCTGGAGCCTGCTTCAGATTCTGTGTCTCCCTCTCTCTGCCCCTCCCACTCTCACGCTCTGTCTCTCTGTCTCTCAATCATAAATAAACATTAAAAAAAAATTTTTTTTTAAGTTGAAGCTGGGTGATGGGCATACTACCACTCTCTCTAATGTATGTTTTTAAGTTTCCAGGGTGTTTAAAAAATGTACATGACAGGGACGCCTGGGTGGCTCAGTCAGCTGAGCATCTGACTTCAACTCAGGTCATGATGTCACAGTTTGTGAGTTCGAGCCCCCCGTCGGGTTCTGTGTCTCCTTCTCTCTGCCCCTCCCACTCTCACGCTCTGTCTCTCTCGCGAAAATAAATAAACATTAAAAAATTTTTTTAAACACAAAACTTCATCCCTGCCCTCTGTGCAAGGGGAAGGACACCTGATGAAGCCACACCTCACCCTCCTCTTGACCTGCGATGTCCCAAGCAAGGGACATTTCAGGACACTTCACTGCATCCTTAGGTGAGGTTCAGGCCGTCGTAATGGCAGGGTCGCTGCCGGAAGGGGCCATTTCCCTTCCTCACAGAGCTCTGGTGCAAATGACTGCTACACAGCCTTCCCAGGGACAATCCTGATTACCAAAATTAAAAATTTAAATATATATATGTATACACTCACATATGCACACATAGAAGAAAAATCTTTTTTTTTTTTTTTTTTGGTCCCTTTTTTAACCTTCAGCAGGCAAATCTTTCAGAGTACCCTCAAGAGGACAGGAGGTGGGGTAAAACGGCAGGTGGCCGTGGCAGGACAGCCACTCAACAAAGCACGTTGATAGAGGTTTGTCACACGCCCGTGTACGAATGCCCCAAGCATTCCACACCTGTCAACCCATTGGCCCCTCATGGCAACCTCAGGAGGTTAATACGATGATCTCTGATTTACAGATGAGGACCCGAGGCACAGAGAAATTAGTAAGTGAGGCAGCTGACATGCGCCCTGAATCACCAGGCCTTGCCACCTTTTTGTGCAAGGCCCAGCACTGGGGCTGTCGACGTGACCGTGACAACTCCTCTCAACAAGCACAGGTAAGGGTTCTTAACCCTATTTTTTAAGGGGAAGCTGAGTCTTAGGAGGACTGAGCACCTTGCCCAACCTCTCATGGAAGATAATTACTTACATTTATAATAAGCAAACTGCAAATAATGATACATGGTGGCCACAAACTTCTCCACGGGATAGCCTCCTACAACGGGGGTGAGGTTCTTTTCACACTGCATTTTGCATTCCAGGACTTCTACATAATGATCTGAAAGAATACACACAAATTTTCAGAGCAGTACGTTCATTCGTTCCTTTTTCTTTTCTTTTTTTCACTTTTTTAGTTTTTAAGTAATCTCTATACCCAGCGTGGGACTCGAACTCACCACCCTGAGATCAAGAGTCACATGCTCCACCAACAGAGCCAACCAGGCACCTCTGCATTCATTAGTTTCTTAAAACTACTTCTGCCCCCCTCTCCTCGTGATCCCGGTGAAAGGTAAAGATAATCAAGGTAAAATAGTTCAACAACAGTTATGATAAATGGGCTGAAATCCTTAATATACAAAGTTCCTCAAAGTCAGTAAGAAAAAGACAAACACCCAATATAAAAATGGCCAAAGGAGGTTCACAGAAAAGAAATTGTAAAAATGGCTAATAAACATTGTGAAAATATGTTATACTTCATTTGTAATTAAGAAACACAATCCAGGGGCGCCTGGGTGGCTCAGCCGGTTAAGCGTCCGACTTCGGCTCAGGTCACGATCTTGAGGTCCGTGAGTTCGAGCCCCGCATCGGGCTCTGGGCTGATGGCTCAGAGCCTGGAGCCTGCTTCCAATTCTGTGTCTCCCTCTCTCTCTGCCCCTCCCCCGTTCATGCTCTCTCTCTGTCTCAAAAATAAATAAACGTTAAAAAAAATTTTAAAAAAAAGAAACACAATCCAGGGGCACCTGAGTGGCTCAGTCGGTTAAGCTTCTGACTCTTGATTTTTGGCTTGGGCAATGATCTCACGGTCGGTAGGACTGAGCCCCGAGTCAGGCTCTGTGCTGAGCAGGGAGCCTGCTTGGGATTCTCTCTCCCTCCCTCTCTCTCTGCCCCTCCCTTCCCCACCCACACACAATCCCATCTAAAATATCTTAAAGCGTTAAACTGGCAAATAAAAACTTGCTTAACTGAAGTATGGTGGACACACATATTACATCAGTTTCACGTGTACCACATGGTCACTCCACACGTCTGCAAGTTAAATTGGCAACGTTTTAAAAATTTGATAACACTCAGCATTAGAGGGAAAATGGTGAAACTTACAGTCTCATATTCCCTTGATAGAAGCAAAACAGAAACACACTTTTTGGAGACAAATTCGGCAAAACGTATCAAAGTTAAAATACACAAATTCTCGGACCCAGCAGTCTACCTCTAGGAAATTTGCACACCCAGGCACTGTTTGTAACAGCAAACAGACAACCTAAATGCCAATCAGCAGGCTAGTGACTACTCAACTCTGATACATACAAACAGTGGAATCTACACAGCCTTTAAAAGAGAAGAGGTAGACCTAAATACAACAACAGAGCGAGATGTCAAAGACTACATTTCCCAGCCTCCCTTGCAGTTAGGGTGGGGCCCTATGGGTAATTGGGCCAATGAAACGTGGAGAGCAACAACTAATGCGTGCAACTTCTGGGACTGGTCCCTAAAGTCTCCCACATGATCCTTGGTCCTCTCCCTTTTCTCCCTTCGCACAGTTAGAAGCAGAAGACTCCAGGATGACAGTACATGTTTTGTAGGAGTACATGTGTACATGTTTTGTATTCCTTTGGTAGGAATACAAAAATGGTACCTTAACGTACTAAATAATTTACAGAGACATTTACTCTTTGAACTATCTATCCCACTTGTGTTGACTTTGAAAACATACCCCTACGCTTAGCAAAAAAAACAAACAAACCCTAAAGTTCCCCCTTTGCAATATTTCATGTAATAGCAAAAGATTGGGCCAAACCAAATGTCCATCAGGTAACTGAATAAACTGGGGCATATTATTCCCACCACCCCTCGATGGAGTACTCAGCAACAATAAAAAGAATGACTATCTCCACGTGCTAGGTAAGGTATATTGCTAAGTAGAAAAAACCAAGAACAGAGCAGTGTATAAAGTATGGTACCTATTCGGTATGAGAGAAGTAAACATAAAAATACAGAAAAAAATATATATATATGTCTATTTTCCTTTATAGAGAAAAAAGAATCAGGCAAGAGTCTTCAATACATGCTAAATCAGTATACATGTGGTACTGGGGGGAGGGGTGGAGACAGAGTTTAACGGACAACAAATTGTCCAAGTCTTGAAGTATCTCTTCGCAAATTACTTATTAGTATCAAAAGGAAAAACAGTATCGTAGAGAGACTGGAAACTGGAAAGTACCTTAACCAGTGCTTCAAAATTAACGTCACCAGTAAGGGGCAAAAAGATACCATGTACATTTGGATGTGATACCCTGAGAAGCATACTTCCGTAACGTTGCAGCCCAAAGTACGCAACCTGACTGTAATTGTGAGGACACACAACAGAAACTCAAACTGAGGAATAGTCTATAAAGTGAGTGGCTTATAGTCCTAAAAAATATCAATAGCATAGGGGTGCCTGGGTGGCTCAGTGGGTTAAGCTTCCGACTTCAGCTCAAGTCACGATCTTGTGGTTTGTGGGTTCGAGCCCCGCATCAGGCTCTGTGCTGAGAGCCAGAGCCTGGAGCCTGTTTCAGATTCTGTGTCTCCCTCTGTGTCTGGCCCTCCCCATTCACGCTCTGTCTCTTTCTCCTTCTCTCTCTCTCAAAAATAAATAAATAAACGTTAAATAAATAAACCTAAAAGATGAGCAATTTGTTACAATATTTTTGGAACTTGAGTATGTTATGCTAAGTAAAATAAGCCAGTCCCAAAAGGACAAATACGAATTCTACTCATCCGAGGTACCTAGAGTAGCAAATTCGTGGTGGTGCCAGGGGCCGTGGTGGGAAGGGGGCGGAGCTGGGTTCACTGGGCACAGAATTTCCGTTTGAGAAGATGAAACAGCAGGAGGTGGCGGTGGCTGTACAACAAGGGACTGCATGCTCAGAGACGGCGAACACGGCAATGGTTTATATCACGTGGGTCGTGAGTTGCTCTCGGGCCCGGTTTTATTTTTCCGAAAGCCCGTGGGGAATCTGTGACGGGGCAGGGCTGATCTGGCCGACCCGCTTTCCAGGCCTGTGCTTGGACACTGTACTCAGTTATTTTTCCAGAAGCCCCTGGAAAGTCAAAGGCTGGTCTGCGTGGGTTACATATTACCTCCCCAGCTACCCAGTCAGAGGGACATTCAAACGTCCCCCAGAGGCCACTCCAGGCACCAGGAAGGCACGCAGATGCCACACAAGGCTGTCCCGTTGGTCCCTGGTCCAAACCAAAACGCCACCAACCTGCTATGGAAAGATAGAAGTCCTTGAAGTCCTTGATCTCCCTGGAGCCCTCGCAGGCCGCCAGACACTCGTAAAACGCTTTGAAGAAATCGGGAAGGGCCAGCTCCATGTCTGTGACGGACGTCCTCCAGTTCTCGCCATTGTAGGCCCGCACGGCTCGGACGAACAGGCTCTGGAAGGCACGGTGGGGGTGGGGGGCAGGGAGCTTGCAGGCCTGAAGGAGGCAGACCAGCACAGAGTTCTGCACTCCTCGGTGCCCAGAAAACCACGCCGACCCTTAATCACACGTAAGCCAACCGGGAACTGACTTCTACCTGGCTTTTTCTGTCCTGTGTACAATGGTACTTTCTCATCTAATTCAAAAAGTAGGAGGGGCTGGATAATACAACCAAATTCAGATCAAGAAGAAAGGAAAAACTTACAGTGACAGGAATCAGAGCAGTGCCACCCCCGGCTTCCCCCCACCGCCACGATCAGGGGCTGGGGCAAAGGCTTGACTGGAAAGGGGTCTGAGGGAGCATTTTAGAGGAGATGAAACTATTCTATAGTGTGATTGTGGTGGTGCTTACACAATTGCACACCTTCCCCCCAAACCATTGAATTATACACTTAAGATTGGTGAATACATTTCAAGCAAGCTATCCCTCGGTAAAGCTGATTTTTAAAACTGAACCGAAGAAAACACATAAGCTCGGCAGCAGGTGGCAGGCCCCCTCCCCCAACGGCTACGTATAAAATAGGAAAGCCACTACACTAGCTGCTGGGGACGGTGGCCACCTGCCTGGCAGCGGAAAAGTCAAGGGATTTCTGCTCATCGTCGGCTGGACCAGACAGAGAGAAATATCGGGGGCCGAGGAAGCTGCCTGGTCTCAGAAGAAATGAGCAGAGATCTGGGATGCATACACGACCCTGCCAGTGTGGATGGTGCAGGACGGGCCGGGACGTAAGCAGGGAATGCTCCCCTCGGGGTCCTCTTCCAGCTGCTCCAGAACGGGGGTATCCAAGGGCCACCCCTCAGACCGGAGCTTCTCGCCAAGCTTCAGGTGTCAGCTGGCGTGGCAAGACCTCCCTAAACCTCCCGGGCAGGCAGCATCCCCTGCAAACGAGGCCGGCAGAGAACAGAAGACGCCTTGCCCGCGGACGCGAGCAGCAACCCCAGGCAGCCGGCTCTGCAGGGGCAGCAGGGCGGGGGCGACAAGAAGAAAGCCACATGTGGAGAGGGGCCCCTGGGCACACAGGAGGGCAGCCCCACCACAGCCGGCAGGGCTCGGAAGAGGGAGAGAACGTTCTAGCCGAGCTGCAGTTACGCCCAGTGCACCGACCACGTGCGCTCCGCTTTGCTCCCCGAGCCCCATGACAGCCACGGCGGCGAAGAGGGTTAAAAGGCGTAAACCCTTTGCACAGGAGAATGAAAAAGGAGCGAGCGGCAGATAAGACACTCCGGCGACTCTTGGAAGGACAGAAAGCCAAATTATCGCAGAGGAGGGTCTCGGGGGGAAGTGACCCCCACGCACCACACGCTCCACTACGCCGCACACCTGTCGGATTTGCGGGCGCTGGCGAGCACGGAGACTGGCGCCAGGCGCGGAGCAGAAAGCAGGACTGAAAGTCTGAACGGGGCTTTTGGAGCCCTAGGTTTCCTCTCACACCCACCTACGTGCCCAAGAGATCCCACCTCCCAAAGCTGCGCCTTACCAGAGACCAGTGACTCCTTTTCTAGAGACCTCATCCATAAAGGCTGGAGGGTCAGGGACCAGGCATAGGAGGGCGGGGGTGGAGGCACGGGGCGGAGAGCCAGGAAGCGGGTGAGGTCTCCGACCCAGCCGCGGCGACCCCATCCCTCTCCCCAGGCCGGCTCTCGGACACCAGCGGACGAGCATGAGCCGCCACCAGTCCTGCAAAAGGCTGGAGGATTCTTCCCTGGAAAACTGAAGGGCCCCCAGAATAGAGACTTGGAGGGTCCCCACCAGTGAAAAAGTGAGCTTGCAGTCTGGTCACACTACAGGAAACCCTGGGCCTTGGTTGGAACCTACCAGCTGCCCGTGGACACCTCCAACACGTCCCTCTGTTTTCAACCCGGCCCTGCCCTCTCTTAGGACCCATGCCCCGCCGCGCCCACGCTTGACAGGTCCAGACAACAGCAAGTGCTCACAGGGGTTACGTTCTTCCCCATTCCCTCCCATCAGACTCCTCCCTGCAGAGGCAGAGATTCCAGTAGTCTCTAATCTGTCAAGTCAGTCCTCCACGCTCCCCGATTCCCTCTCCACCTCAGTACATATGGGGTGTGTGTGTGTGTGAGTATGTGTGTGTGAGTATGTGTGTGTGTGTGTGAAAAGATATGTCTTCTAGTCTCATCAGAAACTGTGTGCTCATTCCTCTATCTTAAAAACCAAACGATCAAATGACCTTATTTCTAAAATACAGCATTTAAAGGAAAGATGGCTTCAGGTGCATCACAGAATGTAAAACCTCACTCTTAAGTGGGTCACCGTTGTGCGAAACAGGCCATCGTTCTTGTTGCCCTAATATTCATCAGTGTCATCAAAAATCCTAGAGGCCCTTAGACGCCAACAGCTGTTCATCCAGACCTCCTCCTTCAGCCACTCACGCTGCCACTGTCGGCTGTGTGAAAACCCACTTATACCTCATATGACTTGGTTTCCAAGTCCTTAATGTAGTCCTCGGCATCAGGCAAGCTCTTGTAATACGCCATGTTTCTCTTCATCATTTCGTCATCGGGATGCTTCAGTAGAAAGGTGTGAGCGGCGGCAATGGCCTTTGGGAGATTATTTGCCTAAGTACAACAAAGAGACGTGACATCTACTCAATGGAAGACGAACAGTGATTTTTGCAAAACAAGAACGCTCAGTCCTGCAAGTAACTCTGTGTTTCAACACAGGGTTTCCAGCCGGGGGTTCATTGACTTCCATGGCCCATGAAACCTACACTCTCTTGCTCTCCTGCTTCCAATGGGGGTCACCAGTGAGGAGCCCCAGGGGGAGCCCGAAGGAAGGCAAAAGGGTGAGGTTGGATTATTTAGCCTCCTGGCTCCCTCCCTTCTGTCACCTTGGGCTGCTAGTGCCCCTCAACTGAAGGCCACAGCTCCTCTCAAGGCGGCCCTCTCCAGACAGTCTCCCTCCTTCCTGCGTCCTCGAACTGTCCTCACCCTCGCCCTTTTTGGCCAAGGGGTGCTCACACTTACCATCACTAGCCTTTGTAAACAACCACCCTCAAACATTCCTCCAACTACCCAGTATGACTACGCCGCGCCTTCTGGAAAAATACATTAGTATTTTCCAAGATACGTATATGTTCCTAAATATATTAGTATTTTCCCACATGTCTGGCAGAACCTCCTGCTCACCATTCTCCATGACCCCCATCACCGTTCCCTTATCCGTCCACTGGGCAAACATTCGCTGAGAGCCTCCTGCCTGCCAGCCGCTGCTCTAGGAAGTGGGTCTGTGACAACGAGCAAAACAGGAAAAGAAAACCCCTGCCGCCATGTACCGTGCCCTCGAGTATGCTTCTCGATCTCCTGGCAACATCCATTCAGGTGTGTGGCCCGAGAGCTTCGGGCAGGGCACCCCCGTGGACAGTGACCAGGAAGGCAGAAGTCCTCGGGGAGGAAGCGTGTGTTGGGGTGTGGGCTCCAGCAGGCGGGAGGGCAAGGATGCGGACGCCCCCCTGGGCGGACGCGCGACCCGCAAGCAGAGGGCCCCCACGCTGACGTGTTGTCCCCGGCCGTCCCCGGGAATCATGGCACAACCTCGCTGTGGGGAAGCGGAGGCACCCACACATGTGCGCGGAGCCTCCTTCGGCCAATCCAGAGGGCCGCTCAGAGGTGGGAGTGAGGTTTGCAGACAGAAAACAAAGGGACACTCGGCACATCCTGGGATTCTGCGCATCAAAGGGTAGCGCATATCCGTACGAAAGTGCCCCAGGATTGGCGCCAAGTCATCTGGAGACGAGGCGGCGGCTAGGCCGGGGAAGTAGCAAGGGCAGATTCCCGGATGTCAGCGCTGGCATTTCGGAAATGCCCGTGAGTGGCCCGTGTGGGAATGCCCTTGCGAGAGCTCTACAGAAGGCCTTACGCTCCGGTCCGGAAACAGGCAGGCCCGCAGGAAGGGAGGAGGTATGAATGCAGCCCTTTACAGCATTTGCCAATGAAATGAGACTCTCGAATTCTCAGAAGGGCACTTAGGAAAAAGGGCACAGAATGGGATCTTCAGGGCCGCTAACTTAGGATCTGAGTTTTATGGAAGCCCTTCCTGGAGAGGAAAGGGTGGTGTATTCACTTCAGGTCGGGCTCTGCCCGCTGAAACGTGCAGCCACATCTTGGCAGCTGAACCTCGCACAGAAACCCAGGCAGGTTCTGGAGAAGGGGGAAGGAGCACTACCCTCCCGTGAGCTCCTGAGAAACAGCCACCTGCACGGGAGGACCCCAGCTACCTCCCTACGAGCCACTCCTCAATGTGGTGACAGGGGGTGGGGGCGTGGGGAGAGGGTCCCGGTCCAGGCAAAGGGTGGGCTAGGAGTGCCTGGGACGGGGCCCACTCTACCTGCTCAGACCTCAACAGTCATTCGGGATTCGATCAAGTGCGGGGGCCCACTTTTTGCTCAGCCTGTGCGGACGGTGAGCATTTCGTGGAAATGCGGCCGTGGAGAGAACCCACGGCTGGGGACGTGGACCTGAGATAGGCGATGACCTAAAACCTACGTGGGCTTGCGGGCCATACCAGGAGCCCCTTCCTACAAAAGCACACATCCATACCTCTTTGCCTCACTCTGACAGGCCAGCCCCACCATCCCCATCTGTGTGTTCAACTCAGGCATTTGTCCTTAATCACTGAAACAGAGGCCTGCAAATCAGAGTGGCACCTGCTCAAGTCCACTTGAGCAGATAACACCTGCTCAAGTCCTCCCACAGCAGGCGGCACTCAGAACCAGCCTCGGGTTTCAGGTGCCAGGCCGGATGTATGGGCCTGGCACACCGTCATTTGGTTCCCACCCATTTGGTCTGAAAATAGAAACATCGCTGAGGAAAAAAATAAAGCATGCAGTAACACCACCTAAAATCACTTCTTCAGTGATTTTCAGTCGAAGCAACTAAGTGAAGATTCTGGCTTACTCACAAAACTCTGAACCTTTTCCTGTCCCATAAGAGATCTCAAAATACCAACACAGATGGTATTTTACTGACTTCTAAGTAAAGGGTTTTGAAGAGTAGCTGTGACCAGCCCGACCTTTGAAGACGCCATGCCGAAGGAGAAAACCTTTGCCTTCTGGTCACATTAAGGAAAATCCTCTTTCCCTCCTCCCTATGTATACCTTTTGTTTCAAATTCATCTGTATAGAAAAGAAATCAGCTTCTACTGTTCTCCAGTTTTAAAAATAAAACATCTCCCCCTTGATTATATGACTCAAATTCGGTTCAGACAGTAATCTGGCAAAAGTTATACAAAAAAGAGAAAATTAAATGGGTCACTTTTAGCTTAAAAATAGGGATGGTGTGAGCCCGCCATCATTTTTCTACGTCCTGGAACTTTATCCCCTGGTTTTATTTTAAAGCTTTTTTTTTTTTAATTTTTTTTTCAACGTTATTTATTTATTTTTGGGACAGAGAGAGACAGAGCATGAACGGGGGAGGGGCAGAGAGAGAGGGAGACACAGAATCGGAAACAGGCTCCAGGCTCCGAGCCATCAGCCCAGAGCCCGACGCGGGGCTCGAACTCACGCGAGATCACGGGAGATCACGTGAGATCGTGACCTGGCTGAAGTCGGACGCCTAACCGACTGCGCCACCCAGGCGCCCCAAAGCTTATTTTTTTTTATTGCCAGAACAAACATTCACAAAATCGAGACCTCGTACAAAAATGTAAGCATAGAAATAACTCAGGTGTTCACCTATTTAGGGTTTCACGCTATTTTGTTACTCTTATGAGCACAGCGTAACATGGATTTGTTTCAGAAATACGAAAAACAGACCCTGCAGTGCAAAGACTCAAAGCAAAGACAAAAACAAACAACTTCTACCTCCAGAGTCTGGAAAATGCCATGAATCTAGTTTGGTAGTCGTTAAAACAAATGCATAAACGCAATATATTCCTTTGAAAAGCGTTTCCAATTAGGTAAAGCAGAAGCTGGGCTTTAGGAGGGCTTCCTTGGCAAAAGCTGGTAAAGACCTGCCAAGTTAAAGTCACTTTGTCCAGTAACAGGCAATTGAGCCCATCCTTAGAAATTGTGGGTCCCCTGAGAAAGACCTCAGAGGGTCAAGAATTGCAATTTGTGGCTATTTTTAGCCAGCAATCACAGGATTTAAGCAGCTGCAAAGGAGGAAGTCAACCGCGTTAAATTCTAGACGAAAAAGAGCGGAGAGGACCAACCCGGATGAACCACAGTGCCCCGTTCTGCTCCTCCAGGCAGGCGTGCGTGCTCCCAAGGAGACTCTGCCCCGGCCTGGCCTCAGTTTCCTTCTCTTTAAGAGAGACTAGGCGGCAGCTCAGGTCCTCTTCCCCTCAATTACTGAAAGCCGCCACTGGAGACAAAAAGGGGTTTTCATGGAACACACAGAAAAGGAGAGTCTGTCAAATACCCGGTAACATTCATCAGGCACTGTTGCGTGGCAGACACTGCGCAAGACGCTCTGTGTACGAATTCCCTGCCTCAGAACAACGCTTCCAGAAAAGCATTTTCACCTCTATTTAAGACGAAGAAGGGGAACAGAAGTTGGAGGCTTCCTTTCGCAGGGCTGGGTGGGAGCAGGCCGGGTCAAGGAAAGGCGGGGCCGCCCAGAGGGAGGGTCTGGGCCCGGGGATGGGGCGGGACCTGGGCCCGGGGATGGGGCGGGGCCCGGGCCTGGGGACGGGGCCCGGACCTGGGGATGGGGCGGGGCCCGGGCCCGGGGATGGGGCGGGACCTGGGCCCAGGAATGGGGCGGGGCCCGGGCCTGGGGACGGGGCGGGGCCCAGACCTGGAGACGGGGCGGGGCCCGGACTCGGGGATGGAGCGGGGCCCGGACCCGGGGATGGGGCGGGGCCCGGGCCTGGGGGCGGGGCTCGGGAGGCGGGGCGGGCCGACTTGCCTTGAAGTAGGCGAACTGCAGGAACTTGTAGGGCTCCCGGCGCTGGAAGTCGGCCAGCACTTCGCGGCTGGGCTGCGACTGGCGGAAGGCTGGCAGGCCCTGCTTGCAGCGCTTGAGGCAGTGCGCGCGGCGCAGCAGGCCCCCGAAGAGGCGCAGCTCGGGGTAGCGGGCGAGGCCGGCGGCCGGCTCGGGCTGGGGCACGGCGCTGCAGTTGCGGTGGCAGAAGGCCTCGCTGTCGCGCAGCAGGCGGTGCAGCCGCAGGCTGATCTCCAGGTAGCCCACGCTCTCCGCCCAGTGCTCGCCGCTGTACTGGTCCAGCGCGTGCCGGTAGGCCGACTCGAGCGGCATCAGCTCGTCCCGCGGGAAGCTGCGGAAGCTGTAGCGCTCGTACTGGGCGCGTCCGCAGCGCAGCGCACAGACTGCGCACAGCAGCGCCAGCAGCGCCGCGGCCGCCCCGCGTCCCGGCTCCATCGCGCCCGGCGGAAGGAAGGAAGGAAGGAAGGAAGGGGACGAGAAGGCAAGGAAGGCGGAGGACTGCGCAACGCGGCGAGCCCAAGGCTTGGGAGGCGGGGACACCAGCCTCCGGCCCGCCCCGTCCTGCGCCCTCCCCCACCCAGCCACCCGGCCGGGGGGTCCAGGAGAAGCTGCCCGCGCTGGGGAGGGTGCCCTGGGGATGGCGCGCTGCCCTCCGGTTCTGCACCGGGCTCTGGGGGCTCCTTTGTTCATTTGTTTGGAGCTGGCGGTCTGCAAGCCGGACGCGGCCCTAGCGGATCGCAGCGCCGCTTAAAACCTTTTGATCGCTTAGAGCGCTTGTGAAAACGCAGATTCCTAGGCGGTGCCCCAGAGTTTCCGACTCAGAAGGTCTGGGGTGAGGGTCTGGGCATTTGCATTTCTAGCAAGCATCCTGGTGAGGCTGATGCCGCGGGTCCAAGGCCTATACACCTTGGTGGCAGTGCCAACGACCTTACCTCTCAGTGAGAGGAAGACGATGGATAAACAGAATTAATGCGGATGTCAGTGACCCTTTGTAAACTGATCAAGTTGAAGATGCACACACCTTCAGTCTGCGATTCCACTCTTCAAGAATATGCTGGAGAAACTTGTATGTGTGCATCCAGAGATAGGGGTGGGATGTTAAAGGCAGACCTGTTATTTTTCTAATGCTTTAAACTTTTTATTTTTAAGTAATTTGCAGAACAGTTGCACGGATAGTACAAACAACTCCTATGTATCCATGATCCATATTCATAAATTGCTAATATTACGCCACATTTCCTCTATTTTATTTGTAGGGTTTTTTTTCCCTGAATCATTTGAGAGTAGGTCGCATACATCAAGCCCACTTGGCCCTTAATCTGTCAGTTTGTAGGTTCTAAAAGCAAATCTACAGACAACGATCCAGTCCAGGAAATTTCACATTGATACATTATTCCAGTTTTGTCAACTGTTCTAATAATGTCCTTCGTGCACATTTTTTCCCTGGAGACAGGCTGCAGTCCAGAATCCATTTTGTCTCCTCTATTTAGTGGTCTCTAATCTTTTAGCTTTTCTTTTCTTCAGCTTTTCTCATTATGCCGTTGACATTATTCAAGAATCTAGGCCAAAACGACAATGCGAGCCACTACGCAACTATTAGAATGGCCAAAATCCAAAATACTGACAACACCAAATGCTGATAAGGATGCAGAGCAGCAGGAACTCTTCATTTGTTGCTGGTGGGAACGCAAAACGGTAATGCGACTTTGGAAGACAGTCTGGAGGCTTCTTTCCAAACTAAATGCACTCTTGTCACACCATCCAGCAATTGATCACACTTGTTAGTATTTACCCAAATGAGGGGAAAATTAATGCCCACACAAAAACCTGCACACGAGGGCACCTGGGTGGCTCAGTGGGTTAAGCATCTGGCTCTTGGTTTAGGCTCAGGTCATTATCGCAGGGTTCATGAGTTCGAGCCCCATGTCGGGCTCCACCCTGAGACCTCGGAACCTGCTTGGGATTCTGTCTCCCCTCTCTGCCCCTTCCCTACTCAAGCTCATGCTCATGCTCGCTCGCTCTCAAAATAAATAAATAAGGTTAAAAATTGTTATATAAAAAAACCTGCACACAAATGTTTACAGAAGCTTTATTCATAACTGTCAAGACTGGGAAGCAGACAAGATGTCCTTCAATAGGTGAATGGATAAAGAAGCTGTATAATTTATCCAGACAATGGAACATTATTCAGCATTAACAAGAAATGAGCTATCATGCCGCGAACAGACATGGAGGAAACATAAATTCACTTTACTAAGTGAAAGAAGCCAATCTGAAAAGGCTACATACTGTGTTTCCAACTCTATGACCTTCTGGAAAAGGCAAAACTATGAAGGCAGAAAAGGATGAGAGATTGCCAGGCACCTGGGGGGGGTGGGCAGGGATGAGTGGGCACAGCACAGATGATTTCTAGGGCAGTGAAACTATAATGGTGGATAGGTGTCCTCATACTTTTGTCAAAACCCATGGAATGTACGAGACCAAGAGTACCATTACAAGACCCTAATGTAAGCTGTGGACTTTGGGTCATGATGTGTTAATGTAGCTTCACTGATTGTAACAGATGTACCATTCTGATGCAGATTCTGGATAGTGGGGAAGGCTGTGCACATGTGGTGGCAGGGGTGTTGGGGGAGGGCATCCAAAAGACGTGACTGCTATCCACCTGTGAGTTGGACCCAGGAGGCTCCTCATCCGCTTCCCTGTCTTAGAACGTGGGTCCCACTTGCTTTTTCTGCTCCCCGAAGCCGCTCCAACGATACCCCCTCGAGATAGCAATGTGGTGTTGAGAACACCTGCACAGTGCACTTGACTAAATCCAGGTGAAGACTCTTTGTGTGTGGTGGGCCTGGGCAGGGATCCGCTCATCTTGCTGCCTTGTATGAATCCCTTTGCTGATTAAAACTGCCACCTACCAGCCTGGAGTGGCCTGCCTCTTTCTTTCTCTCTCCCTGCCATGTGCAGTCAGAGGCTGGTTTCATATTTCACCCGGGAAGCTCCCCAGGGGGTTGTGAACCGAGGAGGGGTGGGCAGTCCTGTATATGGAAAAATCTCTGTACCTTCCATTCAATCTTGCTGCGAATCTAAAATGGCTCTAAAAAATAAAGTCTATTTTTAAAAAGAATACAGGCCAGTTATTTTATAAAAGGTCTTTCACTTCCCTGATGTTTTCCACGATTAGATAATATGTATCTAACACCACAGAAGCAATACTGCATTCTTCTCAGGTGTCACATGGGCAGAACACAACGTCTGCCCTTAGCAGCAACGTTAATTTGGATTACTTGGTTAAAGTCATGTCCATTTTATCCACTTCATTTTTTTTTTTTTTTTTTAGTAATAAGTGTTTTTGGTAAGATACAGCAACACTGTTATAAATAGCGGAAAGCGGAAGTAACCTGCTCTATAAGCAGAAGAGTGGATTTTTTTTTTAAGTATGTGTGCATAGAAGAATATTTTATAGCAGGGGAAAATGAAAGAATCCCGGCTACACATAACAACTTTTCAATCTAAACAATCTCAAACAAACATGGAGTGATTCCATTCGTCTAGAGTTTAAAAATATACTGAAGTACACAAAATATCCTTTAGGAATGCAAACAGTACAGTCTGGCTCATACGAAACACAGAGTGAAACCATAATGAAAAAAAAAAAAAAAGCCATAGGAGCGCCTGAGTGGCTTAGTCGGTTAAGTGCCCAACTTCGGCTCAGGTCATGACCTCACAGTTTGTGAGTTCGAGCCCCACGCCGGTCGGGCTCTGGGCTGACAGCTCAGAGCCTGGAGCCTGCTTCGGATTCTGTGTCTCCCTCTCTCCCTGCCCCTCCCCTGCTCATGCTCTGTCTCTCTGTCTCTCTCTCTCTCTCTCTCAAAATCAAATAAACATTAAAAAAAAACCCTGTAAATCAAAACCTTGGAAAGTGGTTTCCTGTAAGGTGGAAGGAAGGAGCCAGAATTGGGAGAGGGTGGCATGGGGGTGAGGGGATAGGAGTGAGTATGAGGATACCCACCACATCATTTTTTATGCCATTGATATATAAACATAAAAATTATATATATATGTTATACATATATTTTTAAGAAATTATTTTATAGTCACTTGTTCTTTGAAAAAAAAATGTTTTTAACCGTCCCTTCCTAATGGAGGGAAGGAGGCTCTGGAGAGAGCAGAGCTAGGGAGGGCAGTTTGCCTGGTCCCCGGGGTCCTGCCACTCCCACTAAGTCCAACGGACACGGTGGCCTCTGCTGACACGTCGTGTGGTCCCGGTTGGTCACCACTGAGGAGTCACCCCCATCACCCCTGGCCCAGCCCCTCCGGGTCCATCAGCTCTAGGCCACTTCCAGGCCACTCTGCCTTGACAGAGAAATCTTTGGGAGCTGCTTGCATCCCAGCCTGCCTGCACATATTGCAAGCCAACCCGCCAGCCCCACAGAAGAGAACTCTAGGGAGGAGACGGGAAACGTGTGAGGGACTGAACCGAGGCCTCGAGGGCTTGAGTATGAAGAGTGGGGGAAGGGAGAGGGGAACAGCAACGGTTCTGTGCCTTTGAGGAGCAAGGAGGTGGGTGGGCGGGCGGAAGTCAGGGGAACAGTGCTTTCCATCGCAATTCAACACAATTTGTAGAAGGAAGTGAAACCAGCCCCCGCCTAGGGTGGCTGACCCCTCCTTCTGGGGCTCTTCGGCCGCAACAGAGCTATGTCTAACAGTGGCTCCCCCCCTCAAGGAGCCAGTGTTCTCCCATGTGACATTAATGACAAATTCTCTCTTCTATCATGAATTTATTCATGCGTTTGATACACTGCTCAGCATCTACCTTAGAGCAAATCCTGCCTTGGAATGCTAATCCTTGACCAAGAGGAACTTCAAGTTGAACAGAGGTAAGACTTCTATTGCTTTTTACTTTTACATAAACCTATAGTGTATTGCTGGGTGCCAAGTACCTATCAGAGAAATGACAGCAAACTTTTCCTCAGGGAGCTCACAGCCTGGAGAAGACGGATAAGTAAATCTTCAATGACCCTACCGTTAGAGCTGGAATGGGGACACGGGCAGAGTACTCTGTGGGCCCCAAAGAGGGTTGGGTAACTGTCTTAGACTGCGCAGGCTGCTGTAACAAAAATGCCGCGGGACGGGTGGCTAAACACGGAAATTTATTTCTCACAGTTCTGGGGGCTGAGGAGTCCAAGATTAAGTTGTTAGCAGATTCAGTTGTGTGAGAGCCCACTTTCTGGTTTCATGGATAGCTGTCTTCTCACTGTGTCCTCACATGGTACGAGGGGCCAGGGAGCTCTCTGGAGTCTCCCCTCCTCCTCCTCCTCCTCCTCCTCCTCCCCCTTCCTCTTAAGTTATTTATTTATTTATTTAGAGACAGAGAGAGTGCAAGCAGGGGAGGGGCAGAGAGAGAAAGAATCTCAAGCAGGCTCTGCTGTTGGCACAGAGCCTGACTCAGGGCTTGAACCCACGAACTGTGAGATCATGACCTGAGCTCAAGTCAAGAGTTGGAAGCTTAACCAACGGAGCCACCCACGTGCCCGTCTGGAGTCTCTTCTATAAGGGCACTGATCCCATTCATGAGAGCTCTGTCCTCATGACCCAATCACGTAAAAGACCCCACAGACCCCATCTTCAAATACCATCACATGAGGAATTAGGCTCCAACACATGACTTTGGGGAGTGGGGACAGAAACCGTCAGTTCATAGCAGTCATCTAGTCTAGAACAGCAGCCTAGGGCTCAGAAGACAGGTGACTAGTGAATCTGTCGCATAGATCTGTTTGATGTGGCAATTCCACAGATGGTGGTCGCATTACTACTGAGCCTCTCTGATCTAGGAGTTACAAAGTGAACTATCTCATAGAGCCTACAAGGTATGTCAACAGTGAAGTGGACCAGATGGACGGAGACTGTTGCCTACGAGAGGGGCCAGCCGTGCCTAAAATATGTCCCGATGCATATCTCCCGTCTACTGTTACCCCCCCAAGGGCCCGAGGGCCTGGTGTCACGAGATCTTCGGGTCTTTGAAGAGAAACTGGAAACCCAGATCATGGAACTTCCTCTCATCAGATGGTGACAGCTCCAGAAATTGGATGAAATGTCGGACCCTGATGGACCCACGTGGTTGTCAGAATGAATAGCCCTTGTGGCCACAGCTAGTTGCAACCTTCTAGCGAGCCGGCAAACGACCGTGATCCTTCAGGGAAGTGAGCCCCAGCTGTGCAGGTGGCTGTAAAGACAGGGAGGGTGGGCTACCTCTCAGGGCCCTGGTGAAGAAGAAACCACAGGCCGAGACCAGAGACATGAGAGGGAAAGGAGCGCAGACCTCCTGGAGAAGGAAATGCTCTTAACAGTCAGGTGACAGAAAGAACGGAGGAGAAAAGGAGTGTTTAAAGCAAAGTCATCAATTCTCTTTCCCGAAGTCACGTCTCACTTGGGGCATTTTTACGTGTCTAGACATCTCAAACTCCTGAAAGGAAGTTCGAGGACACGGGGACAAGGACATCCTCACACTCATGACTGCCACATGGTGCGATCCAACTCCTGACGCACAGCGCTGACTTTTATTGGGACTTCGGATGAACTGCTGGCCAATTATTTCCCAATTTTATCTTTTTATTGTTTCATAACCATACCCATCAGTTGCTTGCACGGCTTAACCCCGGGACGCAAGCCTCAGGACTTTCTGGGTCAGAAAACGTAAAGACATGTGAGAAAGATAAGGAATTGCTACAGAGCAGAACTGTCTACCTCTGTAGGCTGGAGGATGTATCGCTTTGTTTTTAAGTAGCTTTTTATTTTGACAGAAGAATTCCTGGATGGCCTCATACCTAATCCATCAATAGTTAACATTTTGCCTTATTTGCAACATAATTGCTGCCTCATCGTACACATGTAATATACATATAGATATTATACAGTTATTCTTACCATTTGAGGTAACTTATGCCCCGTTGCCCCTCAATATTTCAGTGTATTTCCAAAGAGCATAGCCACGGGGTCATTATCAAAATTAGGAATTTTAATATTGATAGAATATTATTTTGTTAATGCATAGTCTACATTCAACTTTCGTTAATTGCCCCAATAATGTTTTTTGTAGCTATTTCCCCCCCTGGTTCAAGATCCAATCTGAGATCATGCATTGCACGTAGGTGTCATTCATACCTTTTTTTTTCTTTTCTAAACGTTTTTTTTTTTTTTTAATTTTTTTTTTCAACGTTTTATTTTATTTTTGGGACAGAGAGAGACAGAGCATGAACAGGGGAGGGGCAGAGAGAGAGGAAGACACAGAATCGGAAACAGGCTCCAAGCTCTGAGCCATCAGCCCAGAGCCCGACGCGGGGCTCGAACTCCCGGACCGCGAGATCGTGACCTGGCTGAAGTCGGACGCTTAACCGACTGCGCCACCCAGGCACCCCTTTAAACGTTGTTTTAATCAAGTAATGCAGTTGTTTAAAACAGGAAATTTTAAGACCACTGAATAGATCAAAGTGAAGGATTAATTTATTAAGATAACCTCTATGCATAAAGTTTTAATATGTGGATTTGAATTCCACTGGAAGTTTGGCACCAGACTGAGACACTGGTCTAAGCCAAAATTGTCTCTTTAGTGTTTAGAAGCCCCACACAGGTTTCGGGGGCGCCCGGGTGGCTCAGTCAGTTGAGCTTCTGACTTTGGCTCAGGTCACAATCTCACAGTGTGTGAGATGGAACCCTGGGTCGGGCTCTGCGCTGACAGCACGGAGCCTGCTTGGGATTCTCTCTCTCTCAAAAATAAATAAACATTAAAAAAAAAGGGGGGGGGGGGAAGACGCCCCAAACAGGTTTTCCTTCAGGTTAAGAGAAGGGGGGGGGGGGAGCTGTATAACAAGGTATCATGTCTTTTTAGTGGAGGCTTTTTTTTTTTCCCTTGCTTTTAACATACATTGTTTAATACTTCTAAAACCTATTATAAATTACAATTAATAGAATTTTCTAAATATTAGAAAAGTAAAGTTAGTTCAATGTTTATGCTGAAATACAGATCCGAACTGCCATTAAGACTTGAAATTTGCTGAATAAGAAATCTTTGTTAGGACTTTAAGGGAAACCAGATTGGCCAAAGGGGTTGAGATTGAGTCTTGTGTGCAAAAAAGCCCCGTTGGGATAGAAAAACAGGGTTTTCATCTGTGTTACTGGGCCACACCTCTCTCTCCCCTTCATTGTTCTTAGCACATGAGGCCCCTGTGCTTCTTAAAACTTCATCTTTGGTGAAGGATCAGTTTTGTTTCTGTGGTTATCAGTGCTTCTCCCCATGGTTCAAGGGCTGATCCTGCTGTAAAATGAAATGAAATGAAATGAAATGAAATGAAATGAAATGAAATGAAATGAAATGAAATAAAATAAATAAAATATAATATAATATAAAATAAAATAATAAATAAAATAGATAAAAATAACTAGTAGAAGGAAATAAAAATAGACACAGAAAATTCACATCTTCTGTTTTCATTATTTGATTCACCTGACAAACTTTCTCAACTTGCCACAGGTTTCTAAAGACCCACACTGAATTCCGGAACATATTTCATGCCTCTGGTACTCAGACCACACTCTGAGTAGCACTGGTCTACATGAGAGCATGCACTGTGTTTGTGCAGGTAAACGTCTCACCGGAGATGAGTCCCCACAGGGCAACCGCCTGCTCCTGGTCATTTCATGTCCCCCACAACCTGGAGCAGCAAACTCTACACGCGCACTTGGGCAGGCACTAAAAAATAAAGTATCAATAGAAGCACAGCCTTGGAAAAATAACTCCTGCTAAATTCAGGCAATAGGACTTCAGAGCCTTCATTACCACCCAGCCCTGTGGTGAGTCAATTAACTCCTCTGTGCCTCAGGTTTCTCATCTGTGAATGCGGGCAATAATAGCAATTTGGATTATGAGGCAGACGTGACACATTGCTGCTAAAGCATCGGCTCAAGTACAATGCAAAGTCAAGTACTAAAATCTCGGAAGCAAACTGCGATCTACACTCCCTGGGCAAGCTTTCACTGTAAAGCGCCAGATAAAAAATATTTTAGGCCTCGTGGGCCTTAAGGTCGCTGTTGCCATAGAGCAGTTACACATACAATGTCGAGGATGGGGAGTGGCTGTGTTCTAATACAACTTCATTTGTGGACACGGACATCGGAATCGCATATCGTTTTCAAATGTCACAAAATGTTATTCTTCTTTTGATTGTTTCCCAACCACTTAAAAATATAGACATAATTCTTAACAGACGGGCCATACAAACACAGGCAGCAGGCCAGAATTAGGCTGCTGGCCTTTGTCAACCCCTGTGCCTCGATTCAGTTACGAATGCCTGCTGTATGTTATCACCGTGGGTCTTTATTACAAACTGGGAAAGAAGGTGGGAAAAGTTGAATCTGCCACGTGCCAAGGATTAAAAGATTTTTTTAAAGTTTCATTTTGCAATAACTCAGATTTGGAAAAAAAGTTAAAAAAAACGGTACATGGGGCACCTTGGCAGCTCAGTCAGTTAAGCATCTGACTCTTGATTTGGGCTCAGGTCATGATTTCATGATTTGTGAGTTCGAGTTCCGTGTTGGGCTCTGTGCGGAGCCTGCGTGGGATTCTCTCTCTCTCTCTCTCTCTCTCTCTCTCTCTCTCTTTCTCTCTCTGCTCCTCCCCAACTCATGCTCTCTAAATTAATTAGTTAGTTAATTAATTAACAAACTTAAAAAAAGAAAAAGAAGAGGGGCACCTGGGTGGCTCAGACGGTTAAGCATCTGACCTCTGCTGAGGTCATGATCTCACAGCTTGTGAGTTCAAGCCCTGTGTCGGGCTCTGTGCTGACGGCTCAGAGCCTGGAGCCTGCTTCGCATTCTGTGTCTCCCTCTCTCTCTCTGCCCCTCCCGGCTTGTGTTCTCTCTCTTCCGAAAATAAATAAACTTTAAAAAGAAAGAAAAACAAAAAACAGTACAAAGAATTCTTGGTTGATTCCTAAAATGTCAACATTTTACCATATTTGCTTTATTGTTCTGCGTGTGTGTATATACACATTTTTTTTCCTGAACTGTTTAAGACTTGCACAGGTGATGCCCTTTTATTACCTAAAACCAAAGACATTCTTTTATATAGCCATGGTGCGACTATCAAAATCAATAAATTAATACAAAACTATTGTTTAATCTTTAGATTTTGTACTATCAAACTCAGGAAATTAACCTACAGGCCTAATTCTGACATCATCAGCTGTCCTACTAATATTCTGTATGTGCTAATGTCTTCTATCCATCACCTCCGCTAACTTCCCCAACTACCCAGTGAGTTTGATATTATTATCCCTGTGTTACCAGTGAAGCTGAAGCTCAGAGAAGTTAAGTAACTTGCCCACAGTCACCCAGAAGGCACAGCTGGGATTTTCACTCAAGTGTACCAACTTCCAAAGCCCTTGGTGTTCGGTATTGGACCAGGATCGCAGAGTTTGGAAAGGACTTCCCAGTACAAGGAGAAGGAGCTGGTGTTCCAGGGATGAGAAGGATCCGAGCAGGGAAAGCCATGACTGGTTCTCTGTTTCTCAAGGAAATGTCCGGTGGGGAAAGACAAAGGAGGCAACAAACGGAATTTTAGTTATTGTTACATAATAAGAAAAGGTTTTTTTGAAACACTTTCTAAAAGTAAAATATAACTTTTTAACTTATTTTAAAAACAGATACAGAACCTGACACAAAACAAATAAGTTAATGAATTCTTTAATGGAGAAAACCCTTGTAACCACCACCCTCCAGTTCAAGAAACAAAACCCTCCCAAACCCCAAAAGCCACTGCATGGGTGGGGTCCCAATCTCAGCTCCCCATCCCCATAAGTAACCACTATTCTTGACTTGTAGAGTTATTTCTCCCAGCGTTTAAAAACCAAATTAATGCCTGGGGGTGCCCGGGGGACTCAGTCGGTTAAGCGTCCAACTTCTGATTTCGGCTCAGGTCGTGATCTCACGGTTCGTGAGAGCGTCGGTCTCTGTGCTGACAGTGCAGAGCCTACTTGGGATTCTCTCTCTCCCTCTCTCTCTCTGTCCCTTCTCTGCTCGCATGTGTGTGCACTCTCTCTCTCTCTCTCTCCCTCAAAAACAAATAAACATTTTTAAAAAACTAAATTCAGATTTTTAAATGATCCACAAGTTGTACAAAATAATGCTAAAGAAAAAATTATTCTGATACTTGTTAAAAGGGTAAGGAGGACTTCCTTCAAGATGTTGCAGTAAGGGAGAGAGAGAAGTTTGAAGTCAAAGTAGAGCAAAGACAGCTGGGGATTTATAGCTGACCGGCAGAGTGAGGGGGCTGGGGGTGGAAAATTACAAGAGGGGATATCAAGACATTCTTGCTAAGGGCAAGTCGAGGACTTAGAAGTCAAAGGTAGGAGATGAGGAGCTTGATCGTGTGTCAAGAGTGGGGGGATTTTTCCTAAACTGACTTGGTCAGATTCTTTGCTTAACCAGGCAATGCAGGCCAGGCAAAGACAGGAGGAGCCTAACTAAAGTCTAGTCCGGGAGAGAAACAGAATCTATTTACAGAAAGAGCTTAATTTAACCTTACCTTTTATTTTCCAAAATAAGGAGTTAGCGAAATAAAATATTTAAAACAAATGAATTTTGTGCTATGTCAACTATAACTAATAAAGCTGGAAATTTTAAAAATATGTGTGTATGTATTTAAAAGCAATATTTGTTTGTTTATTTATTTTTCGAGAGAGAGAGCATGAGTGGTGGAGGCACAGAAAGAGAGGGAGAGAGATTCCAAGCAGGCTCCACTCTGTCAGAGCAGAGCCCAACGTGGGGCTCAAACCCACGAACCTTGAGATCCGGACCTGAGCTGAACTCCAGAGTTGGACACTCATCCAACTGAGCCACCCAGGTGCCCCCAAAGCAACATATATTTAAAAGCAAAATAGAACTACCTTATGATCCAGCAATTGCAATACCCTATGGGGTATTTCCCCAAGAACACAAGAACATTAATTCAAAGGGTTACTTGCACCCCTATGTTTATGGCAGCATTGTTTATAATAGCCAAGATATGGATATAGCCCAGGTGTCCACTGATTGTTGAATTGATAAAGAAGATGTGGTTGGGGACTCTGGGTGGCTCAGTTGGCTAAGATTTCAGCTCAGGTCATGATCTCACGGTTCATGGGTTTGAGCCCCACATTGGGCTCTGCACTGGCAGTGTGGAGCCTGCTTGGGATTATCTCTTTCTCTCTCTCTCTCTCTCTCTCTCTCTCTCTCTCTCCCCTGATATATCTCTCAAAATAAATAAATAAATGTAAAACAATTTTAAAATCTCTTAAAAAAAAACATGTGGCATATATATACAATGGAATATTATTCAGCCACAAAGAGAAATGAAATCTCGCCATTTGCAATGACATGGATGGAGCTAGAGAATATAATGCTAACTAAGCAAAATCAGTCAGAGAAAGACAAATACCATATGATTTCACTCATATGTGGAATTTAAGAAGCAAAACAGACAAGCAAAGGGGAAAAAATAAGAGGGAAAGCGTGCTCTTAATTCTAGAGAACTAGTGTGGTTACCAGAGGGGAGGTGAACTAGGCGACGGCCAGTAAGGAGTGCACTTGTCTTAATGAGCATGGGGTGAGGTCTGGGAGTGCTGAATTACTAAACTCTACACCTGAAACTAATATAACATTCCGTTAACTGGAATTAAGATTAAAACGCTAAATAAACAAACAAATACGCTGAGAAACAATAAAAGTGATTTCCCTCTGCAACTTAGTTTCCATTAAAGCTAAGACTTTCCAAGTGACAGTGAAGAGGACGTGGGATTTTCCGAGCTCAGGGGGAACGAGCCAGGACAGGATTTTAACTGAGGCTACAGGGACTGTTCTCCCCCAAGAGTCAAAGATACAGTATCATTTCACATCCAGCTGTCAGATTCCCTGCGGTGCAAGGCTGTTGAGGGACTCAAGTGCCAAACTGAAAGGCGGGGGTGCTGCTGCTTCTCCTATCTCTGAAAACCCAACCGTGCAGAAGTAGAAATGCCGCAAACCCGGGTGCTTTGGAGGGTTGGCATTTGGAATTGATTTTGTCGCAGTTGAACCATAATCTCTAAAACCAGCAGCGACCTAGCACGGTGGTTCTCAAATTTCTGCATACGCTGGAGTAACGTGGAACACTTGCAAAAATGTAGATTTCTGGACCCCACTCCTAGAGTTTCTGACTGAGAGCTTCTGGGACGATGGCCTGGAATTTGCATTTATGACAAGTACCAGGTGGGTGCAGGCACCACCCGTCGCGAACCGCCGTCCCCTTAGGTGTGTCGGCTCTCAGCTTCCCCTTCGGTCCTCTCCAGGCAGCCAGGGAGCAAGGAGACCCTGGTTGAAGTCCAACCCCGGGACGCCTTATCAAGCTGCTGACAGTCGGGCCTCCCGATTGCCGGTCCAAAGGGACCGTCCCACCCGCAGCCACTAGCAAAATCCAGATAGAGCCACCCTGGGGTCACGCGCCCGCCCGCGCCCCTGGGCTCCTCCGCGCCCCTCCCTGCCGCGGGCCACGGCTCCATGGTCGCGGGGCGGAGCCGGCGCGGGGCTGGATGCAGAGCCGACGAGGGGCGGAGCGGGGGCGGAGCGAGGGCGGGGCGGGGGCGGAGCCGGCGCGCGGCTGGCTGCAGGGCAGGAGAGGGGCGGGGCGTGGGCGGGGCCGGCACGGGACGGGCCGCAGGGCCAACGAGGGGCGGCGCCAGGCCGCGGGTCCTCGGCCGAGCGACGCGGGGCGGCTGGCCTGCGCGCTGACTGCGGAGCGGAGAGGCCGGAGGATGGACTTGCCCTGGGCTGCTCGCCTTCTCTCTCTGCTGCTGGTGCCGCTGCTGCTGGGCCCTGCGCGCGGCCTGCGCGTAAGTCCGCAGGAGAGGGGGCAGGCTGGCGGGGTCCGGGCTGCGGCGGCGGCCAGCGGGGGTCCTGAGGGCCGTGGGCGCGGGGCTCCCGAGTGCGCCCCGGAAGGCAGGCGGGCCGGCAGGCCGGCAGGCAGCCGACCGGGCGCAGGCAGTGGGCCGGCCCTCCCGTCAGGGGCGGGCCGGGCGGGGCGCGCGTCCTTCCCGGTAGCTCTGCGGCTCGCGTGCTCTGCCCGCGTTTCCCCTTTCGTTTGGACCCACTTCCCCGTCGGTGCAAGGACGGGGCGAGACGAGGTGCGCCCAGACCCTTGCAGCCTTGCAGGTTTCCGGAGCGCGCAGAATTGGAGGCGCCGTGGGCTCTGGCGTGAGGCGCCCTCCCTTGCCCATTTCGGGAGCTGCTGAGCGCTCCGGAAGGAGAAAAATGGGGTCAGGAGAGGCCCGCGCGATGGGAGCGTTGGATTGATTTCCTTCCAAGTGTTGTCTTTTCAAACATCTCGTCCCCTTCTCGGCACTCCCTGCTGCCTGCTTTTGGCTTGGGTTTCCCAGATCTTCAGGGTCTGGCGGTGCAGGCCAAGGGCGGGCCAGAGGTAGGCTGCAGGTGGTGGCCCGCGTTGCTGGAGGGGGGTCTGGCGGAGCGAGTAGGTGAGTTGGTGGGGCGGGCGAGATTGGCGGGGGAGATGGACAGCCCCAGTTCACTTGTCAGAGCTAAAGCGGGGGCCTAGGGGCCTCCAGACCGCCGCCTGGGGAGGCCAGCATCACAGCCGCGGAAAGGTTGGCGGGTGGGGGGCGGGCAGGCAATCGAAATAGGCACCTGTCTCCCTGCACGTTCGGCGAACCGGCTGTGGTTCCTCCGAAAGTTTGGGTGGGCCGAGGCTGGGGCGTGTTTTCAGTAGAAGGTGGTGGAATTTGGGCCCATTGGCTTGTAAATTGCACCGCTGGCTAAAAGGCTTTCAGTAACTTGCCTAGGCAGAGAGAGGTCATACTTTAAAACCAAGGGTGAAAATTTTAAGTAGTTGAAAAACACCTGCTGAAAACAGTGGACCATGGGGTTCTTGGGGAAAGATCACTAAAATCGAGTTCTTGCTAACTTCCATCTCTGGTCTGTGGTTTCCACGCTCCGTTTTTGTTTTTGTTTTTGTTGTCGTAAAGGCCTGAAGGAGCCCTTGAGTGAGAGCTACGCAGCTTTGAGAACCACTGGCCAGGGGGCACTGGGGAGCAGTTCCCCGGGAACATTGGCAGAGAGAGAGGAGGAGGGTAGATTTTAACCCGTACCTGGGAGGGTTGGGGGAAGGGAGAGATGGGCATTTATGGATAAGCTTGTGGACAGGGCAGCCCCCTGGGCTAACTTTACCTTAGAAATTAAAACAGAAAATTTAAAACTTTATTAACTTATTTCAGAAATAATCGTTATAGGTTCACAAACTATATTTATATATATATAACTATATATTAACTGTATATATATACACACACATATATTTTGAAAAATAACAATATTTCTCCCCAGAGCTTAGGAGGAAGAGTGGCACTGTTTTACATTTTTGCAAATCTCTTTCACGTCTGTCAAGTCCTTGCCAGGTCACATGTCACAGAGCCTCACGAGGGGTCCACTATGCACTCATGAGAGAATGAGAATGGAAAAGGCGGGTACAGCCTAGGGTTATCGTGGAAATCGTTTTGACCACATGATCCTCCTGCGAGGCTCACCCCAGACCACACTTTGCAAACTGCAAATTTAGGATAATGTTTTTCTTATTATAAAAACAAAAAAGTTCCTGTGCTTTGTGGAAACACTTTTACATATTTTTCAGAACACTGTAAGAAAATGAGAACTGCCCATCACGTTACAATCCGCTGTGTCTTTATTTTAATAATCAAGTGTAGCAACCGCCTGATTTGAGTGGCTTGGATTCCAGGCGGGTTGGGTAGATGTGAGTGGCCTTCAGGTTTTGAATGGGGACAAGGAAGCTCTAATATCCCACAAAGCTGACGCGGGTTCCTGGTTGCAGGCGGAGCTGACCTGGAAACCTCTCCTTGGCCACTGTCCTTTCTAAGGAGCTCACCTTCCAGAGCCCGCCCGCCCAGAACTGGCAGGGGACCCTCTTAGGAGCAGAGAAAAATGGCGATCTTCAGGCAGCTGTCCCTGCGTGCAAAGGCTGCCCTGGCCGCCGGCACTGTCTTCGTGTCCATGATTGTGTCCCGCTCCTGTCTGGCGGGGAGCCTTGAGCTCCGGGCCTGGCGTTGGCTGTTCCGCCTGCAGCTCGCCCTGTTTGCCAACTCGCTCATGCTCATTGGCTCCCTCTACATCTGGCGGAGCACAGTCAGCAACCTCAGCCACTGCCCGGGCGCCGAATCCGCCTGTTTCCAGCTCTGGAAGATGGCGGTTGTGGCGTTTCTGGCCCTGGCCCATTCCAGCTTCTTCACCATGCTCTTTTTAGTGGCCGAGGAGCCCTATCTCTTCTCCTTGGCAGCCTACTCCTGCCTCGGGGCGTACATCATCATGGTCTTCTTCCTCTGCACCCTCAGTGGCATGGAGCAGGCCTATCAGCTCGTGGCCTGGCGCAGCGGCAGGGTCGTGGGCGGCCTCGACAAGACAAGGAAGGTGGCGGTCAGGCCGGCCCTGGCGGTGGCAGTGACCGCTGTGCTCAGTGTGGCTGGGCTTCTGAACGCCGCCCAGCCCCCGGCCGTGAAGACCGTGCAGGTGCCCGTCCATCAGCTGCCTCCCTCCATGGACGGCCTCAAGATCGCGCTCCTCTCCGACATCCACTTGGGCCCCACCGTGGGCAGGACCAAGATGGAGATGTTCGTGAGGATGGTGAACGTGCTGCAGCCAGACGTCACGGTGATCGTGGGGGACCTCTGTGACGCGGAAGCCTCCACCCTGCGGACGGCGGTCGCTCCTCTGGACCAGCTTCGCTCGCGCCTCGGCGCCTACTTCGTCACGGGGAATCACGAGTACTACACGTCGGACGTCAGCAACTGGTTCGCGCTGCTGGAATCCCTGAACGTCAGGCCCCTTCACAATGAGAACGTGAGGATTTCCGCCACGGGGGCCCAACCCGGGGGCGCTGAGGACGACGACTGGATCTGCTTGGCTGGGGTGGATGACATCGAGGCGGACATCCTGCACTACTACGGCCACGGCATGGACCTGGTCAAGGCCCTGGGGGGCTGCCGCCCGGACCGCCCCACCATCTTGCTGGCTCACCAGCCCCTGGCTGCCAAGAGAGCCCTGCAGGCTCGGCCGGATATTAGCCTCATTCTTTCTGGGCACACGCATGCCGGGCAGATCTTCCCCTTGAACGTGGCAGCCTATCTCCTCAACCCCTTCTTCGCCGGCCTCTACCAGGTGGCCCAGACCACGTTTGTGTACGTCAGCCCGGGCACCGCCTACTATGGGATCCCCATGAGACTGGGCACCAGGGCAGAGATTACCGAGCTCATCCTGCGGCGGGCTCCTTGAACCTGGCCCTGCGCCCCTTCAGAGTCCTCGCCCTTCACCCTCCGTCCCTCTTCAGAGCGGGTGGCCTGCTTTACCCCCTACGGCCTCCGCTGCCCAGCCCTGCCCACGCACGCTCGGCCACAAGCCTGGCTTGAGCAGTAACTTGCGCTGGGGCCGCCATGGCGAGCACAGGCTGGTTTCCTCCGCAGATGGCCAGTTGCTTATTTATGTGTATCTGCGAGGCCACTGACGTCCCATATGTCAGAACAAGCGTCCCTTTTCCAGGTGATGTGGAGTGAGCCCTCCTTGTCCGCAGAGCTCACAGGGCCGCACCGAAACGGGGTTGCCTGAAAGGGACACCTCTGAAAGCAGAACAGAGAGGAACACTGGCGGTCTGAAACCCTCTTTAGGACTTGGGCAGTTTCCAGCATCACCGGAAGGAGCTTCTGGGGGAGGGGCGGGGTGGCCAGGTAAGCCAGAACAGGCAAGAGGGAGGCCCCTCTGGCCACTGGAGAAGAATGGTTTCTTTTCCCCACTGGCTCTGGCAGAGTCACCTTTACTGAGGACATCGGCCAAACCCGCGGGGACACAGGGCTCGTGCTGTCCCGGGCCTCGAGTGATACTTTTACCGCCTGTGCTCCTGGGCCTTTGGGATCGGGGGTGGGCTGGAAAGACACACGAGCACGGTGGTAGGCGATGGGATGCTAAGGGTTCCGCTGCTGAGGAACTCAGAGGGGGCTTCCCTCCCTCGGCTCCCTTTATGCACCGCTTGGGGGAGGTGATGAAGGACAGGCTACTTTTCCCTGTTTGAAGGTGAGGAGACTGAGGCCGAGGGAAGTAGGGCATTGGCAGAATGACAGGGTATGTAGGAGATTCCTGGCTAGAAGCCGCGTCCCCTGCCTCCTCTTCTGCTGTCCCGTGGGTAAGTAGTTGTATCTGTTACAAGCGAGTGCAGGATTCAGACACATCTGACTGTGCAAAGAGAACGCACAAGGGCTTAGAGCCTGCTGGTCTTTCAGAGTGGTTTGCTTGAGGCTGGTTTCCATTTGTCCACGATTACTCGGGCCAGAGCCCGGAAGGAGGTTGGCCGGTTTCAGTGTAGGGTGTCTGTTACCCTGGAAGAAGAGTCAGGAGGCTGCGTGCCCCTCCCCGGCGCCCCACCGCCACCCCTCACCCCGGGTTCGGGTCTGTGTCTTGTGAGGCACTGAGGTTTGCTCTCCACGGGGGAAGTTGGGAGCTGCGCGGGGAGCGGCAGGGCTTCGTGCTCTGTCGGGGCCTCCAGGCCTTCCCTTCCCCTGGGCCCCGGCTGTGGGTGGCTGGGACTGTCTTCCCTGCTGGGCGGCCTCTGCTCCCACACCCAGCCCTCCATCCCCCACCCCGTCAGCGTTATCCTGCGGCTCTGGCCATAGGACCGTGGTGCCATGCGGCCGGGCTCTCGACCCTCTGGAGTGACCCCACCCTGCCGGCCAAGCCTCTTGGGCCAGAGGCCAGATACCCTTTGACCCTGAGGCCGAGGTCAGTAAGCTCTCCTCTTAGAAAAAGTTGCACTGGGAAGCTTGGCGACCTCGGCTCAGCGGTGGCCCTTTTGTGATTGAGAGTCTTTCTCCACCGCCCTGCCTGGAGAGGCTCACCCGCTGCTCCTGGGTCAGGTAGCGGCCCGCACGCGACTTGACCTCACTGAGCCGCGGTTTCCCTCACCTGAAAATGAGGATAACTTAGCTACCTCAGGATGGTTTCACGGGGAGAGTATTGAGGCGTGGCGTCAGGTACGCGGGGCACAGTCACTCAGGAGGCACTGGGTGGTGTCGGTATTTAAACATCACGTGGGGCATGCCAACCGCGTCAGGCATGGGCGCCCGGAGGCACCTGTTCTGGAGCAGTAAAGCGGGGAGTGTGAGTGGGTAACCCGCTGCCAGGGGCCAGCGATCAGGGTCAAGGCGGCAGCTGCTGGGGTTTGCTTTCCTTGCCTGTGCTGCTGGGTCCCGTGCGCATTCTGCCTCAGGGGGTCTCTTCAGCCTCCTCCTTGCCTTCCCGTGTTCGACACACAGAGTCCCCGGGGATCCTGGGGGCCACCTCCCCTGTCGCAGGCAGCCACGATGCTGACGGTGAGCCCGCCAGGCAAGTTTCACGTGTCTCTTCGAGTCGAGATTTCAGTGGTTTCCTCGTTTTGTATCCCCTTGTGTTCCGTCGCCCTTGCGGCCGGGAGCAAGTTTGGAGAGCACCACCCCGGCCTTTCTTTCCATACGGCTGATAGACGGCGGGATCACAGGAGAGGTGGCCTTGCGCGGGGTGGCAGGCCACAGCTCCCAGGATCCGACCCCCTTCTCCACGGTGCCACGCCTAGCTCGCCGCCCCGTCCTGGCCTCGGGGTGACTGTACTTCCAGACCCTCCCTCTGCCTCGGGACCCGACCCTGTTTTGTGGATCGTTCTAGTTGCCTTTCCAGTTCTGTTTTGTGTGGATTTCACCAGACCACGCTGCCCGATGCCGCTTTTCTGGCACCTTCCGGCGCACCGGGTGGTGGTCGACTTGCCTACCCCGTTAGTGTGCCGCTTTCTTCAGTGTGGCTCTTTCTCACCCCGTGTCCTGAGCTTTGTGATGTCAGCTTCCTTATGTCTTGTCTTGCACTTTGTGTCTTTTTTCTCTTGGATGCCATCAGGCAGGGTCATCCTGTGTGCCTTGGGAGTACTCCGCACCTTCTCACGCCTGCTTTGTGTTCCACGACGTGGAATTGCTCCCGGCAGAAACTGGCGGGCCACTCCCCACGGCACCCTTTGCACCTCTGTTCTCCGTTCCTCCTCGTTTACTTGCCTTCTTTGTTTTGTTGGGTTTTGGCTGGGGGAGGCGGTGAGGAACATTTACTTGAAGCTTGAAAATTCTTTCAATTTTCTTTTAGTTTCCTTTTTTTTTTTTAATTTGTTAAACACAAGTTGAGATGTAATGCTTTATTTATTTTTTAATGTTTATTTATTTTTTTTATTAAAAAAAGTTTTTTTTTTTTAACGTTTATTTGTTTTTGAGACAGAGAGAGACAGAGCATGAATGGGGGACGGGCAGAGAGGGAGACGCAGAATCGGAAGCAGGCTCCAGGCTCTGAGCCATCAGCCCAGAGCCCGACGCGGGACTCGAACTCACGGACCGCGAGATCGTGACCTGAGCTGAAGTCGGACACTCAACCGACTGAGCCACCCAGGCGCCCCTAATGTTTATTTATTTTTGAGAGGGAAAGAGACAGAATGCGAGTGGGTTAGGGGCAGAGGGAGAGGGAGACACAGAATCTGAAGCACTGAGCTGTCAGCCCAGAGCCCGACGCGGGGTTCGAACTCACGAGCTGTGAGATCATGACCTGAGCCGAAGTCAGATGTTCAACCAACTGAGCCGCCCAGGTGCCCCAAAATGTAATGCTTTTTTTTTTTTAATTTTTTTTTGACTTAAAAAAATTTTTTTGAGAGACAGAGCATGAACGGGGGAGGGGCAGAGAGAGAGGGAGACACAGAATCGGAAACAGGCTCCAGGCTCTGAGCCATCAGCTCAGAGCCTGACGCGGGGCTCGAACTCACGGACCGCGAGATCGTGACCTGAGCTGAAGTCGGACGCTCAACCGACTGAGCTACCCAGGCGCCCCTGTAATGCTTTTTAAAAATGAACAATAGCGTGTGATAAATTCATGCTATTCCATCCTTTCCAAACATCCAAGCACCCTTTTCTCCCTTTATTTTGTTTTAAACTTTCTTACCGTGAAATGTAAAAACATTCGCAAAGTAGAGAGGATAGCATCGCGAATCCCCAGGTACTTACTCATCACGCAGCTTCAACATTAAGACCATCCTGCTGTTCTTTCCCAGGTACTGCTGCCTCATACTGTTTCTTTTTTGGCTGGAATATGTTGAACCAAGTCTTAGCATAGCTTCGCCCAAAAATACTTTACAAAAAGCGTACCCATAATGCCATTGTATCCAATAAAAGTAATAGTAAGTCTTGGTTTTTAAGTAATCTCTACACCCAACGTGGGGCTCGAATTCATAACCCCCCGATCAGGAGTCGCATGTTCTAGTGACTGAGCCAGCCAGGTGCCCTGGTAATAGAGATTCTTTAGAATCATTTAATACCTAGGTAGGAGATCTGGGGCTGGAAGCCCGGCCTTCTACCTCTCGATAAAGGTGTTTTCACCCCCCTCCATTTCAGGCTTAAGTAGTTGTATCTGTGACAGGTGAGCCCAGGATTAAATGCAATTAACTGTGTAGAGAATTTGTGTTCAGTTTTTCCTGATTGTCTCAGTTGTCTTTTTTTATCGTGATTAAAAACACCTAGTGTCAAATTGATCATCTCAATGATTTTTAGGTGTGCCATTCAGTAGTGTTAAGCGTATTTCCGTTGTTGAAGACTCCATTCCTTTTTAAGGCTGCATAACATTCCCTTGTAGGTACACACTACGTTTTGTTTATCCGTCCACCCATCCGTTCAGTGGACCTCTGGGTCGTTTCCACCCCTCGTCTGTTGTGAGTGGTGCTGCGACGAACACGAACACGGGTGTGCACACATGTCTTCGAGGCCCCGCTTTCTGTTCTTTTGCGTGCATACCCAGGAGTGGGACTGTCGGATCATATGTTAGTTCTGTTTTTCATTATTTTGCGGAAGCTCACTACTGTTTTCTGTAGCAGTTCCACGATTTTACATTCCCACCACGATGTACGAGGGCTCTGGTTTCTCTACGTCTCTATGTCCCTGCTTGCTCTCTTTTTTTTTTGATAATGGAGTGAGGTGATATTGTGGTTTGGATTTGCATTTCTCTGATGATTAGTGATGTTGAGCATCTTTCTCTGTGCATTTTAGCTACTAGTCCATCATCTTTGGAGAAATGTCAATTCAAGCCGTTCGCCTCTTTTTCAAATCAGGTTATTCAATTTTTGTTTTTATTATAGGAGGTCTTTATATATTCTCAATATTGACCCCTTATCAGATAAATGATTTGCAAATCTTTTCTCTCATTCCAAAGACTGACTTTTCACTCTATTGGTTGTGCCCCTTGACAGGCAAAAGTTTTTAAGTTGGATGTCCTATTTGTCTGTCTTTGTTTTTGTGCCTGTGCTTTGGTGTCATATCCCCAAAATAATTAACCGAATCCAGTGTTGAAGATTTTCCCCTTTGATTCCTTCTAGGAGTTTTATGGTTTTGGGTCTAATATTTAGGTCTTTAGGCCATTTTGAGTTAATTTTTGTATATGGTATAAGGTAAGAGTCCAATTTCATTTTTTTGTATGTGGATATCCAGTTTTCCCAACACCACGTCTTTTTTTTTTTTTTTAGTTTAATTTTGAAAGAGAGAGAGAGAGAACAAGCAGGGGAGGGGCAGAGAGAGAGAGAGAGAGAGAGAGAGAGAGAGAAAGAATATCCAAAGCAGGCTCCAGGCTCAACTGTCAGAAGTGCCCAATGTGGGGCTCAAACTCCTGGACTGTGAGATTATGACCTGAGCTGAAGTTGGATGCTTAATTGACTGAGCCACCCGGGTGCCTCTCCCAACACCGCTTTTTGAGGAGACTGTCCATTCCCTGTCAAGTGATCTGAGAGTCCTTGTGAAGACCCGTCTGAGCATATATGTGAGGGTTTATTTCTGGCCTCTCTAGCCTATTGCATTGGTCTGTTTGTGTTTTTATGCTGGTATCACGCTGTTGATTACTATAGCTTTGTAATATCTTTTGGTATCCGGAAGTGTGAGTCTTCCAACTTTGTCCTCCTTTTTCAAAATTGTTTTTGGCTACTTGGGGTTCCTTGAAATTCCATATGAAATTTAGGATGAATTTCTGCAAAAAATGGGGTGGGATTTTGATAGAGATTGTGTTGAATCTGTGTATCACATTGGGTAGAATGGACATCTTAATGTTTGTTCCTCTAATTCTTTCCTTCATTTCTTTAAGCAATGTTTTGTAGTTTTCCGTGTATGAGTCTCACCTCCTTGTTTAAGTTTATTAAGTATTTTTTTAAATGCTGTTGTAAATGAAGTTGTTTTCTTAATTTCCTTTTCGGATTGTTCATTGTCAGTGTATAGCAATGCAACTGATTTTTATATGTTGATTTTGTATTCTGCTATTTTGCCGAAAATTTTTCATTAGTTGTAACAGTCTCTCTCTCTCTCTCTCTCTCTCTCTCTCTCTCTCTCTCTCTCTGGTATATGAAACTTTTCATTTGTTTTTCTTGCCTTGTTTCTCTGGCTAGGACTTCCAGTACTCTGTTGAATAGAAGTGGTGAGAGCAGGCATTCTTGCCTTGTTCCTGATCATAGAGGAAAAGTTGCAGTTTTCGCCACTGAGTATGGTGTTGGCTGTGGGCTTTCATATGCGGCCTTTAATATGTTGAGGTGATTTTCTCCTATTCCACGTTTGTTGAGTGTTCTGTCATTAAAATGGCGTTGAAGCTTGTCAGAACTATTTCTGCCTCAATTAAAATGATCATGTGGTTTTTGTCCTTTATTCTGTTAACATGGCGATTGATTTTCATATATTGAATCATCTTTGCATTACAGGAATAAACCTTACTTGGTCATAGTATATAATGCCAAGTTGTTGAATTCACTTTGCTGGTATTTTATTAAGGATATTTGTATCAATATTCATCAGAAATATTCATCTGTAGGGGCACCTGGGTGGCTCAGTCGGTTAAGCGGCCGACTTCGTCCCAGGTCATGATCTCATGGTTCATGAGTTCGAGCCCCACATCGGACTCTGTGCTGACCGCTCGGAGCCTGGAGCCTGTGTCTCCCTCTCTCTCTCTCTGCCCCTCCCCAGCTCACGCTCGCTCGCTCTCTGTCTCTCTCTCTCTGTCAAAAATAAATAAAAACTTAAAAAAAAATCATTAAAAAAAAGAAATATTCGTCTGTAGTTTTCTTGTTATGTCTTGTCTGGCTTAGGTATTAGAATAATGTTGGCCTTATAGAATGAGCTTTAGAAATATTTTCTCCACTTTGATTTTTTGCAAGAGTTTCAAGAAAATTGGTGTTGATTCTTTAAATGGTAGAATTCTCTGGTGAAGCCATCTGGTCCTGGATTTTTCTTTGAGATTTTCAGTTAGTGACTCACTTTTCTTTCTAATTATTGGTCTCCTCAGATTTTCTATTTCTTTGTGATTCAGTCTTGGTAGGTTGTATATTTCTAGGAGTTTTTTCATTTGTTCTAGATTACCCAGTTTGTTGGCATATTATCATTCATAGTAGCATCTTACGATCTTTTTTTATTTCTGTGGCATCAGTTGTAACATCTCCTTTTTTATTTCTGATTTTAGTTATTTGAGTCTTCTCTCTTTCTTAGTTAATCTAGCTAAAGGTTTGTAAATTTTGTTGATTTAAAAAAAAACTCCGTTTCATTGATTTTTTTCTGTTGTTTTTCTATTCTCTCTTTCATTTATCTCTGCTCTGATTTTTACTATTTCCTTTCTGTTAGCTTTTGGTTTAGTTTATTTGGCTTCTTCAGGAATTACGTCTTTTTACAGTTCTTTTGTTAGAATCATAATCTAGAAACAAGGTCCAGGGGCACCTGGGTGGCTCAGTTGGTTGGGCATCCGACTCTTGATTTTGGCTCTGGTCGTGATCTCACAGTTTGTGGGATTGAGCTCCACAGAGCCCACTTGGGATACTCCCCCTCTCCCCCACTCTCCGTCTCTCTCGAAAATAAATAAATAAACCTAAAAAATAAAAAATAAAAACAAGGTCCATATACCATATGTGATATATTTCTTAAATCTAAGTCTATAAAACATCCTCCCTTCTTTGTGTTGTTTACTTGGTCAAGTTATCTGGATATTATTTCTTCGTATTTCCTACATTTTGGATTTGTGGTAATGTTTACTGTGTTGTACTATCCCTCATTTTCTGTGAACTGGTAGAGCTAGAGATCTATAAAAGTTACAGCTGGATAGAATCACGTTCAACTTTTTTCTTTTTTGGCAGGAAGACTTCACTGCTTTCAGTGATGCTAAGACTGACCCAGGTGTTGCCAGCTTGACCCCTCCACTAGAAAGTTCCTCATCATCTTCTCCTCTATGACTGTTTCAGCAGTCATTGATGGTTATTACCTAAAGTCACTGTTCCACTAGGGATTTCAAAATGATTTTTTTTTTAACTTTGGTATATTTAATACAGAATTTAGTAGGCCAGAGTACTGAATAGGCTTCCCAGGGCTAGTTGGTTACTTAGCTTTTCTATATTCAAGAGACAATGGAAACTTCTTTTACCTCTGCTCTGAATTCTGAAGGATTTTTTGGAGCACTCAGAAAATCTAATCATGCCATCAGCCCCCAAAGTGGTGATTTTTCATTTCATCATTTCTTCTGTATTTACTAACTGTGGTTCTTCTACAAAGAATTCTCTTCATCAACTGATTGTTCTGAAAAAGTCTATAACGACGGCAAGATAGATGCTAGACTCTTTCCCTCTATTCGTTGGTTTCCAGAATGAAGAGTTGATTCCCCAGCAAACTGCAAAGATGAACCCATAAGCTTTTCTTTGGGTTGGGAAGGAGTATCATGAATTTGACTCTTTTCATATATCTGATGTGTTTCAGTCCGTTGAAGTGATAAATCTTTTGATGCTTACAATCTCCTGTCCTTGGCCAGTTGGAGCCAGATTGTTTCTGTGGCATTTTGTTGTGACCCTAATAGTTGTTGACAGTTTTGGGTTTATTTTGTACGTGTTTTGCCCCGGATTTGGACTAAGTAGTTTCTGGAAGGAGTTCCGGGTTCCTTTTAGTGGGAAATATTTAGAGGCTATGGTTTAAGTGTTAGAGGAGTTAAGTGCTGCTCGCTAGTGTCATTTCTAAGCTGTTTCAGTGGCTATTGCTAGGAAATATTTTTTTTAGGAAGAGAAAAAAATAACTTATATTAGTATTAGTATAGTATATTATAGTATATTAGTATAGTATATTAGTATAGTATAGTATAGTATATTAGTATAGTATACTATAGTATAGTATATTAAATATTAGTATTTCCAATTCAAATGGCAGATTATGGGCTTTTTTTTTTTAATAGACTTTATTTTTTAGAGCAGCTTTATGTTCACAGCAAAATTGAGTGGAAGGTATAGAGATTTCCCACATAGCCCTGATTACAGGGTTTTTACCTCACTTTCTCTGATTTTATTTCTGAAAATGTTGGTTGCTAGTGACCAGTGTCATTTCTTATTTACTATATCCTACTTCTGTATATTATGGATTCAAAATAGCAATAAAATATTACTAGGGTGAAATCTGCAGGATGCAGTTTTGTTTGTTCGTTTGTTTTACCTGAAATGCAGCGTAAGATGTATTTTTGTCCTTAGGCTAAATACCGTCAAAATATTATTTCAAATTCACTTGAAATCGTCCTTTCCTGTGTGGAAAGTTAGGTCTGTTTTCAACTTTTAAGAATTGTTTTATAATTTTAAGACTCGTTTTTTGGTCTTTTTAGACTGTGTGCTTCACCTCTTCTCTGAGATGAGGGGGCAAAATTAAATCTGTAACTGCCTGCGAGTCCTGGAGGATTAGGAACTGGCCCCACACTGTGTTTCTGCCATTTTCTCCTCCGTTCTGCCATTTCCCTACCTCTTCCATTGCCATTCACGCTCTCCATCCGCCATCTTTAGGAATGCTGGATGGAAATCTTTCTGGAACAAGAGAGGCATAAATAAATGAGCAGACTTGATGAAAATAGAATGCATAAGCCATAGCAGTTCATCCACAAATTCTTCCACATCCATATTGATTGTCCCCATTCCCTGTGGCTCTTTTGCTTCAGACGTGTGGCTGATGTCCTGGTGCTTCCATAACACTGGATGTTTGAAAGGCTCTTAGCTCTGGCCCAAAGTTTGTTGTGGAGTCGTCTGAAATAGTCCTTCTCCGTCTCTTTGTTCTGTGAGCTGAGGGATCTGGGAAGCCCATGTGTACCAACTCTCTTCCATTCCGATCTTCTCCGCTGCCCTTAACTTGTCCCTCAACCCTAGAGCGCTAGTGGCCTTAGGAGGGTTGGGTCTCTGCCACTCTGGAGCTGAGCAGCTCACATCAGGAATTCTCCAGGCTTTTGGGCCTGGAGTGAAAGGGTATGTAGCGTGCTGGGGATGCAAATCCATTGAATGGGTGCTTTACCAGAGTTATACTGAAGGGCTTGAAGACATATTGTCTTCCCGTGGTCAACATACCTCCCAACCTGTGGTGTCACCGAGCTTTTATTTCTTTAATCCAGTGGAGGTATGTGCACAAGTAATGCAAATATGATTATTTTTAGTCCTGAGCATTAGGAAACCTGGGGAATGTTCACATTACCTGGTCATGTAAATTTTGGTATTATGTTTAACATTTTTAAGAAATGCCTATTTACCACTGAAATAATCTGAATGGAGTCAATAACTTTTAAACATGTTATAGTGGACAGTATGAGTCCCTGATGTGTAATTGGTTCAAGGATATTTTGTTTGTACTGCTGTCTTTTTTCTCCAGTGTTACTATATGCATTATGTACACGGGGGTCTTGGGAAGGTGGGCGCTTTGCCTTGCTTGGAATTGCTTTTTCTGTTTTGTGACCTCGTGCATTGGAAACACTGACCCTCACAGCCCTGCACATGTGAAATAAAACCATGCTCTTCGGTATTCTGTTCCCGTGCCAGTTAATGTAGAAGGGGTGAAATCTGCACACAGGTCAAATTTTATGGTATTTGTATGTGGGGGGGGGTCAGCTCTGAAGGCAGATTCCCTCTTTCCTTCTCCCCCTACATTTCTCGGTGGCCTTTCTTCTGTCAGAGGTACCACAGCTCCGAGATATTAAGGAGGCTGGCTCTTTTAGGCTGGATCCTCTCAGGACCTTAGATGTTGAGGGGAGTCACTTTGCAGCCACGAAGCAGATTTTCCCTATTTACCTTGACCGTGACCGTCACCATTTAGAAGCTGTCCCTTAGGGGTGACTCAGTCGGTTAAGTCTGACTTTGGCTCAGGTCATGATCTCACGGTTCGTGAGTTCAAGCCCCACGTCGGGCTCTGGGCTGATAGTGCGGAGCCTAGTTGGGATTCTCTCTCTCCTCTCTCTCTGTCCCCTCCTCCCCTCCACTCGTGCTTTCTCTCTCAAAATAGATAAATTTAAAAAAGAAGAAGGAGAAGAAGCTGTCCCTTAGGTGATGCTGCTTCTGTAGCTGTCCCTGTCACCCTGCTGCTTTTCCAAGCTTCAGAGACCTGTCACTGCTCCCTAGGTCCAAATAACATGATGTTGTTTATATATCAGACAGCGTGACAGCCCAGGGGATGTGCTGATGACCAGGGTCTCTCATGGGAGAGAGTGGGGCAGTTAAGGGGACCTGGGACCAGAGAGAATGTGTACTGCTATCCTGCCCACTTACAAATGGCTTTTGATCCTTTTTACTGATAGTTTTGAAAAGAACAGAACATTAGCCACAGACCCAATGCCAGAGGCTGCATTGACTGCTCCAGTGACAACACTACACCCACACAGCAGGTGCCACTCGGGCTGCTGCGTGGTTCAGTTAGCAGTCCACTGTCATCCACCATGATCTGTCTGCTCTGCAGGGGCTCACATGTGATATGAATGGGGATCTGAAGAGAACGTTCTGTGAGTCTCTGCGGAGGGGGCACTAGGACCTGCCATTCCAGGAGGAATTGTAGTCTTACTTCAGATTGGTCTTGGGTTGAGTTGGGGGAGTGGGCACTTGCACAATTTCCACCTGGCTCTTCCGTCCATGATGCCTCTGACTTACGGTAAGGGTTCTGGGACTGTTAAGGAAAACCATCCCAATATGCACTCAGGACCGGGGAAATCGCCGGAGGATAGGCCCTCTGACTTGTTGGATCCACCGTAGAAGGACCCTGGCCATGGCACCCCTTTCTCCCTGATTTCCTAAAGAGTGATAAGGGGGAGTGATGGCATGTCAGATACCCTGGTATATCAGGTCAAGTGTATCCAGCCATCCCCACAAGGTCTGGAGGACCATTTTCCTGAGGACACAGGTGCCCGAGTCCTACTGGGGAGGGGTTAGGAGAATATTCATTGGGCGTCCTGGAGTGGCATCACAGAGTTCTTCCTCAAGGGATCCATCCAACCCTCCGTTCGGTCAGTTGGCTGTTTGTTGGAGAGCTGGCCCAGAGCCAGGAACTGGAGGAAGGAATCACAATTGTCCATTGCGGTGGCTGACATCAGCCTTTTGCTCACGAGTTCTTGATTACCTTTTTCTTGTTAGACGGGTCAGGCAGCATCCTTACTGGTTACCCAATCATCCCACCCTCTGGAAATGCTGTGGTTGATGAGCCATTGCCTGAGATTGCCACCGGTCAGCACACCCTGGCCTCGCCGGTCGTTGTGGTAATTATGTTGTCCCTCGCTGGGACATTCCGGAGAGTGTCGTCATCCTGAGTGCCACAGCAGCATTTTCTGCTCCAGCCTCGAGGGCTCAACAGCCTCGCTGGGCTTCTCGAGGATGCCAGGGCCCTGCTCAGTGGAGCATTCCTTCCTGAAGGCAGTGTTCTCTGTCCTGTCTTGGGGGATGCAGTCAGATGGTGGCCTGTTTGGTCACCGTTTTTGCATTCCCATCTCCCTGAGACGTCTCACATGTTCCTCAGGATGCCACGCCCATCCTGGTGTCTCTGCCTCGTTTCCTATAGGCCAGTATCCTGTCCCAGCTGTTCGGAGAGCTGGCTTCCAAAAGCATAGCAACTGGGTTAAGGTCCTTCCATCAAGATGGTAACTCAGAGGTCATGGGAGAGGGCACCGTGTCAGTAAACTCCCCTCCATCCAGCCTCACATTCTGCGCCTCGAGATCCTGTCCCATGTGCCCGCGTGGTTAAGTCCTGAGCCTTACGTCTCTGGCCGGAGACGTCAGTCTTTAAGTATTGCCGCGGAAGCTTTTGGCATCACAGAATGGCTGACTTGAGCCCCTCAAGCGGTCTTTCTTCAAAGCTTCCAAATCTGTTAATAAAAAATCAGCCGACTTCAATAATCCTTGTAATTACTGCTACTTACCATCCCCCCCGCCCCATTCCAAGGGAAGAGCTACGGCAGATGCCGGCTGTCCTTCGGCCCATACCTCCTCCCAGGCCCGCACAGGCGAGGGCCTCAGAATTTGTATTTACACGCCCACTTAGCACCAGCTGTAGGGTTCTTGTTGCCGTTCGATAGATAAGAGAAATCCAGGTACAGGCTCACATCCTGAGGACCTGCTGTTTAGGCTAACCCTGGTACCCACTGTCTCAGAGTGGGTTCCTCTAGAAGTAACACACGAAATAAAGGCTTGAGTGCGGGTGATCTGAGAAGTGAGCCGAGAGTGCAGGGAGGAGGGGCAGGTGAAAAGAAGCAGAAGTCTGTTTAAGGACGTATCATGGTTCTCGCTCTGGGCAGTAGGGCCGGGATCCTGCCAGCCATAGAAGGTCTCCAGAATTGTCTGCCCGAAAGAGGAGAAGGCGGTGATCCACCCCCATTGGTTGAGGGTTTTCCAGAGGGGCATGGGAACCCGCTGGATCCCTGGGAGAGCAGGTTCCCATGTGTGGCAGGAAGGCACAGAGTCCCAAGCTGCGGGTCTGGGCTGAGACACTGTCAGCATAGAGTGTACTGAGCTCACAGAGGACCGTCCACGAGGGCTGCAGCTGACATGGGTATGCTTTAAAAACAACTCTCAACCTTCTCTTTTAACTCTTTACGTATCGAAGCTGTTCCTGCAAGGTCAAGAGCGTGCCCTTCGTCTCAGCGGCTGCCTAATACTTAATCGTGGCGGGGGCGAGGGGGGTACGTACACTCATGCACAATGCCCTTAGCCTAGAAGCCGTAACTCAGTTCATCGGTCCACTTTTTCATTTTATTTATTTATATTTATTTTTCCAGTTTTACTGACAAACGCCCATCACTGTACAAGTTTAAGGCATACAGCATGATGGTTTGATTTACGTATACCGTGAAATGATCACCACAGTATGCTCAGCTGACATCAGTCTCCCATATAGATACAACGGAAAGGAAAGGAAGAAAAGAAGGGAAAACAGGTTTCTCCGTGCCATGAGAACTCGTAGGAGTTTCTCTCTTCCCAACTTCCCCGTGTATCACACAGCAGCGTGAACTACAGCCACCATGCGGTGCATCACATCTTTAGCGTTTCTTTATCTTTCAACCGGAAGTTTGGACCTTTTGACCACCTTTCTCCAATTCCCGCCCCCCACTCCCCCCGCTGGCTTTTTTATTTGTGTCATTGTTTTACTAGGACAAATTTTCACACATAGAGTTGAAAGAATTTTATGCTCACCATCCAGATCCTACCATTAACATATGGTGGCCATCCATGCACTCATCAGTCCACCCCATCTTTTGGATGTAAGCTGCAGGCATTCATGTACTCCCCACTCTGAGCACTTTAGCGGGTCCTGTATCATTAACTAGGGATCAGTATTTGTTTATCGCTCTTTTTTCCCCCTTTTAAGGTGAACTTTACATACAGTGACGTATACAAACCTTAAGGGTACCATTCGGTGAACATGACAAATGCACAAGCCTGTACAGTCCAGATCCCTCATTCAGCTAGATTACAGTTACCCCGGGACGTTCGCCCGTGTTCCTTCCCATGCAGTGCCTGCGTCCCTCTCCCAAAGGCAGCGACTCCTCCCCTTTTTTTCCCACCATAGATTAGATTTGCCTGTTCTAGAGCTTCACATGAATGGGCTCCTCCGGTGGGAACCTTTTGTGTAGGGCTTCTTTCGCTCAGCATGACATTTTTGAGATGTATCCGTGTTCCCGGAAGCCCCAATAGCTCTGTTGATGGATATTCGCTTCCTTCCAGTGTTGGACAATGATGGATAAATCTGCTGTGAACATTTGTTACAAGTCTTTTCATGAACCATGCTTTTGTTTTTCTTATAACCGAGAAAAAGCCTTTATTTTGAAGTGCGTTTTTTTTTTTTTAATTTATTTAGTTTGAGAGACAGATTGTAAGCAGGGAGGGGCAGAGAGGGAGAGAGACAGACTCCCAAGCAGGCTCTACATTGTCAGCGCAGAGCCCGACGTGGGGCTCGAACCCATGAACCTTGAGATCATGACCTGAACCGAAACCAAGAGTCAGACGCTTAACCAGATGAGCCACCCCGGAGCCTCTGAGCTGCATTTGGTTTAAACAGTGTTGCAATTAAAAACAGACACACAAAGGGACAAAGAGAATACCCATGTATCCATACCTAGCTTCCATGGTGATCAGCTCTGCTTTTTTTGTTTGCTCTTTTTCTTTTCCATCTGTAGTGACCTCAGAGGTTGTCATTCCACCCAGAAATACTTCTGGATGTATCTAGGGGGTGCCTGGGTAGCTCAGGCGGTTAGGCGTCGACTTTGGCTCAGGTCATGATCTCACAGTCTGAGTTCCAGCCCCACATCAGGCTCTGTGCTGACAGCTCGGAGTCTGGAGCCTGCTTCGAATCCTGTGTCTCCCCGTCTCTCTCTGCACCTCCCCTGCTTGTGCTCTGTCTCTCTCAAAAATAAATAAACATGACATGCAAAAAGATATTTTTAAAAATACTTCTGGATGTATCTCTGATGAGAACGTTTTTGTGTGTGTGTGAGGTCACCATGCCATCATTATAGCCAACAGAATGAACAGTTTTAATTCCACCCAATGCCTGGTCTGTATTCAGTTTTCCCCGTCGTAACATTGGGGTTTTTTTTTTTTTTGGCAGTTCATTAGAATCAGGATCCCATGTTGCATTAGGTTATTGTGGCTCTAAGTTCTCTTTTGTTTTCTAACAATATCTTGTTTGATTTTTCAAAAAAAATTTTTAAATGTTTGTTTATCTTTGAGAGAGACACAGAGCATGAATGGGGGAGGGGCAGAGAGAGAGGGAGACACAGAATCCGAAGCAGGCTCCAGGCTCTGAGCTGTCAGCACAGAGCCTGATGCGGGGCTCGAACTCACGGACCGCGAGATCGTGACCTGAGCCGAAGTGGGACGCTTCCTGACTGAGCCCCCCAGGTGCCCCTATCTTGTTTGATGTTAATACCATCAATCTGCTGGAGCAGCTCTATCATCGGGCTTCTAGAATGTCCCTCGTTTTGCCTTTGGCGCATTTTGCGTCCTTGTGTTATCATTAGATTACGGTTCATCTGAGATTCAAGTTCAGTAATGAGGACTGCTTTAGGTGGGGCTGTGTACCTCCTGTTGAGTGACAACATGAGGGACATAATGTCTGCTTGTTCCCTTTTTAAGAGGCTGAGGTTGGGGCGCCTGGGTGGTGCAGTCGGTTGAGCATCTGACTTCAGCCAGGTCACGATCTCGCGGTCCGTGAGTTTGAGCCCCGCGTCGGGCTCTGGGCTGATGGCTGAGAGCCTGGACCTGCTTCCGATTCTGTGTCTCCCTCTCTCTCTGCCCCTCCCCCGTTCATGCTCTGTCTCTCTCTGTCCCAAAAATAAATAAACGTTAAAAAAAAATTAAAAAAAAAAGAGGCTGAGGTTGAGCAGAGGAATCATGTAGGTGTAACCCACAGGTGTTAATATCTATATGGTCTTTATTTCCCCCCGATGATATGTCTTTTAAGTCTCTCTTCTTTTAAATGCCCCTAGTGTTTCCACCTGAGGCCAGTGGGAGCCTCTTCAGGTTAACCCCTGTGTCCTGCCTCTAACCACCCACCCCGGTCCTGCGGCTTATGGGGCGGGGGGCGCCCCGGCCACTGCCCACGCGCTGCCGTCACCATGGTCCCTGACTCTGCTTCCTTTTTGCTGTCAGAGTGCCAAACATGTGAAAACCGTGTTTTCGGGCACTCTTCTGTGTAAGTCGCTGTCCGTGGCCCTTGGCCTGCAGCCCAGGCCCATGACTGGATGTTGGGGCACATTTGGTCTGGCCCTGCCCATCTTCAGCTCCTGACTGCACCATCCCGAGGTCCCAGGCCTCCCTCTCTGCATCCCCCACACTGTGTGCTCTGCCCGTGTCCTTCCCCTTGCCTCACTCCACCTCATCCTGGGGCTCAGCTCAGGCCAGCAGTTCGCAGCCCTGGCCGTACAGTAGTACATCGTCATCTGGGCAGTTTTAGGAAACACCAGTGCCCGGGCACCACCCAAGATCAATTAAGCTCTGATGTCTGGGGGTGAGGCCTGACTTGGCGGTTTTTAAAAGTTGGCGCAGGTGATTCTGATGTGTGGCCCAAGTTGAGAGCCAGGGCTCCTTCCTCTGGGAAGCTTGTCCTTGTGTCCCACACCTGCGTTACATGCCATTTATTACCTCCGCAGCATTACCGCTCTAATCCTGACCCCAGCTTTATCGAGACACAGTCGACGGCTAACACTGTGGGTTAAGCTGTGCGACGTGAAGGTTTTATCCTTGCTCTAACCACCTGGGCCTCACCGCGTTGACCCCTGGGTCTGTCCCGGGCCACAGGGAAGCTCCGTGCAGGCTGTGGCCACATCTGTGTGGCTCCCTCTGTTACTCCTCAGCACATAGTACAGGTTTGGCCATATTTATGAAATGGATGGGAGGGAGATATTGGGGCTGGATTCAGGGGTTATTTCGATGCAGGGACGTTGCTGCACCGAGTGGGACAGAGACCTGAGTCCCTTTCTGCTGGACATTTCTCACCCACCACATCTTCTGTTCCTCCGAGCCCCTTGCCCTAGACAAGAGGGCTTCAAACAGCCTGTCCTTCTCCCGGTCGCTTATCCTTTGCTACCCGTCCCCAGAATTTCCCCACCTCACGCGCCGCTTCTGAACTCACGGAATGTGTGGGAAACCCTTGTTTGCCACCTGGTCACATACATGCCGTGAAAATGTCTTCAAACCCATCCGTTGGGCACCTGGTAAAAGAAGTAGCTTTTATATTTTTTGTGAGTTTCTTTAGGAGTTTCTTGCCTTTGAAAGGCAGCTAAAGCCTTGTTTACTAGAGGAACAAAGTAATATTAAACTGACACTCCGGCCTTAAAAAAAAAAAAAGATTCTTGGGGAGCCTCGGTCGCTAATCGTCCGACTCTGGATTTTGGCTCAGGTCGTGATCTCACGGTTTCATGAGTTGGAGCTCCGTGTCAGGCTCTACGCTGGCAGCTTAGAGCCTGTTTGGGATTCTCTCTCCCTTGTTCTCTGCCCTTCCCCCAATTGCGCTGTCTCTCTCTAAATAAACAAAAAAACCTTAAAAATAAAATTAAAATAAAAAATGATTCTTAGATGATTTACTTGTTTAAAAAAAATTTTTTTTAATGTTTATTTATTTTTGAGACAGAGAGAGACAGAGCATGAATGGGGGAGGGTCAGAGACAGAGGGAGACGCAGAATCCGAAGCGGGCTCCAGGCTCTGAGCTGTCAGCACAGAGCCCGATGCGGGGCTCGAACTCACGGACCGTGAAATCATGACCTGAGCCGAAGTGAGACGCTTAACCGACTGAGCCACCCAGGTGCCCCATGATTTATTTGTTTATTTTTGGTTAGGTCTATTGAGGTGAACTCACCTACAGTAAAGCTGTCCATTCGCCCCTAAACGATCTACTCTGAGTTGTTTAACTTTCCATCACAGTGCTTTAAGTCCCTAAGTTGGATTTCAGGCGAGGTGTGATCTAGGACTCATGCTGTCACAGTTACTTCAAGGGAGACCTCCAAAACTGTCATGGACTGTGGTGCTGCTATGGAAAAAAAAAAAAAAAAAGGTTTTTAAAAAAAGCCTAGGGGCACCTGGGTGTCTCAGTGGGTAAAGTGTCTGACTTCAGTTCGGGTCATGCTCTTGTGGCTCACGAGTTCAAGCCCCACATCGGGTTCTGTGCTGACAGCTCAGAGCCCAGAGCCTGCTTCGGATTCTGTGTCTCCCTGTCTCTCTGCCCCTCCCCCACTTGTACTCTGTCTCTCTCTCTCTCTCAAAATAAATAAAACATTAAAAAAAAAAATTCCTAAAGCTGCGCAGGAAATCTTACCAAGAGCGGGGGACAGCACTTAATTGGTTTCTTATGGCTCTGGTCCTGTTGGCACCCATGACCCATCACTGCCTTCTTCCATCCACCAGAGGGCAGTGTTCTCTCTGCCTCCCCTTTGACATCTTCCCTTTCAAATTCTAGCGTTTCAGCTTCTGAAGTGATCTCCAGTGTTTCTCGAAATTTGATTTGCCTAGGTTTTTTGATTTTGCTAGAAACACGCCTTCCATTGCAACCCCGTACAGACTTACATCTGATGCAACTCTGCATCTGTATACGTAACAACCGTTTCATAAACTAATACTTGTCTTAATTATGTGTAGTATGCTGATATTTTATTACTAAAAAAGCATCAATCAAAAAAAAAATTTTTTTAAGTGCCAGTTGTTGCCCAAACTGGGTTCATGATTCACCAGTGGGATTGCAGCCCCTAACTGGAAACAGATTGGCTTGAAGTTCATCTCGTCAGACATCCTGCATGTTTATGGAAGTGGAGATGTGGGGTTCGAGAGAGTTCACCTGGTCACTGCCAGACTTAGAGCACCAGCCAGGACTCTAGACCTCTCATGCCTTGCCTGCACCCAGGTGACATTACTGTCGAGGTGCATCCAGTGCTCCAGTGAGTGACCGCCACAGGGAGGGAGGGTGTGATTGTGTCTTCCACTCCCAGCACATTGGGCTTTGCTCGATCAAGGAAAGAGTCAGCTCCGGCAAGGTCTTTACCAGATCAGTGCTGGCCTCTGGAAAAGTAAGCCCTTGGGAATCCTGCACAGGGGTCCTTCCCGGTGATTTCTGTTGCCTGAGTGCAGTAGCCACCGTCTGGGCAGCGGTTTGCTTTTGGGCCCAGAAGCCACGCACTGACTCGATCAGCAGATTCCACAAATGAAACAGGCAGGAGGCCGCCTGCCACTGAGAGTTTCTGCTCCCGAGATGGAGAAGGTGGAAGTTCTCACGTGGCCCCATCCCTGCCCCGTAGAATGCTTCCCAGAGGACGTTCAAGATCGACTACAGCCACAACCGCTTCCTCAAGGATGGCCAGCCGTTCCGCTACATCTCGGGGAGCATTCACTACTTTCGGGTGCCCCGCTTCTACTGGAAGGACCGGCTCCTGAAAATGAAGATGGCCGGGCTGAACGCCATCCAGACGTAAGTAGGAGGGCACTGGGCTCTCACCTGGGCCTAGACACCCGCGCCTGGAGACGGGCTGCCGCCAGCTGCGTTTCTCCGCGCGCCTAGCGGTTTCATTGCTCAGAACAGGAAACAGCATAACCTGGTGTTCTGGGAGGGGCTTGTCCTCAGCTTGACTGGCCCATCTTCAGATAATTAACCACTTCTTCCGATCTTGAACCTTGTCAATGGAAATCGTGAAGTGAATATCAGCTTTGAAAGGAAAGGGAAGTAACCGTGATTGAGTGCTTGCCGTGCGCAGGGCCCTTTACACAAAGGATTCCATCCCTTCACTCCCCTTTATGGCTGGTGAGACTGAAATTTGCCCAAGTGCCTATTTTTGGCCAGAGGTCTCCCTAGAACTTGAAGGTAGCAATGTTTATAGGCGGCCACAGCTTCTCTCAGTTCTTGGGGGAGTGTGCCAGGTTAGGTAGGTTCCTGAATCCCAGTTTTTCTTTGTGGTTCTGCTGGGGTACTTCTCTAACTCCAGATAGAGAATTACCCCAATAACTATCTCTCCTCGTCTCTTCTGCTGTTGCAAGGTGACTAATTGGGAGAAAAGCTGGGTTGGCTGGCCACTCTGGTTTTTGCACTACTGATGAGGATTGCCTCTTCAAGATAAAGGGTGAGAAAATGCAGAGGCAGAGGCCTGGGGCATCCATTTCCTCCCTGTAGTTGAACACTTAAGCTCTGGGGGACCGGGGCTGTCTGTGCCATGGAGCCCTAAAGCCATGGGATTGTGGAAAAGGGCCATAAGCCAGGGGTCATCCGAGAGACCTCTGCGATGGCAGTGGGTGGCTCCGTATTCCAGTTTGTGTCCCATGTTTTTGTCACTTCCTGCGTGCTGCTCCTGACAGAATCTCTTGTAGGAGGACACAAGGGTTGGAGGGGTTTTTTGTTATTGTAATAATTTATTTATCTTTTAATTTACATCCAAGGTAGCATATGGTGCAACAATGATTTCAGGAGTAGATTCCTTAATGCCCTTGCCCATGTAGCCCATCCCCCCTCCCACCACCCTTCCAGCAACCCTCTGTCTGTTCTCTATATTTAAGAGTCTCTTATGTTTTGTCCCCCTCCCTGTTTTTATATTATTTTTCCTCCCCTTCCCTTCCGTTCATCTGTTTGTATCTTTTTTTTGTTTTTTAATGTTTATTTTTGAGAGAGAGAGAGACAGAGCACGACCCAGAGGAGGGGCAGAGAGAGAGGGAGACACAGAATCCAAAGCAGGCTCCAGGCTCCGAGCTGTCAGCACCGATCCCAACACGGGACTCGAACTCACAAACCGTGAGATCCTGACCTGAGCCCAAGTCGGATGCTCAACCGACTGAGCCACTCAGGCGCCCCTTTCTGTTTTGTATCTTAAAGTATTCATATGAATGAAGTCATATGATATTTGTCTTTCTGTGACTAATTTCACTTAGCGTAATACCCTCTAGTTCCATCCACGTAGTTGCAAATGGCAAGATTTCATTCTTTTTGACTGCCGAGTAATACTCCATTGTGTATATATACCACATCTTCTTTATCCATTCATCCATCAATGGACATTTGGGCTGTTTCCATACTTTGGCTGTTGTGGATAGTGCTGCTATAAACATGGGGGTGCATGTGCCCCTTCGAAACAGCACACCTGTATCCTGTGGATAAAAGCCTACTAGTGCAATTGCTGGGTCGTAGGGTAGTTCTGTTTTTAGTTTTTGAGGAACCTCCATACTGTTTTGCAGAGTAGCTGCACCAGCTTGCATCGCCAGCAGCAGTGCAAAAGACATCCTCTGTCTCCGCATCCTCGCCAACATCTGTTGTCTCCTGTGTCGTTAATGTGAGCCATTCTGACAGGTGTGAGGTGGTATCTCATTGTGGTTTTGCTTTGCATTTCCCTGATGATGAGTGATGCTGAGCATTTTTTCATGTGTCGATTGGTCACCTGGATGTCTTCTTTGGAGAAGTGTCTATTCATGTCTTTTGCCCATTTCTTCACTGGATTATTTGTTTTTGGGGTGTTGAGTTTGGTGAGCTCTTTACAGATTTTGGATACTAGCGCTTTGTCTGATAATGTCATTTACAAATATCTTTCCCGTTCCGTTGGTTGCCTTTTAGTTTTGCTGATTGTTTCCTTTGCTGTGCAGAAGCTTTTTATCTTGATGAGGTCCCAATAGTTCATTTTTGCTTTGGTTTCCCTTGCCTTGGAGGGGTTTTCTTAATTTTTATTTTTATTAAAAAGCATTTTCAAAAAATAAATATCTCTTATTACCTTAGCATAGGTATTTTCATTTTCCCTAAGCCTTCCACAGGTATATATAATTTCTACATAGTAGTAATTAATGTTTATGTAATTCTGTGGTTTTTTTAAGTTGTTAAATAGGAATGGGCATTCTTTGTGGGTCATAAACTGAAATGTGTCCCCCCACCAAGTTTGGTTCACTTGGGTAACTGCTCTGAAAACTCAAGACAAGGCCTCTTTCCCAAGAGGCTGCCGAGGGGAGCTATGTGAGTGTCCTGAGGGTTCACAGTTCTGCTGACGGTTTAGAAATTCACATGAGGGGGGCGCCCGGGTGGCTTAGTCGGTTGAGGTCATGATTTCGTGCTTCTTGAGTACAAGCCCCACATCGGGCTCTCTGCTGTAAGTGCGGAGCCTGCTTCAGATCCTCTGCCCCCTTCTCTCTGCCCTTCCCCAGCTCATGCTCTCTCTCAAAAATATACAAACATTTAAGGAAGGAAGGAAGGAAGGAAGGAAGGAAGGAAGGAAGGAAGGAAGGAAGGAAGGAAGGTCACATAGGACAACTGGATTTTTGAGCTATTTCCAAGAAGGGGCTGTGTGTTTCTTGGCAGGTATGTGCCCTGGAACTTTCACGAGCCCCAGCCAGGACAGTACCAGTTTTCTGGGGAACATGATGTGGAATATTTTCTCAAGCTGGCCCATGAGCTGGGACTGCTGGTTATCCTGAGGCCCGGACCCTACATCTGTGCAGAGTGGGACATGGTGAGTGTGGCCAGACCTGGCTCTGCCCGGCTGGTGCGCATGACAGGGGCGGGCTGACTGGCAGGGATCTGGGGCAAAGTGAGTTAAAGCAGTTTAAATAGTTTCCCATTCCAGATGACAGTGAGTCTGTGACTACAGCCGGCATAGGGATCTTTTACCTCAGGAGGTGGCTAGGCAGAGAGGAACAGGGAAGGGTCCGAAGGCGTGCGTCCTCCCCTTGGTGCTCACATAACTCACTTTCCCCATCGGTTAACAGTACAGGCTCCGTCTACCTCACAGGGTTGTTGTACAATTAAGTGGGATGAGCCATATAAAAGCTTTGATTATTCTCCAAACACTCCATTCATGTGATGTCATCTTACTAGTAAAAGGAAGTTATGATTACTACCGTCCCTGAAAGTTCTACACCGCAAAGCCCGCCTCGACTACCCCTTCTTCCCTGAAAGTCTTCTTTTCCCTCACCGCTAGGAGTAATTTCTCTCTGCCTTGAGACCTCATGATGGCTTCTCACTCCTTTTGCCCCACCCCCCATCCTAGGGAGGATTGCCGGCTTGGCTGTTATTAAAAGAGTCGATTATTCTCCGTTCTTCTGATCCAGGTAAGTTGTTACAGGTGTCCTGAGAGAATGATGATGTCTTTCGCGACATTTTATACCAAAAGCAGCAGGTGTTTTGAAGGCTGGGGTTCTTCTGCACAGACACTTTGGAAGGCTTAGTGGAAGTGTGTTAGTCAGTGTCCACTGCAGACTTTGAATGTGTAGGAAATAAGGCTGTCTTGAACTGTTTGACCAGATCTTGCTGATAAACTGGTGACTCTGAACTGGCACTGGGCCCTGTTTGCGGTTGACCGACTGACTTTAATGCTTTCTCTTCCTACTTTCTCAATAATTACATGCCCAGTGATAGCATCTGGCTAATCAAAATGACAGGTCGTTTGTTGACCTTTACAGGGCGATCTGTAAAATGATAGTCTTTTTTCTGGCCTTTTTCAACAACTAGAAATTATTTTCGCTGCAAACCCTGATGAGGCAGAAGGTCCCAGTAGCTGCATTTCTGCCTCCTGAAGATGCTGGTCTCGGGACGGTCCGAAGAGCAGCTAACATTGATTGAATTTGCTGTGCGAAAGGCTGGTGTCCTATGCTCTACGTGTATATCCTTCTTAGTGCATTACCCTCCTGGTTTGCGGTCCCAGCACATTATTCATGTTTTTACCTGTATTACCTCATTTCGTCCTCACGGCCTCTTTACAAAGGGTGCGCTCTGTTATCTCCATTTGCCAGTGTCAGTATTTATTAAAGCTTCATTTTAAAAAATAAAAAAACACCCATCCTACTGTGACAAAGAGAAAGACACTCCCTTCAGGCACTCTTTTCTTCCTTCAACAAACATGGGCTGGACCAGCCTCCTGCGCTCCAGGCCTGGTGTCCCCGTGGTGGGGCAGAGACCATGCATGTGCTCCTTTCCACTGGGAACCCGCTGAGCAGATGGCTCCTTGTGGGACAGCTTTTATCACATCAGTGCGTGCAGCTACCCCGTCTCAGTCTCGCTGAGTCTGGCACATCCCGATCTCGGCTGCGAGCCCCAGGGTGACAGGGCGTCAGTGTGTGTGTGCACCAGAAGCTGTGGAACGGTGTTAAACCTGTCCTCTTTTCCAGATTACCTTGCAGCCGTGGACAAGTGGTTGGGAGTCCTTCTGCCCAAGATGAAGCCTCTCCTCTATCAGAATGGAGGGCCCATTATAACCGTGCAGGTAACCTCAGAGATGAGCATGGGCAGGTGGGGGGCGGGGAAGGCTTTCATCCGGCCGCATCGTACCCGGGAGCGATGCAGAGGTGGGCCTCACAAGCCTGTTTCTCTGCAAGGCAGTGCCACAGCTGGTGATTTTATATAAGCCACACTTTGGGGAGGCATTGTCGTTCGTGGCTGCTGTATACCGGACCCTGAGCTGACTGCCCTCCAGACGCCATGCAATTATTCCGACCGATGTCTCTTTGAAAAGAAGAACTTCAAAGGGGTGAAGTGACTTGGCCCAGGTCGCCCAGTGGGCAGGTGGCAGAGTCAGGATTGCATCCTAGGCCCACTGATCCCGTGGCCTGCCTCTTTCTCTGCTGCCACGTTGCCTGTGGCTGAGGGGGTGCAACACGGATTAAAATGATTTGGTGTCTGCCCTGCTTAGGCAGTCAGTTCATGCTGGTTTGAAAGAGGATGTGGTGAACTGGGGCCATTCTTCTGCTTTCTCTCCTGCTTCCTGCCCCCACTCTCCTCCTTCCCTGTGTTCTTTGCTCTGCAAGGACCGGTATATTGTGGGTACATCATGTGCCAAGTATTTTCCACGTGAAAAATTGGGGCATTTGACCTGCAACAATTTGTGATGTTTGCAAAATTACTTAGCTGAAACGCACAACCGGGGCGCCTGGGTGGCCCAGTCAGTTAAGCGTCCCAACTTTTGCTTTCGGCTCCGGTCACTATCTCATAGTTTGTGAGTCTCGAGCCCCGCATCGGGCTCCGTGCTGTCAGATTCTCTCAGCCCTTTCTCTCTGCCCCTGCCCTGCTCATGTTCTCTCTCTCTCAATAAATAAACTTAAAAACAACAACAACAACACATAAAACCATGTTCATTAGTCATTTGCCAAGGAAGAAATGTAAAAGGGGCTGCATCCTGAAACGGCAAGGGGGTGCAGTGCAACTCCCTAGAGAAGTGTGGGCAGGATTTCCTTCTTAGGAACAATACTATGGGCCGTTGTAGGAACGGTCCCTGTGGGAAGGGAGCGTGGCCACCCTCTTGCCCTTCAGGTGTAGGTCGAATGAGGCGATGAGAAGGCCGACCTGGCCACAGTGGCCACTCTGACCCTGCATGGGGGAGAGAGGCCAGCTCACTGCTCCCGGAGCACTGAACGCCCCTCCACCCGTCTTGAGTCTGTACTGGTGAAGCTTACAGGAGCCCGTTTTCCCACGTGAAGATGTCAAGGCTGCAGGTGAGTGTGGCTTCGCACGAATGGGTCTTCTTCCTTTGTGTTCACCTCGGGTTTTCTCTAGTTTCCCTCGTTTTTAAATCTCTGCTTCTTCCCAAGTCACTTTCAAGCTTCGCTCACAACTTTTCTGTACCTTTGGGTCGTCGACATGCCATGAGGAGTGTAATCGGATATGAATTCCGCAGAGGAGAGCAAAATTGGCTGCGTGAGGGGCATTTCTCGTGTGCATCCCTTGGACGACCTGAACTTGACTGTGGGTCCTGCCAGGGCCCTGCCAGCCGCCGCCTCCTCTGCCTCTGCCCTTCGCACCTCCCCCCGCTTGAATTCCATAATCCTTTTGCCCCTTGATTACTAAATACGTAAGTGTGGGGAAGCCTGGAAGAATGTAAGAAAACAGAGAAACCATAATTTGCTTCTGGAGTCAGAAGCAAAGCTCTTTACGTTCTGGGGAGATTTCCTTGATTTTTTTTCCATGCCTTTAAAACATTTCTTTTTACAGAGTCCGTGTAAACTGACCAGTTTCTTACCTGACTCTTGTTGCTTGAGCCTACGGTCATAAGCATTTTTTTCATATCATTAACGATTCTTCGCACCGGCCACCAAATTCATGGTGGCCTCTTGTCCACGTAGGCCCTCCTCTGCCTGGAGGCCTTCCCAGTTGGCTTGTTGGCGTCCCTGTGACTCTCAGAACCCCTGTTAGTGCCTCCGTTTGTGAGGCCCTCCTGGCACTTTGTCCACTTTCCTCCCTGACCAGTTGTGTCTCCGTTCTCTTCTCCCCACGTGTCTGAGGTCATACCGCACGTGGGTACACCTCACATGCTCTCCCCCCCGCCCCCAGTGGTTCCGGAATGGAACCGAAGCCCAGGGGTTAGAAAAGAAGGAAGTTGGCATTGGTTGACAGAACTTGGGCGCGCAAAAGTTTCTGAAACAGCTGTCTGTATTTCTCAGTGGGGTGTGCCTTTCACTCAGTGTCATACCTCTAAGATTCTTTGATATATTGGGTGGAGCTGAAGGTCATTCATTTTATGGCCTTAGAGCAATGTTTCTTAACTTCTTTTTCGTTATTGCCCCTAAAAAGCCTTTTTAGACATCTTTTTAATTAAAAATTTTTTAACGTTTATTTATTTATTTATTTTTTTGAGAGAGAGAGAGCACGGGCAGGGGAAGGGCAGAGAGAGAGAGAGAGACAGACAGACAGACACAGAATCCTGAGCAGGCTCCAGGCTCTGAGCTGTTGGCGCAGAGCCCGATGTGGGGCTCGAACCCTCGAACCGTGAGATCATGACCCGAGCCGAAGTCAGACACTTAACCAACTGAGCCACCCCGGCGCCCCTGTAGACATTTTTTTCTAATTTCCTGCCCACGAAATTTTAATACCTCTGATCTACTGTAGAAGTGTGTGTGTGTATACATCTGTGCTTTACATATAAAAAAGAGTAAGGTGTTCTTTTCTCCTGTAAGAATCCATTTTTACCTTCTTGGGCATGCCCTGTCGATGGGTGCGTCCCCGTGGGGAATGGGAGAACGCGTGCCCCAGGGCAGCATTTCCCACCCTCGGCACAAGTGCCACTCACAGCACCTGAAAATCCTTCGTTGTGGAGGCTCACAAGCAGCGGGCCTGGTAGCATCCCTTGGCCTCCACCCACCAGGTGCCAGCCGCACGCTCTCCCCCTCCAGATGTGACAACCCAAAGCATCTGCAGACCTTGTGAAATGTTCCCTGGGGGCAAAATAACTCCTGGTTGAAAACCACCGATGCTGTTGAATGCAGACTGAGCCAATTGGTTACTAAGAACAAAAACAAGAAGCGCCCTGAAAGTTTGGCAGTAGGTGGAGTAAACGGCAGTACGTCCTTATCTGGCACTTGCCCTTGTCGCCTCCATGGACATTTCGCATAGTGTGTTGAAGGTGGGAAGCCAGTGTTGTAACTGGTGCATGTATTATGATGATACCAGTTTTAAGAACAGAACAGTCTCTGTGCTTTATTCCGTGTACCTAGGGTGTGCGTGTGTGTGAATCTGGAAGGCTGACCCAGAATGCCCATAGCAGTTATCTCTGAGTAATGGGATTAACACACGGTTTTTCTAGTTTCTTTGCATTTCCCCACATTGTCTAATACTTCTACCGTGGGAAGGTGTTGTTTATGTCACGTTTAAAGGATCTATTACCCAGTATAGGGTAGAGCGTCACTACAATCCAAAATCTGACACGGTGGTTTTGTCTTTCTCATTTTGGTGGAGTGGGAGGTGGGGCGGTAAGTTTTCGTGCTGAGTTGCCCTTTGGAAGGTGCGTTTTGAGGACTGAGCTAGGAGATATTTGGGGCAACGGTTGAGCTTTGGCAGTGGTGGGGCAGGGGCTCAACCTGGAAGGACTGCCTGGAAGGACTCGGTCGGGATCTCCTGACCCCGCCCCTTTGTTAACTTGCAGGTTGAAAACGAATACGGCAGCTACTTCACCTGTGACTACGACTACCTGCGCTTCCTGCAGCGGCGCTTCCGCGACCACCTGGGCGGGGACGTGCTTCTGTTCACCACCGACGGGGCGCACGAGAGGTTCCTGCAGTGCGGGGCGCTGCAGGGGATCTACGCCACCGTGGACTTCGGCCCAGGTCGGTGTTCGCCGTCGCAGAGAACCGCGCCCAGGCCGCGCAGGCTCGGGCGGGCGGTGGGCGGTGGGCGGTGGGCGCCGGCCGGCACCCCGGGCCGCGCGTTTGCAGTGGGTACGTCGAGCGAGATTTCCCAAATGCTCCCCGACGGATCAAACGGAGTCAGTAGTGCAGCGCCCCCTGTGGCTCGCGTTCGTTATTTGAGTGAGGCCGATGGGCCCTTAGGGCGGGAGCTGCGTGGTTAGAGCTCTGCTCCCGAGGGCGGCTGCTAGGAGCTCCGCCCCCTGGCCGCGGTGGCCGTGGGCTCGTCCTTCAGGTCGGCTACCGGGTGGGTGGTGTGGCCCCGCCCTGGAATGCGGGGAGCCTCCCTACACGAGCGTGGTCTTTCCGTGGAACTCAACATCGTGACCCTTGCGGGCCGCGGGCGGTCGGGGAGATGCTGCAAAAAGGCCTTGACTCACCGGTTAGGGCCGTGTCAGCTGCAGGAGGCCCAGCGAGTGCAATTCCGGGGCGGCCGGCGCGGCCCCGCAGGCTCCCGGCTGTGACAAGCGTTAAGGGAGCAGCTGTCATGAAGGACAGCACACCCACAGGCAGTGTATGCTCCTGAAGAGGACCCCGGACCGGATTTGCCCGCTTTCCGTCTATCTGTGCTAAGAAGGCCATTCCCGGACAATTGCATTTTTGGAATCAAATCTGTAGATTAGATAACAGGATTGTTTGCATGTTAACCTCCCCCGTTTTTGTTTTTGTTTTTTTTATTTAAAAAAAAATTTTTTTTTTCAACGTTTATTTATTTTTGGGACAGAGAGAGACAGAGCATGAACGGGGGAGGGGCAGAGAGAGAGGGAGACACAGAATTGGAAACAGGCTCCAGGCTCTGAGCCACCAGCCCAGAGCCCGATGCGGGGCTCGAACTCCCGGACCGCGAGATCGTGACCTGGCTGAAGTCGGACGCTTAACCGACTGTGCCACCCAGGCGCCCCAACCTCCCCCGTTTTTTAAATAATCGTGTTGTGTCTATTTGAAGAATGCTCATGCTCTTCGGAGAATGTACCCTGAAGTATTTAGGGGTAAAGGGCCATCATGCCTGCAACTTATTCACAAATGGTTCAGAGAAAAGTAACTGTACTGAGAGAGAGAGAGACAAACTGATAAAACAAATGTGGCAAAATGTTAACGACTGAGGAATCTCGGTCCTTTGGGAATTCGGGTTCTTTGTTCTCTTCTCACAACTCTTGTATAAGGTTGAAATTATTTCAAAATAAATGTCAACCTCCCCCCCCCCACACACAAAAGACCTGCCCTTCAAGCAGCATGAAGGCCCTGCTGCCTTCCTGACAGTGTAAGAGGCTCCACCCCCATGGCACGACCAGCACTGTTTCTCTTGAGAAGGATGTGTGGAAGGCTGAAGTTGCCTTTTTATGTATTATTTTTTAAATAATTTTTAAAGTTTATTTTACGTATTTTGAGAGAACGAGCGCGAGCCAGGGGAGGGGCAGAGAGAGAGTATCCCAAGCAGGTTCCGTGCTGTCAGCACAGACCCCGACGTAGGGCTCGATCCCACAAACCGTGAGACCGTGACCTGAGCCGAAATCGAGAGTCGAACACCCCAGCGACTGAGCCCCCCGGGCGCCCCTGAAGTTGCATTTTTAAAGAGCTTCTTCTACATTCGCAGAAAAGAAAATAGCTGGTTTTAAGTGAATGAAGTGTTTCTAGAAACATGAGGCGTTGCTCAGAGTGTTTGGTGATGAAATAACTCGTCTACAAAGGGCTGCACAGGAAGCGGCACTCTGGTTTCCTCCTGCTTTGGCACACTTCCCATCACAGTGATGAAAAGCACGGTATCCTTGTGTCGGGAGAAACAGTTTGAAGGTTATTCTGACTTTGCTGTAAGGCTGATGTGCATGTGGGGTGAGAGCACAGTGGCTCCGGCTGTGGGTCGAAGACAGACCAACGTGAGGCCAGTGTATGTGGGGCAGGTGGGGCTCGTGGCCGCTTCATTCACGTGTGTGGGACGGGGCAGCGCCCAGGGTGAGGTCACAGGACGAGGCTCATGAGAACAGAACTGAAAGATCTGAATGCTACCCGGTGCTTAATGCTGAGACATTTACAGCCATAAAGTAAATGAGATTCCACTCTTGACCAGCACGTCCTCTCCTGAAGCCTGGCCTTACAGGGGGCAAGGGGTCATTTCAAGGTCTTGGCTGGTGTCATTTCCACGCCGGGTACCTGCTGTGGGAAGCGGATCGTAAACTTCGGGGCCGGCGCACCCTCTGCTCTGGTTAGAGAAATACTATTCGTGCTTGTTCGTTCGCTGCAGGAAGGCAGCCCACGGCCTCCGTGGGGAGAGGTTAGTCCCGTTCAGAGGGGGAAAGGAGACAGAGGGAGCAAGCCCACACACAGGCGTCTTAATGGAGTATTTTAGAAGGACAACTTAAGAGCAAGTGGCCTGGAATGGCTGACGATGTAGAGATTCAAAATCAGAGTGTGTGCCGTGACTCAGGCATAAAAAGACAATGAGACCACATCTGTCCCTTTGATTGTCAATGGCCTGGCACGTAGCTGTGGCATTAGTATGTGTGTGGGGGTGCCGTGGAGGCTGCAAGGAAGTGTCTTCAAAGCAAGCCCCATCCTGTAGGGAGCATCTCGGTCAACCATATGGACCTCTCTGTGAAGAGAGAAGGACGCAAAATGTGCGGGGAAACCCAGGTGGAGAAGACAAGCTTGTGACGGGATCTCCTGAGACAAGGCGGTCAGGAAAGACCATAGGGACCTGCTCTGAGAAGAAGTAACGTTCCGTGGTCCCCACACATCCTTCGGATGGATGGTGTGGGTCCAGCCTAAAGCTGACTGGGGGATGTTCCAGGCCCCCTGTGGGCCAAGGGCAGGGCCTCAGGCTAAAGGTCTGTGCAGGACTCTTTTTACTTGACTTATCATTCCCACGACTGACCTTTCTTCTCCGTCTCGTAACTTCCAGATGCCAACATCACCGCTGCTTTCCAGATCCAGAGAAAGAGTGAGCCCAGAGGACCGTTGGTAAGAACTGGGGGTGAGCTGTGGGTCGAGGCGAGGTTGCTTGCAGTAACTAAGGGGGAAGGTCCTTGCCTTTGCCGGCTGCGGAGTCCGCAGCTGAATGGGACCGGGGGCACGTGGCCCTCTGGGCACAGTGACAGCACTGGCGTGGAACACAGTGGGGACAGTTGTGCCCGCCCTGCCATGACTCGGGCTCCGCACTCTTTCATGCTCCCTCCCGCTCGGCACTGATGGCCCCTCTCACGGGGGGTGATGTTTTCTCCATTGTCGCCAAGGCTCAGAGAACACGTCACTTAGCCGGGGCCGTACAGCTGGCGAGGGCCAGGGCCAGCGTCTGAGTTCAGGTCTGTGTTTCTTGAGAGCTCTTTGCGACAGAGCTTCTCCGTCTTAATGTGCGTGTGAATCGCGGAGGAATCTGGGTAAGACACATGGCCCGCGTGGGGCCCGAGCGTTGGCATTTCCGACAGGCATCCTGGGGAACGCAGGCTGAGTTCGGGGGCTTTCTGGCATGCCGCAGAGGCAGCCAGGAGGAGGAGGCGACAGGAACGTCCGGGCAGGTCCGCACAGCCCTTCAGCTTCTCCCTTGTCCGTAGTTGTCACCCTTGTTTCTCGGCACAGTTTGAGGGCTGGGGTCCTGTGCCTTCTGTGCAGCTGGCCAGGCTGCCCCCCCACCCGTGCACACAGCCTTTCCTGAACACGGTCTCTGAGCAGTGCAGAACCTGTGTTCACAGACTGGATGGAGCTGTTTCCCAAACCCTGACACAGGCAGCCCCAGAACACGTCCAGGTTTCTTCTTCCTTCTCCAGACGAAGGGCGTGGCAGGGGCGTGCTCTAGAGAGCCGTGAAGTGCCTGGGGTTTGCTTCGCAGAATACTCGGGCAGGTCCGCCTCAGCTTACGTCAACCCGTGATCTGAAAATCCGGATGGACACAATGGGTGAACTTAGATCTGACAGTTTGGTGAAAATATTTTGCCATCGGATTCTTTTGCCCACCAAAATTTCCTGCCTTGTTCAAACTGGGGGCTGGCTAACAAAATTTTGTTGCGGGTACAACTTTTCAGGAATACCTGTATTGTTGGCACCTAAAAACTGAGTTTGAGCAGTGACCCTCATTGGTCCCCCAGCTTTGGGTTAAGCAGTACACGTACACGGCCCGCTCTACCCATCACTCGGTGGGGTAGATAGGGTGATGGTTCTAGAGAAGTGCCAACGTCTGAAGGTCATGAGTCTGTCCTGAGCTCCCTGTCCTTTCTTCTTTTTAGGTGAACTCTGAATTCTATACTGGCTGGTTAGACCACTGGGGCCAACCTCACTCAAGAGTGAGGACTGAAGTGGTAGCTTCCTCCCTCCATGACGTACTTGCCCATGGGGCGAATGTGAACTTGTGAGTGGTAATTTCTGGAAGGGAGGGCACCCTCCATAGCTATGGGCTCGTAGTTAAGTATGTCTGTTCTCTTGTTTCCTTGCAGGTACATGTTTATAGGTGGGACCAATTTCGCTTATTGGAATGGTAAGAGCAGTTTAAGGTGTTCATGGAAGCTTATGCTAGAATGTTTCTGGGGCTTGATTTGGGGGTAGGGAGTGCCTACAGACAACTTTTATTTTCTAATATATAGAAATTTCCTAATGCATAAGAACTGCCTACATAATTTTTAAAATCATGATAATTTTTTCTTAAGGAACAGAACCTGTCCACTTAGAAAGCCTATTGTTTATTTATTTATTTTCAAGTTTACTTATTTTTTTTTTAGTAATGGGGCTCCAACTCACAACCCCAAGATCAAGAGACGTGTGCTCTTCCGACCAAGCCAGACAGATGCCCCAGAAATCTTATTGTTTAAAAAAAAAATTTTTTTTTTAATGTTTATTTATTTTTGAGAGAGACAGAGAACAAGCAGGGAAGGGGCAGAGACACAGAATCTGAAGGGGGCTCCAGGCTCCAAGCTGACAGCACAGAGCCCGATGCGGGGCTTGAACTCACAAACCGCGAGATCATGACCTAAGCCGAATCGGATGCCGAAGCGACTGCGCCCCCAGGTGCCCCCCAGAAACCTTATTGTTTTAAACAAGGTAGCTGGGTGGGTCCCATAGTCTCTGGCTATAGCTTACTTGTTCACGTATTCTGCTGTGATCTATTTTCTTTTCTTTTTTTAAACATTTTGTTTTGTCGAGATATAATTCACATACCATAAAACTCACAATTTTATGAGTCACAGTTTAGTGGTGCTTCGCGTATCACAAAGTTGCATACCCATTACCACCACCTAGTTCCAAAACATTTTCACCACCCCAAAAAGAAACCCCTTACCGGAGAAACTCCCCACTCTCTCTCCTCCCGGCCCTTAGCAACCATGAGTCTGTACTCTCTGTCCTTGTGAATTTGCCTATTCTGGGCGTTGCTTATAAATAGAATCATACGCTATGTGGTCGGCTTTGTGTTTCACTTCTGCCCCTTAGGCAGGTTGAAAAGATGGCTCTTTTCAAGGTCCATCCATGTTGTGGGATCCGTACTTTAGCTTTTTTACTGATAAATAATATTCTGTTGCCCGGATATACAACATTTTGTTCATCCAGATGTCAAATTGATGGGTATTGGAGTTGTTACCACATTCTGGCCATTAGAAATAATGTTGCTATGAACGTTAACATGTAAGTGTTCATTTGAATCCCCGTTTCAGTCCTTTGGGTGTGTGCCTAAGAGGGCGTTTGCTGGATAATAGGGTAACTAACTTTTAAGATCAGAGTTTGAGGAGCTGCTATACTGTTTTCAAAGTGGCTGTACCGTTTCCCATTCCTGTATGGTCTCTCCCTTTTTATCAGGAAAAATTATGAAAAATTCTCTTCACTGCCATTGATTTTCACAGGCAAGTCATGCTATCTTAGCCTTTTTCTCAGGCTCTTTCCTCACCCCTCTCCACAGCTGCCCTTTCTCTCTGAATCACTGAGGATGCCCCCCAGTGCTGAGTTTTGGAAGCTTAATTTGGCCTGAACCTCCCAGGATCTGACCCTAATGAACAGCTCTCTTCTGTGCGAAGTGGGATGGGCTGGAAGACCTTGCCTACAAGTGTTACTGTTATTAGTAACTAACATCATCACTGTTATTAGAGGCAAGAAGGGAGATACTGCAAAACTCAGATGTCACTTCTTAAAAGATCACAGTATGCCAATTGAAGTTTTAGACTATGTCTGGGTGCCCATCTTCTCATTAGAAACAGTTAAGATTTTGTGGCGCCTTTTTCATTCAGTAGATAAGGATTCCACCTGCTTTCCATTCGTGGAATGGTACCAAGCATCCAGTCCAGGAATGAAGACTGATATTTGGGGGGAACTTTGTAGCTCACGATACAATTTTTTTTTATCTTGTACTATTTTACATAAAATGATACATTCTTCTTTTTTGAAAATTTAGATCTATAAAAACGACCACTCAGAAAATGGAAGTTGTCTTCAATCCTTTGCCTTGCTCCTGACCCTGTTATAAATAACAAGTCTCTCTTCTGCCTCTGTTTTCTCAGTTAGTTCTCATAGCAGTCTCATCTAGGCCAGAGATCATGGACCCATTTTACAGATCAGAAAAGCAGGGTGCAAAAAAAAGTCCACAGGTTTCCCGTTCAGCTGGCAGGGGATAGGACTCGAACTCGGGCCTTGGAAAGCTGGTCACTGCCCTTTGGACCACCTCTTGCATCCCAAAGCCCTTGCACCAGCTCCCAAACCAGCCCCTCCCGTGTTTGTGGGCCTCTCTGACCTGCCCTAGTGCTTGGTCTCCTGGGGGGCGTGGGGGAGGGCCAGCGTGTGCTTCTTTGTGGCCGCTCCTCAGGCCAGATCCCAGAGGAGCGCCGTGAGAGGGAAGGCCCCTGGCAGGGAGCTCACTGCCCGTCCTGCCCACGGGGGATGCACCTGTCCGTGCACGTGTGTGCACCCCACTCTGCCTGCGTGCATCCCCATCTGTGAGGCCTCCTGCGGGACCCAGGCCATCCTGGACTTCTCACACGACGTGCAGAGTTGCGGAGCGGTGAGCCTTGCTGTTTCGTTTGCCTTCCCACCTTGCACTCCCTACCACGGGCAGAGGACGCTTGAGTTAGCGCGCTTTCTCTCCGACACTGCCCTGGGGTGGTCTGAGGGCATCCAGAGAAAGATTCTGTGGGTGAAACCAGAGCAAAGACTTTTTCAGTCCGTCCTTTGACCCACTGGCCAGCTTCCGTGCCTGGCTTCCCTTGGCCTGTGATTTTGTCTCTGGGAGTCACATTTGTTCAGTTCAACTTGGTGACCACTGATTGAGCTCAGCTGTGGGAGTGAGCTCTGAAGCGTAAGCTCTAGGGGCAGGCACCTGGTGCGGTGCCACTCATATAAATAGGAAGGTGGGCAAGGTGACTGCCACATTAGGGGTAGGAGATGAGCTCCTTGCAACAAGGGATGTGGTTTCATGTTTCTTTGCATCTCACAGCAAAGGATGTGCTTTAATGTATGTATCCCCACAGGCAGGTGGATCTGTGGGCAGGCCACTGCCTCCAGTCAAGAAAAAGCGAGGTAAAGGAAGGACTGGGTCAGTTCAGTTGCTTAAGTGGTCCCAGTCCCTCAGACATGTAGATTTTGTGCAGACAGAACTAATGAAACGGGGTGTTGGGGGCTGACCTAATCCTCGGCCCCGCTCATCTGTCAGTTCCACCACCAGTAGGATCCCCCAAGGTCCAGTAGGATCCCCCAAGGTCCAGTAGGATCCCCCAAGGTGGCGCCATCATTCACGGGCTGTGGGATCAGATCAAGGAGTTCTTACTAAGTCACAGGTGAAATGTCAGACTTTGTGCCTCCTTTGCTTAACGGTTAGATATGGTATGAGATGATCCTAAAGCAGCTTTATTCTCACACCCTTGTGTTGCAAAATGCTCTTAGGAGTAGAAGAGAAAGGCCTGGCACAGAGCCTTACTAGTCCACAGGCGCCAGCATCAGCATCACCTGGGAGCCTGTTAGAGACCCTGGCTTAGTCGGTTGAGCGTCTGACTTCGTCTCACAGTTCGTGACTTTGAGCCCTGCACTGGGCTCTGTGCTGATGGCTCGGAGCCTGGAGCCTGCTTCCGATTCTGTGTCTCCGCTCTCTCTGCCCCTCCCCCACTTGTGCTCTGTCTCTCTCTCTCTCTCTCTCAAAAATAAATAAACATTGGGGCGCCTGGGTGGCTCAGTCGGTTAAGCGTCCGACTTCAGCTCAGGTCACAATCTCGCGGTCCGTGAGTTCAAGCCCCGCATCGGGCTCTGGGCTGATGGCTCAGAGCCTGGAGCCTGCTTCGAATTCTGTGTCTCCCTCTCTCTCTGCCCCTCCCCCGTTCATGCTCTGTCTCTCTCTGTCTCAAAAATAAATAAAAAAACGTTAAAAAAAATTTTTTTAAATAAAAAAAATAAAAATAAAATAAAAATAAATAAACATTAAAAAAAACTTTTAAAGGAAGGCAGAGTCTCAGGTCCCACCCAAGACCTGCTGACTCAGAATCTCCGGTGCGGTGGGGCTTAGGAATCTGAACAGGCTCTCCATGTTGCACGGGTAAGTTTTCTATGTAGTAGCACAGGCTCGCTACCCACTAATGCACCCAGTCTCCTGCCTGTGAACATCATCTGTGACAAGGCTGGGGCCCACTGGTCCAGACCTTGCCCCTGGAACGATAATTGCAAGGCCCTTTACCTTTCTAGTCTTTGCGTACACAGTATGATCAGTGTTATTGGTCTCTGTGGCAGGTTTCGTTCCCTGGGAAACGGACCGTGATTCCCCAGCGGGAGGTTCTTGGGGCACATTCCAAGAGCAGCACCTTCAGAGAGTGTGGGTGGTGGCCCTGGGCACTGGGAGGCAGTTGAGGCCGGAGGGAGTTCTGGAGTGGCTCGGCTGGTTCTAGAGAGAGCTCTGGAGCTGGGACACCAGGGGCTGGGTTTTTGAGCCCTCGTGGTCACTTGTTGCACATGCGCTGTCCCCCGAGGGCCATAACCTTGGCAGGGTGGCCCAGCAGAGGCCTGAGAGTAGAGGGCGCATCTGAGGGCTGTCAGCAGCCAGCCGTCCCGGGAGCTGGGGGAGTGAGGGCGTGACTTGCTCCTGAAGGGGCCGGGAGAAGACCCCGCAGGTCCTCTGACCGCACAGGCGCTAGAGGCCTCACGGTGACGCTTGACTCCGTGGGGTAACGTGTGTCTGCAGTCCTCTCCCGTGTTGTGTCCGAGGGCATGCGAACGATCGCAGACGTGGGTCATGCCAGAAGCCTGGCATGACTCGTTTGAGACACTGACCTCATTTTGTGGGAGCTTCAGCTCCCTGCTGGTTCAGTGGTGGTGACATCTGCTGGGGTCCCCGCTGAGGGCTCTTGCTGGGCGGATGGGCGGGGACGGCGCCTTATAGGCTCTAAGGTGCTTGTGAAGGGCCACCTGCTGGAAGAAACGCGTTTCTCTAAACCTTGCCTCCTCAGGGCCACCTCTGTGTCATTTGACAGTGGGTTCTAATGTGCCCTTTATGTTCTCCCCCGACAACAACCCTGAGCCCAGAAATCCCAAAGAACTTGTCCCGGGGGAGGAGGGCCCTCAGTAGTTACCAGTGGCATGTTTTTGTCTTCCAGGGGCCAACATCCCCTACCAACCACAGCCCACCAGCTACGACTATGACGCCCCACTGAGCGAAGCAGGGGACCTCACTGACAAGTATTTTGCTCTGCGGGACGTTATCCGGAAGGTGGGTGCCTGGTCCGGGCCACAGGGAGTGGGGCTTGGATACAGCCTGCTTTGGATGCGTTGTGCTCTGTAGATGAGTCCCTGGAGCCCTTGTGCTTAAAAGGGCGTATGGAGGGGAGGCCTCAGGTGGATTTGGTTGGCCTTGGGTCTTGACCCTCACCTGATTAAGAGCGAGCCTGTGAGCACGTTACTTCACTCGTCTATTCTTTGTGAAGCTGGGACAGTAGCACCTCATTGCATCATAAGGACCGAAAAGGACATCTGTGGGGCCCCTGGGCGGCTCAGTCTGTCGAGTGGCCGACTCCGGCTCAGGTCACGTTCTTGAGGTTCGTGAGTTCGAGCCTGCTGCTGTCAGCGCGGAGCCTGCTTGGAATCCTCTGTCCCCCCGCCTCTCTCTCTTCTCCTGCCCTGCTTGCGGTCTCTCTCAAAAATAAATAAACAGTCAAAAACAAAAAAGACCATACATAAGGCATCCGGTATAGGCCTGGCACCTGTGTTGTCCGACAACTGGTGGCCGTTCCAACTGTTTGTACTGAAGGTAAGAAGATGTGTGTCCACGTAAGTAGCTGAAGCACGTAGGAGAGAAAATCCGCAGGCTTTGTGAAGCATGGTGCAAAGGTGAGCTATCAACAGCACCTCCGTTCTTCATCTGGGGCAAGTAAGTGCCACTTCCGTTTGGCCTGCCAGCCGAACGCTCAGTCCTGCTAACAGTTGTGACCTTTTGAGGCATCTAAAGCACCCAGGTGGGGTTTCCTGTCTCTGCTGTGGGTGTGAAAAAAAAAAAAACCAAACCACAATTTTTCTGCTCAGTCACCTGAGTTTTGAAGTTAAAAAACAAAAGGTTTTCTGCCTATAAATGGTATGGACCTTTTTTTGGTTTAAGGATGCCTTAGTCTCAATTTAAGCCTACGTGTACAAATTCATCTTATGAAATACTTTAAGCGTACTGAAAAATGTGGTCAATACTTAACTCCTCTAAGAATTTGCCCACTTTGCCTGAATTTTCAGATTTATGGTTGAAATGTTGCACTCGCTACTTTTTACTATGAGTTTCGTCTTCGCAGAGTTCATAGCGATGACTCCCCAGTTCTCTCTTGTATGTTCGTTCTGTTTCAAAGCTCCTTGTGCCTCTCTTTGGCATTTCCTTCCTTTATTTGAAACTTAGCTTTGTAATTCAGCCTTTCTTCTTTCCTAATATAAATATTCAAGGTTATGTATTTCCTTCAGGTTCCTCTATAGCTCCTTCTTCTAAGTGTTGATATGTAACATGCTTACTATAGTTTGCTTCTAATAATGCCTGTTTGGATTTCTCTTTGGCCCTAGAAATGTTCAGAAGTCGTTCAGAGGTAGAAATTATTAACATGATTATTTTTATAATTCGTTGGCTTATAACATATTTGCATTCTGGGTAGAGAGCATGGTCTGTATGATGTGAATCCCTTGAAATATGTCAAACCGAGTCCTGGAGCCTGGCATGTATCAATATGAGTCAATGTTCCATGTGTTCTTGAAAAGACTGTATGTTTAGGGGGCGCCTGGCTGGCTCAGTCATTCGAGCAACTCTTGATTTCTGCTCAGGTCATGATCCCAGGGTCGTGGGATTGAGGGCCATGTTGGGCTCCGCACTGAGCATGGAACCTGCTTAGGATTCTCTGTCTCTCCCTCTGTCCCTCTCCCCTGCTCGCATGCTCTCTTTCTAAAATAAAAGAATAAAAATTAAAAAAAAAAAAAAGACTATGTTTTAAAAAATTTTTTAATGTTTATATTTAAGAGAGAGAGAGACAGAATGTGAGCAGGAGAGGGGCAGAGAGAGGGGGAGACACAGAATCTGAAGCAGGCTCCAGGCTCTGAGCTGTCAGCACAGGGCCTGACTCAGGGCTTGAACTCATGAACCATGAGATCATGACCTGAGCCGAAGTCAGACGCTTAACCGGCTGAGCCACCCAGGCGCCTCAAGACTATATGTTTTATAATTGTTGGATATCATCTATATACGTGTTCCTGAGGTTAAGCTTATTAATGGTGCTGCTGATATCTTTGATATCCTTCCTGGCTTTTTATCCATGTATTCTATTATTTGTTAAAGGATTGTGTTTCTCTTTGTAATTGTGTATTAGAATTAGGCATGCAAATTGAGAATGAAATCTTTCAGTATCATTTATTTAGTATCATCATGTATGTAGCCCTGTATCTCTAATAATGCTTTTTACCTTCAAGGGTTTTTTTGTCTGATACTAATGCATTTTTTCGGTTAATATTTACTGCTACATCTTTCACAATACTTTAATTTCAACCTTTGAATATCTTTTTTTTTCACATGTCCCTCGTTAACAAGATATAACTGGATTTTTGAAAAATCTAGTTTAAACATTTTTTTGTCTTCTAATTGGTACATTCATTTATGCTCATTCATTATGATTCTTGATATACATTGATTATTTTCAATTGTCTTACTTTACAAGAATCTATTTGTTCACCTTTTTTTTTTTAAAGAATTTTTGACGTTTATTTTTGAGAACAGAGGGAGACAGAGCGCAGGCAAGAGAGGCGCAGAGAGTGAGGAAGACAGAATCCGAAGCAGGCTCCAGGCTCTGAGCTGTCGGCACAGAGCCTGACGTGGGGCTCAAATTCACACACCACGAGATCATGACCTGAGCCAAAGTCAGTCGCTCAACCAACTGAGCCACCCGGCACTGTATCTCATATTAAGCCCACTTAACATTCCTTGTGACTTATATGTTTTATTCAGGCCATGTATTTTAGTTCCCTTAGGTTTAGAGTTCATGTATTTTAACCCTTTCTTTTAAAAAATCCCATGGGGCACCTGGGTGGCTCAGTCGGTTAAGCGTCTGACTTCGGCTCAGGTCATGATCTCAGTGATCTCGCGTGAGTTCAAGCCCCGCGTCGGGCTCTGTGCTGACCGCTCAGAGCCTGGAGCCTGCTTCCGATTCTGTGTCTCCCTCTCTCTCTGCCCCTCCCCTGTTCATGCTCTGTCTCTCTCTGTCTCAAAAATAAATAAACGTTAAAAAATTAAAAAAAAAATAAAAATAAAAATAAAAAATCCCATGAGGCATTATAATTATATTAGACACTATTTGACTTGACCCACATTGTTTGTTGATTCACAAGTAATTCCACAAATGTTTGGCAAGTTCCCTCTGTATGCCAGGTATGGTTTTGGCTGTTTGGTATATATAAGGCTTCCTTGAGAAGGTAAAGCTGGAGTGAAGACTTCAAGGTGATAGGACAGCCATGTGGGACATCCGGGGTGAGAGCATGCAAACGGAATGTCAGCAGTGAAGAGGCGGCCATGTGCATGGCATTTCATGTACAAATTGTCCACCTGTGTTTCTTCTGTGTACTACCTGTGCGGGTTCCTTCCCCGTTTCTCTGCCTATTTGTTTTCTGTGTAATTTGCAAGAGTTCTATTGTGGCATTTTTACCAGTTTGGGGGGTTTCTTCAGTGTTTTTTTTCCTGCGAAAAACAGTCCTGAGTTATTATATAGTCAAATGTTTCACTTCTCTCTCTCTCTCTCTTTTTTTTTTTAATTTTTCTTTAATGTTTATTTTTTTTTTTTTATTTTTTTTTTCAACGTTTATTATTTATTTTTGGGACAGAGAGAGACAGAGCATGAACGGGGGAGGGGCAGAGAGAGAGGGAGACACAGAATCGGAAACAGGCTCCAGGCTCCGAGCCATCAGCCCAGAGCCTGACGCGGGGCTCGAACCCATGGACCGCGAGATCGTGACCTGGCTGAAGTCGGACGCTTAACCGACTGCGCCACCCAGGCGCCCCTTTAATGTTTATTTTTGAAGGAGAGAGAGTGTGTGAGTGGTGAGTGGGGGGGGGGGGGAGAGGGAGAGGGAGACACAAAATCCAAAGCAGGCTCCAGGCTCTGAGCTGTCAGCACAGAGTCCGACGCAGGGCTCGAACCCACAAACTGAGATCATGACCTGAGCTGAAATTGGACACTCAACCGACTGAGCCACCCAGGCACCCCTCATGGCTGCTTCCCTAGCCTAGTAGTAGAAATAAATTCCTGTGGGGTGCTTACAGTTTTTATGACTTCACATTTTATGTGCAAATATCGATGTACGTGGAATTGCTAGTTTTGCTGTTGGGAGTGAGGTTGGGATTCAGCTTTATTCATCTCTTAAGTTACCAGCCGGTTAAAGTATTTGGGTCTGTTTTCAGATTCTTTTATGTTACTGAATTTTTTTTCTCCTTTCCCAACACCAAACTGTTTTAATTGTTATTTTTACTATGTTTTATTATCACCTGGGAGGACTTGTCTTCCGTGTTTAGTCTTTCAAAATTTCCCTGGCTACTCTGTACGTTCATCTTCCACATACGCTTTGGTATTATTTTATCAACTTCAAAAAACAAAACAAAAACCCAGGAAACCTATTGATGTTTTGACTCATTTTGTATTAAATTTGTGTATCAAATTAGGGGTGAAATTTATGACGTGGAGTCTTAGCCAAGAAAAGTTGCTTCTCCTCTTCAAGTCTTTTCTGATGTCCGTCTTGTTTTAAATTTTCTTAAGATAATCCTTGTCCATTCCTTAATATGCTTATTCCCAAATATCCTGTTTTTTTAGATACTCGTAAAGTGAGTCTTTCATTTCTTAATACAGTTATTAGATATATTTGTCTTTAAAATATGAAATACTCCCAACAATTTTAAGTGTATAAAATAATGTTGCAAACACCCATGTGCCCAGTACCTAGATTTAACCCTGGTTATCTCTCTGCCCCTCCCCCGCATTCATTCATTCTCTCTCTCTCTCTCTCTCTGTCAAAATAAATACACTTAAAAAAATAAATACATAAAGTCCACAATTCAGTGGTTTTTTTGGCATCTTACATTATTAACTTTTTAAAATTATGATAAAGTATATAGAACATAAAGTTTGCCATTTTAACCATTTTTAAGTGTATGATCGATCCAGTGGCTTTAACTACATTCATAATGTTGTGTAACCATCACCACTGTCTATTTTCAAAATCTTTTCATCACCCCAAACAGAAACTCTGTAACTGTTAAGAAATAAGAGGGGCGCCTGGGTGGCTTGGTTGGGCATCCAGCCTCGGCTCCGGTCATGATCTCCCAGCTTGTGAGTTCAAGCCCTGTGTCGGGCTCTGTGCTGACAGCTCAGAGTCTGGAGCCTGCCTCAAATGAGCTCTCTCTGCCCCTCCCCCACTCACACTCTGTCTCTCAAAAATAAATAAACATTAAAAAATTAAAAAAAAAAAAAGGAAGAATCGCCAGTGTCCTCTCCTCGCAGCTGCTGTAACCTCTACTTTCAGCCTCTGTAAGGTTGCCTGTCCTTGATATTTCATAGAAATGGAACCATACAATATTTTCCTTTTGTGTCTGACTTATTTCACTTACCATAATTTTTTCATGGTTCCTCCATGTTGTAACATGTATCAGAACTTCACTCCTTTTTCTGGCTAAGTGATATTGCATGCATGGATAGACCACATGTTGTGTAACTGTTCATCTCTTGCTGGACACGTGGGTTGTTTTCCATTTTTCGGCTATTTATTTATTTATTTATTTATTTTTGAGAGAGAGAGACAGACAGACAGAGACAGAGTGTGAGCAGGGGAGGGTCAGAGAGAGAGGGAGACACAGAATCCAAAGCAGGCTCCAGGCTCTGGGCTGATAGCACAGAGCCTGATGCGGGCTCAGACTCACAGACCGCAAGATCATGACCTGAGCCAAAGTCAGACGCCCAACTAACTGCGCCACCCAGGCGCCCCTGGCTGTTTTTTTTTTTAAGTTTATTTATTTTGAGAGAGAAGGAGAGAGAGTGCGCGTGCGCATGCGTGGGCATGAGTAGGGGAGGGGCGCTGAGGAGAGAGAGACTCCCAAGCAAGCTCCACCGGCAGTGCAGAGCCCGACGCAGTGCTCGAACTCAGGAACTGTGAGATATCATGACCTGCGCTAAAACCGAGAGTCGGATGCGTAATCGACTGAGCCACCCAGGCGCCCCATCTTTTGGCTGTTTTGAATAATACTACCTGGGGCATCAGGGCACTGGTATCTGCTCAAGTCTGCTTCCCGTTCCTTCGGTTATTTACCCAGCAGTGGCGTTGCTGGTGGGTTTACTTTTAGATAGTTTTCTTTCCGAGATAGTGAGCTCTTGATGCCTTATCGTCGAATATTAAAACATACTTACTGTGCTTTTTTATGTAAAACATCACCTTATATTTGATCTCACATTTTTATTCTCCTATATTTCGAGCTCCCTCTTACTGCCCCTCCCTCCACCCCGGCAACGCTCCCCCCACACTTTTCCTGACTCTCCTTGGCTCTTCTGACTGATGGTTGCTAGAGCCGTTCGCCATCACCCGCCAGTCCCCTCTGCTGCAGTTCAAGGGCCCCTGCTCTACAGATCACCTGGCCAGGACGGCTAGGACCATTCTGACTGTCATGCTCTGGCACTTTGCAAACATGCACCTGCATTTCAGTGGCCTGGCTGGAAGGGGGACCTGTATTCCAGTCAACTGGACTTTTAACAATCTCCAGTTCCCTTTTGGCTCCCTGATCTCTCTCCATTGTAAGCTATGGCTACTACAGTCTCTCCTTAATGGACAGGTGATATTATCACCAAGAACATTAATGCTGTTGCCTATGCCCTCTTAGGGAATGTGAAGACAGCGATATAGTCAGATACGAATGTCACAAAGGGTATTGGATAAGGCAACAAAAATGAATGTGTATTTTTTTAAATGTATTATTTTTTAGTGATCTCTACACCTGACATGGGGCTCAAACTCACAACCCCAAGATCAAGAGTCACGTGCTCCCCCAGCCGAGCCAGCCAGGTGCCCCAAGAGTGTATTTAAATGAGTAAAAAAAAAAAAAATCATGACAAATTTAAAAATTTTAAGGATTAAAATAATCGCAAACGTCACAAAATTCCAAAGCATACTTTGAATTTATTAACTGAAACACATCTGCTATCCTTCTGGTTTTTGTCTCTGTTTTGTTTGTACTCTTTTTCTCTAGAGAGAGAATGGAAATCTTTCCCTTTAGCGTGGCTTATTGAAATTTGTTTTTTAGAACGTACTGAGCGTTTTTTTTTTTAACTTTTTTTTTTTCAAAGTTTATTTATTTTTGGGACAGAGAGAGACAGAGCATGAACGGGGGAGGGGCAGAGAGAGAGGGAGACACAGAATTGGAAACAGGCCATCAGCCTGACGTGGGGCTCGAACTCCCGGACCGCGAGATCGTGACCTGGCTGAAGTCGGACGCTTAACCGACTGCGCCACCCAGGCGCCACTGAGCGTTTTTTTTTTAATCTTATTTTTTTATTTTTTAAAATTTACATCCAAGTTAGTTAGCATATAGTACAACAATGATTTTAGGAGTAGATTCCTTAATGCCTCTTAACCCATTGAGCCCATCCCTCCTCCCACAACCTCTCCGGTAACCCTCAGTTTGTTCTCCATATTTGAGTCTCTTCTGTTTTGTCCCCCTCCCTGTGTTTATATTATTTTTTTCTCTTCCCTTATGTTTATCTGTTTTGTCTCTTAAAGTCCTCATATGAATGAAGTCATTTGATTTTTGTCTTCTCTGACTAATTTCACTTAGGATAATACCCTCCAATTCCATCCACGTAGTTGCAAATGGCAAGATTTCATTCTTTTTGATTGCCGAGTAATACTCCACTGTGTACATATACCACATCTCCTGTATGTATTCATCCATCGATGGACATCTGGGCTCTTGCCATACATTGGCTATTGTTGATAGTGCTGCTATCAACATGGGGGTGCATGTGTCCCTTCGAAACAGCACACCTGTATCCCTTGGATAAATGCCTAGTAGTGCAATTGCTGGGTCGTAGGGTACTTCTATTTTTAGTTTTTTGAGGAACCTCCATACCGTTTTCCAGAGTGGCTGCACCAGTTTGCATTCCCACATACTGAGAGTTTAGAAAACAAAAAGTTTCACATTTTGTTTCTGATAATGTTATATACATATTTAAGATTATTATCAAAATTGAGGCAATCTCTCTCCAGTTCTTTCATATATGACCTTGAGAATTTGGAGAAATTTCTACAGACAGGTCCTGGCCCCAGACATTTGAAACCCTGTGTCTCTTGTACAACCCCGTACTTCTGAAGCCGGATGCCTCAGGGCACCATCAAGTGATGTGCACGTGAGTCAGCCTATCGGGTGTGGGGAATGATCTGTTGGTGATAGTGTATCCAGCCACCGAAGTGACAACGAACTATGTAGATGTATCCAACACCCAAATTAAATAAACCCCACCTCAGCTCTCCCTGGGGTACATCCCAGAGATGCCTGTGGCGAACTCCAAAGCCTCCTGACTCGTGACACAAGGCAGCTGGCGCAGAAAGAGACAAGGGTCTTAGCCTGTGGCGGTTAAATTAGATGACTTGTGCAAATTTTACAAAAACCCGTGACCATGTGAACGCACTGCTGGGACCCTCCCTGGGGACATTTCCGGATGCAGGAGATGAGCTAGGAGGCTGCTGACATAACCTAGAAATGAGATGGTGGTGGGGGCGGCGGGGCATGGAGAGGAAGCAATAGATTTGGAAAATGTTTCGGGGGTAAAATCGGTCGGATTCGGTGACTGCCCGCGTGCAGGTGTGAGGCAGCGTGAGGAGGCACTGATTTGTCTCGGTTTACAGCTTTTGGTCGGATAACCGGATGGGTGTTGCGGTCAGCAACAACCATGGAGGACTGCAGGGAAGGGACGGGCCAGGAAGGGGAAGGGGGAAGAAAGCTCTGCGCTGGGTTTGTTCAGCTCCAGATGCCTTTGGGGACATCCGAGTGGGGGTGTCTATCCGGCAAGTGCCTCACTTAAGAGGGAGAAGCTCCAAGAGGCAGTCATTAGGACAGGTCATCGGTGGAAGGGGAGGCTCAAGTCCAGGGGAGGCTGAGATTGCCGATGGAGAGCTGAGCGAGAAGGGCAGTGGGCCAAGCAGGGACAAACCCAGGGGGTCCCAGCGTCTCACCAGAGGGCACAGTAAGCTGAACCCGTGAAGGAGACAGTCTCCAGAAATTAGTATAATTCAATAGCTTATGATAGATCATAGCTTACCACGTGGTCCTTTTTTCCGTCTTCTTTTCGGCATTTCAGGTTTGGGAAAGAGAAAAGAACTGCTTTAAAAGTGGGATCTGTCTTACGAGACTTTGTAGACTTTCAGTCAGCTGGTTTGCTTGCACTGAGGAAAAGAATGGGCTCATAAACCGCCACCAGAGCTGCCTCTTCCTCCACCAGAGACGTAAAAGGCGGAATGGGCCTCTTCTTTAATCCATTTCAAGAGTAAGCTGGGTGTCGACGGACAGTATCTTTCACTGATGTGGATGCCCAGGGTGGATAATTTCCCATCAGGCTGCAGAAGCCTGTGCTCGGTGATGAAGGCTCCAGGTGGCCTTTGGCGCGTGACTCTTCAAGGTATGACAAAGCTCATGGCATTTGCATTTTCTAAAATGCTCTCTTTGCTGTGGGTAAAGCTCAACCAGACATGGTTAACACTTTGACCTCGAGTATGAACCATGAGACTGTAGGGCAGCGCCCTCCTCCTCCCTACCAATTCCTGAGAGGGGCAGTGGTGAGTTTATTTTTGTACGCTTTTGAATGAACTTAAGACCCACTTTCTAGTCTTGTTACAGTTCTTCCTAAGGATTCTATCAAAGATAAAAGTCCAGCTGGCTTGCTTTTGGGTGATGGGTCATTATTACAGAAATTAATCAAGTTGTACATTGAGGACCTTGATAACTGGAGCAAATATTAGGATTCCCTGAGGTGGACGCTGGGGCTGGGTGGGGACCGGGGATGTGAAAATGGCCAAGGTGACTTTTACTATTTCAGAGCTTAATGAAGTCTGAAACTTGACTGAGGACCAGTCTACACCGGCTGATTGATTGTTCTTCTTGGTTTATGGATGGAATGACATTAGCGCAGTGGGTAGACACCAGCTGTCTCTTGTGGAGCCACGGTGCTGGTGGAAACACAGTGTTTTATGTCTGATCATTAGGGCTAACGAAGTGACTATTTCATAACAAACGTGAGACTTCTAAAGCATTGCCTGCACTCTTGTGGTTCTAGTGTTTTCCTTTCCTGCAGAGTTGGCTTTTCTGGTTTGTCTTTCAGAGTGATTTCTCTAAAACGCCGATCTGGTCAAGATGCCTTCCGTGACTTGGCCTCCTGTTTTCCTCAAGCCTCATTTTGCAAGTCTCCCCTTCTTGTACATGACTCTCCAGCCTGAAAATGAAGGTGCATAAGATTCCGTGAATAGGACAGTACTGTTGATATCTCCCAGCCTCTGCACGTAATGTTCCCTCGCCTTCACCCATCTGGAAAATGAGAACACACTTCAGTTACCTTCTCTGGGACGTTGTCTTTGACCTGGCTCTGCAGTTAGTCGCGTTTTAACTTCTTCTACCGCCTTGCAGTGTGGACATCTTGAACGTGCTACTTCCCATAGTGCATTGGTGCCATTTGTTTACACACATTTTTCACAGTCTGGATTAGGCTGTTTATATCCCCAGTGCCAAGCGTAGGACCTGACACAAAGTCCTTTCTGAATAAGAATTTGTTAGAAGAACGAACGAAAACGTTAGAGATGTTGGGGAAGGAGGGGTTGGTCGCCATCGAATCTATTGGATTTGACTGGGGCAAGAGCAGCTTCTGATGTTAAATTTGTCCAGCTAAATAGGCAGGATAAGAAGCAACATTTATGACCGGTATGGAAACTCTGATTAAAGCACAGATTATGACAGAAAAATAAATTAAGGTTCTGAAAGAGTGTTTTGGAATATTTATCCTTTTCTGAAACATTACATTCGTTTGATACACGATTAGGATTTTACCATAAAATAATCAGTGAAAAATCACTAAGCTTGTTGAAAAGAAAAGACAGAAGATTGGGGCAAATGGGATAGACAGATGGAGACTTAATGTCAACATTATGATGAGCTCTTACCACTGATTTAAAAAAACCAACATCCAGATCGACAATCGGGTGGAAGATGTAAACACGTATAGACATTTGGTGAAAACTTTGGCATACGCTCTATTAAGACTCATATAAAATGCTTATATCATTTGACCTAGTATCTCTTCACTTGGTGCTTTATTGAAAAGATTTTTTTTTAACCAAGATGATGCTATAGACATAAAGTTCATTGTAACACTATCTTAATATCAAGAATTGGAAATTATCTAAATCCTAATACTGAAAGGATGATCGTATCCATTTGGATGTAATATGCAGTAGGGGCATCCGGGTGGCTCCGTCGGTTAAGTGTCCGACCCGGGCTCAGGTCATGATCTCGCGGTTTGTGAGTTCGAGCCCCGCTTCGGGCTCAGTGCTGACGGCTCAGAGCCTGGAGCCTGCTTCCGATTCTGTGTCTCCCTCTCTCTCTGCCCCTCCCCCACTCACACTCTGTCTCTCTCTCTCTCTCTCTCTGTCTCTCTCTCTGTCTCTGAAAAATAAACATTGAATATATTATGCAATAAATAAAATTATTGTCAGTATTTAGACATGCCAAAAGTACTATGGGTAAGTAGCAGTAGCAAATTACAAAACCGTCTCTAATCTTTCATGGCATATGTGCATAAGGAGAGGGTCCAAGAGGAAAACTGGAAGAGAAAAGGTATCATGGGGTGTTTTTGTCTCTGGAATTATGTTTAATTAATAGGAGACACTGTCTCTTGTACTGTTGTACAATAAAGGAGGTGAGGTGGAGCGATAGAAACAGCACTCGACTTGGGGTCAAGATCCCAGCTCATTCCTTTGCCCTGTGATTCTCTTGAGCAAGTTCACCAGTCTCACCTCTGAAAAGGAAATATAATGACGGACTGTAAGGGCCTTTGTGCATAGCGAGGGCGACGACCAAACTAGTACAGAAGCATTCCATCCCTGTGAGCTCAGTGTAGGTTAAGGAAAGCTGCCTGTGCCGCGATTTTTTCTTCCAGTGTGATAGAGGAGATTGCAGCCCTGCTCACGCTGACGCTGGACTCCACCTTGACTTTCGGAGTTAGATACGACATGGTCCCTACTATGTGCAGGTGAATAGGGGACCTCAGCAAGCAAATTAGACGACTCTCAGTTCCCCTCTGTGGATTTGTGTTTGCTGCTTCTATTGGCCAGAGTGTGGGCTGGAGGAAGAGGCAGGGAGACTGCCACAGGAGAATGAGTGTGGCTTAGGACTGTCAGGGAGGCTGGGAAGAGAGACTTCCCATCTTGTCTGTCTGAGATCCACAGATACAACTACTTGGCCTCACATTCATTTTAATGTGAATCAGGAAGATCGTTTTAATGTGCTTATTTTATTTTATTTTATTTTATTTTATTTTATTTTATTTTATTTAAGAGAGAGAGAGAGGGCGCAAGTGAGCGAGGGGCAGAGAGAAAAGGGAGTGAGGGAAGCGGAGCTCACCCGAAGCAGGGCTCAGGCTCACTGATGTGGGACTCAAATTCATTGAAGTCAGATACTTAATTGACTAAGCCACCCAGGTGCCCCTCATTGTATTTATTTGAGAAAGAGAGAGAGAGAGAGAGAGAGAGAGAGAGAACCAGCTGGGAAGAGGGGCAGGGGGAAGGAGAGAGAGAATCTTAAGCAGCCTCCGTGCTCAGCGCAGAGCCTTGATGCGGGGCTTGATCCCGTGACCCTGGGATCATGTCCTGAGGTGAAATCAAGAGTTGGATGCTCAACTGACTGAGCCACCCAGGCACCCCTTTAATGTGCTCTTTTAAAAAGGTCACAGAGGGGTGCCTGGGTGGCCCAGTCAGTCGAGCGGCTGACTTTGGCTCAGGCCGTGATCTCACGGTTCGTGAGTTTGAGCCCCACGTCAGGCTCACTGCTGTCAGCACAGAGCCCGCTTCGCACCCTCTGTCCCCCTGTCTCTCTTCCCCTTCCCTGCTCACACTCTCTCTCTCTTCCAAAAATAAATAAACATTAAGAAAAATTTTTTAATCTTTAAAAATGTCACGGAACTATCAATTCATTGAATACTAGAAATACAGTTCAAGATGGATGGCTGACCACATACTTATCTCTTCTGCCTTTCAAAATGTTATTAAATGATAAAAAATGGTATTTTTTTAAATGAAGCCATCAAGAGGGGCACTATCCATGCATAAGAGATTTCAAAAAATTTCTGGGTAACAAAAATAGATGTAGGTGACTAAGGATGTAGCATGAAGAAGTCTAGGTCCCCAGTGAGTGTGAAAGGGGATTATTGAAACAGGTTAACAGGGGTGCCTGGGTGGCTCTGTCGGTTAAGCATCCGACTCCGGCTCAGGTCATGATCTCGCGGTTCGTGAGTTCAAGCCCCACGTCGGGCTCTGTGCTGATGGCTCGGAGCCTGGAGCCTGCTTCGGATTCTGTGTCTCCCTCTCTGTCTGCCCCTCCTGCACTCATGCTCTGTCTCTCTCTCAAAAATAAACATTAAAAAAAATTTTTTTTAAAAGAAACAGGTTAACAGGGAGTAGATTACTCTTAAAGAACCCTAGAGAACCAGGGTCCTGGAAACGCGGATGTGACAAAAGACAGAATGAAACAGCTGAAAATGGGAAGGCTAATGGAACTGCCTATTTCCCATCAGGTCCTCCACTTTGCCACCCCTCTTTCAAATGGACTGTCCGTCAGGGAAGCATCTTTTTAATAGTCAGAAAATTAGAATTAAAAAAAAAAGTGTGCAGCCTGAGAGCAAAAACCTTACATATCATGTCTGACTCCCTCCCAAATCACCCCAAAACAGTTCCCCACTGAACAAACCTTGCCCTTGTACACAGAGCAGGATTGGCTTAGAGAAGATGGTTATGCAAATGCTGGTGCATTCATTTGCATTACCATTAAATAAGAATGGATGGCCAAGGGTGGCCGGATGTTTGAAGACATCCATAAAACCTGTACAGGAAAAGAGAAAGACCAAAATGAAGTAAACCGAAAAATAACCTCAAGGCAACAGATAATTCAGGACAGAAATGAGAGATCTTAAGCAAAGCCGAGCAGACCCTCTCAAATTTATATCTTTTAGAGACATTTGGAAAGATGTTGCTTTCACACTATAAGAATGGGATACTTTGAAAAAGGAGCAATTAAAGAACAAAGAAGGCTTCCCCAAAATAAAAAGATAATCTCCTAGAAATTAGAACCAGAAGACAGATTGAAATAGAGAAAAGATGAGAGATACAGAGGAACAATCTAGGATGTCTAACTTACTTTTAAGGGAAAAAGATGAAGAAAAGAAAATATTTAAAAAATACAGAATTTTCTTCTAAAACCAAAAAGGATATTTGAGTTGCCCAGAATAATAAATGTAAAAAACACACAAACCCAAACACATCCTTGGAAAAAAATGAAAACATAGAGAATAAAGCACTTACAAGCTTCTAGAGAGAAGTCACCTTTGAAAGAACAAGAATCATCCGGTGACTCACACCGGATGATATGGGGGGGCAAATCTTGCCTTCTAAGGGAAGATGATTTTCAGTATAGAATTCTATACTCATCCAAATTATCGACTTAATATGCCATTTTCAGACATTCAAAAATTCAAAAAATTTCCCTTCCTAACCTAAAGGCAGACAGGAAAAGAGAAAGGCAATTAGAAACCCCAGGGGAAGGAGGAGAACACAAAAAGCTGAAGAACATAGAACATTCGTCATGATACATACTACTTAGCTTTGCAGAGAGTAATATTTATATAATTATAATCATGTGAACACTGTTGATTGATTTTGAATTTAGAGTCACTATACAGGTGGTGGGAAGGTGTATGGGTACAGGACAGACCTTTTAACCTTGACAGTGTAAAAGTATAACTCATAATTTGGGGGTGGGAGTAGGGAAGAGAGCTCAGGAAAGGGTGCAAATAGACTTATCTTAAAAAGTATGGACACAGGGGCGCCTGGGTGGCTCAGTCGGTTAAGCGTCCGACTTCAGCCAGGTCACGATCTCGCAGTCCGTCAGTTCGAGCCCCGCGTCGGGCTCTGGGCTGATGGCTCAGAGCCTGGAGCCTGTTTCCGATTCTGTGTCTCCCTCTCTCTCCTCCCCTCCCCCGTTCATGCTCTGTCTCTCTCTGTCCCAAAAATAAATAAACGTTAAAAAAAAAAATTTAAGGGGCGCCTGGGTGGCGCAGTCGGTTAAGCGTCCGACTTCAGCCAGGTCACGATCTCGCGGTCCGTGAGTTCGAGCCCCGCGTCAGGCTCTGGGCTGATGGCTCGGAGCCTGGAGCCTGTTTCCGATTCTGTGTCTCCCTCTCTCTCCGCCCCTCCCCCGTTCATGCTCTGTCTCTCTCTGTCCCAAAAATAAATAAACGTTAAAAAAAAATTTAAAAAAAAAGTATGGACACAAAAGATCATCTTAATTGATGGAACTAAGAAATAGAGGTATAGTGTTTCAAGCTACAAAGGTAACCAGTAGAGAAATGCTGATATAACCATGTTGGCAAGAAAGAGAGATAGCCAGAACCGTACACGTGGGCTAAATTCTCATGTATTAAAGAAATCAATAATGTGTTCAAGGGATGAAATAAGAAATAGCAGATAAGTATAAATATAGAAACTAAAAGATGCAAAAATGGAAAAATTAAATGGATTTAAAATGGTTTCCTCTGAAGAATAGCACAAAGAGAATAGTCAGGAAAGTTGCTTTTCATTACAGCAGTCTGTCGTCTTCCTTTTTAAGTACTTTAAAAAATGGAAACCGAGGAGCGCCTGGGTGGCTCAGTCAGTTAAGCGTCTGACTTCGGCTCGGGTCACGATCTCGCGGTTCGTGGGTTCGAGCCCCTCGTCGGGCTCTGTGCTGACAGGTCGGAGCCTGGAGCCCGCTTCGGATTCTGTGTCTCCCTCTCTCTCTCTGCCCCTCCCCCACTTGCACTCTGTCTCTCTCTCACAAATAAACCTTAAAAATTAAAAAACCTAAGAATAAAAATAATTTTAAAAGGTGGAAACCGAAGGAAAGGAAGGGAGGAAGAGAAGAATGGAGGAGGAAAGAAATGTGGGGAGCCTGCGAGATCATAATGCAATCTGCTTGGAGGTGGACACAGACTTCTAGGACTTGGCACTTATATCTTCTAACTCTAATTTAAGTGTGTGTGTGTGTGTGTGTGTGTGTGTGTGTGTGCGCGCGCGCGCTTAGTGTATAGTAAGGTTCTATTTTTATTTTAGTTTTTGGCTTTTATTTAAGAAAAATTTCAAACTTACAGAGAAGTCTCGAGAATAAAAGTAGTACATCGAGCGCTTGAGTATTCCACACCCGGATTCACCCAGGTCAACATTTCACTCTCTGTGCTTCATCATTTTCCCGTCACTGCCCCCTTGGGTTTTCTCAACCACTGGAGGGTTACATGCAGTAACCTTTAAATACTTTACCTTTACCCCTAAATACTTCAGTGTGTGTTTCATAAGAAGAGGTAGGAATATGCTCTTACATAACCACAGGAAATTGAACACTGATATCAAACTTTAATCTATCAGTAAGATTCAACCTGCGAGTAATACTTTTCCTTCCTTACAGCTACCTCCCTTCAAGATTCTGTTTGGCCCTGGGCCTTTTTCCTTTTCTCCCCCCAACTCCAGCCTTCTGCCATCACCTCATTCTCTCTCCTTGTTTTTGCTCTCTGCTTTGAAGTCTTTTCTTCTATAATTATTTGAATGATTCCTGGAGTTTACAATGCAGACATACACAGACACGCACACACACACACGGAAGTAAAAGCTTTACCAAACCCTGTCTGGCGGGAGAAACCTTTTGTTCCTTTGCCTTTCCAAAAATCACCCGCACTATTGTTTGAGTCTTTGAGCCTCCTTTTGAAAACTGAATTGTATAGCTACGTTTCTGAGGGTTTAACAGCTTTTCTTTTTTCTTTTTTTTTTTTTTCTTTCTCCACTCTGGTTTCTAGTTTGAAAAAGTACCAGAAGGTTTTATCCCTCCATCTACACCCAAGTTTGCATATGGAAAAGTTGCTCTGCAAAAGGTAAGAAAGAAAATAACAGAACTGTTGGGAGTGAGGGGGTGGAATTGAGCAGTTGTGAGTGAAAGTGTCACGCTGGGGAATTGGTTCTATCTTTCTGTGAATTGGTTTTCTTTGAGACTGATGAGGTAGGTGATGTTTCTGGGAAAATGTGCATGTGTCACATTGACGGGGTGAGCACATAGGGCATGAGCAGGAGTGGGTGGACGTTTGTACATCATTCAGGTCATTTTGGTTCAATTACCAGTCATCCAAAGCAGCTTCAGGACCTTTGTGGGAATAACATGCCACCTCGTTGTGCTTGGTGAGGTTCTTTTTCCATAATATACGTTTTTTTTAGGGAGTTCTCCAAAGCCACAGGCATTGTCATAGATCTTTGCACATGTAGTGTGCTTCCCTCCATCTCAAAATCATGTACTGATTTTTGGGCTCTGGTTTATTTGGTAAATGGGACAGCAAGGGGGAAATGGCTAGAAATTAATCATAAAAAGGAGTTGAAGACATTTTATTCTAGGAAAGAGAAAAAGAAGGGAGATTTCATTTCATTGTCGGGAGTGACGTAAGCCAAAATCAATTTGTTTTGACCATCTGTGTCTTCAGGATTTCCCCTTTTATAATCCCTAACTCCTACATCTGTTAACTCACAAGAGAAAAAAAAAAAAAAAAAACACAAGCAGTTACACATTTCTTAAGAATCTTGACATTCTAATATAGTGTAAGTTTTTATCTTTAACCAAAATGCCAAACACGATTGTATAATTTTTCCGTTCGTGAAGCCCTTTGATACTATGATTGGTTGAGCTCCTGTGACATTTTCCACCTAGCGTCAGATACGTGTGTTACATTCTACAAAGAATGTGGTCTCTTTGCGTGATAGGAATCTTTCTTTAGTTTTGATCAGACTTGAATCACACTTGTAAACGGAGTATCTTCCATTTTTCTCCTTGCTGCTGGCTACTTGAGGAGGTTGATTTGTTTTGGAGCTGCGGGAAATGTATTTTTATGCAACAGAAAATAGGTACAAATATTTAATACAGCAACATTGCTTAAACAAAACAAAACAAAACTAGCATAGTACCAAAAATACATTCTATTTGCCATGAAGGAGAATTGTGTGAGTAGAAATAGCTTTTCCTTATGAACTAAATGTTTACAGTTTAAGACAGCAAATTAGCACGCAACTGAATTCAGTTGACGTGGGACATGGTTTATGGAATAAACCGTTTACCGTGAGTGGAATTTCTTTAGTTGTCCACATAGAAGAGCTTCCATGTGAGTAGCTGAACTGATGGAACTGTACTTAAGGTTTTGTTTTCCCTTATGTTACACATCAGCAAGGTATCCCTGCAAAAGTGTCCATAAAATTTCTAACCAGTGTCAGTCGCGGGAAGTCCTAGGTTCAGAGCCAAACCTAACTGCAGACCTTGGCTCTGCCGTTGCTCCTGTGAGGCTCTCTGAGAACCTGTTTCCTCATCCCTGACCTGGGGACGGTGATGGCTGCCCCACCCGGCGGTTGTGAGGATTCACTGGGGTGTGCATGCAAGGGGCGCTCACCTGGGCTTCGGCAGGCACTCAGCGATCGGTAGCTGCCATCATCCTGTTGCTACCTCAGAATAAGCCTCCTGGGTTGTGAGAGTACACGATCGTCTGGACCCAATGTAGTAAGCATTTATTGAGTGTCTACTCTGTGCTGGGTATCGGGTGAGCACCGCACAGACTCTGCCCTTAAGGAGCTGACACAACGGCGAGGACGGCAAAGGTAAGCGGCTGGTACGTGATGCAGGCGTGGAAAATAGGCCACAGTCAAGTTCAGAGGAAGGTGCAGTCCTGGTTACTTCCCTCCGGGATGCTGGGGAAGGCTTTAGAGAGGAGGCAGCCTCCGAGCCTTGGTTTTCATTCATTTGAAGGGCCTTTTGTATAGAGGTTGTATTTGCGAATAGATGTACTTGACACGCTTTACAACCACCGTGAGTTATTTTTCATCGAGAGTTAGGGGATGGATAGCGATGATTGAAGGCAACTGGGGGTCAGCATTGAGCGGAATTTTAACAGTTTAGGTCTGTTTAGGGATTTGGTCCAATCCAGTAATGTCTTTGATAATTTGTGAATGGCATTAGCCTCCACTCTGATGACCAGGTGACAGTGAGTGAATGCTGGTCTTGTTTCTTTTCAGTTAAAGACGGTGGAGGACGCTCTGAACGTTCTGTGTCCTGCTGGGCCCATAAAAAGCCTTTATCCGTTGACGTTTATCCAGGTGAAACAGGTAGGCCTTCAGAGGTAATGCTTCACCCTTCTTCTACTGACAAAAAGGTACTTTCTGCACTGCCCTGCAGGGGCTAAAGTGGTAGGCAGATAAATCAGGTCCTGTGTAAATTCGCCACCGATTTCCAGGCTCTCTGTAGCTTTAAGTACCACACGGTGGGCTGGTCCTTCCTAGATTCCCCCCACCCCTTTCTTCTCATGCCTTGAATAGGCATAACTCAACCTGATTCAACATAACTCTGACTGTATTTCTGATCTACTTAGTCTTGATTACTAGAGGAAAACCACCATCTTAATGTGCAAAAAGACCACTTAATTATTTGTCCTTAGTTAGCTCAAAGGTGTAGGGACCGTGTTGTCAATAGGTTAGGTCCTTAGAGATTTTTCCTGCTTGTGAAGGGAGCAGAACACCTGTCAGTGCATACATGCATGCCCGCGTGTATGTGGTTAACCCAGCCACCGCCTCGTATGAATTTTATTTATTATTTATTTATTTTAAGTGGGCTCCACGCCTGACATGGGGCTCGAATTCATGACTCTGAGACCAAGAGTTGCACACTTGGCCGACTGAGCCAGCCAGGTGCCTGCCCCTCATATTTATTTAAAATTTTTTCCCCAGCTTTTTATTTTGGAAATCTTCAAATCTAAAAATGTTGCAAGGAAAGTGTAATTTACACCCATGTAGCTTTCACCTGGATTCACTGAATGTTGACAGGTGGGTCTGTGTGTGTATACGCAGTCAACTGCCTTTTTTAACCGTTTGAGTTTGGTCAGTATCCTGACACGTCACCCCTAAATATTACAGCATATATCTTTTAAGAAAAAGGACATCTTCCTATATGAACACAATATGATGATCACACTTAAGAAATTTAACGTTGATATAATCTTATTTAATATGCACTCTATAGTCAAGTATCCAATAATGTCCTATATAGCTTAACTTTTCTTTTTTTAAATGTTTATTTATTTTTGAGGGAGAGGAGTGGGGGAGGGGCAGAGAGAGAGAGACACAGAGGATCAGAAGCAGGCTCCACGCTGACAGCAGCAAGCCCGATGCGGGATTTGAACTCACGAACCATGAGGTCGTGCCCCAAGCCCGAGTCAGATGTGTAACCGACTGAGCCACCCAGCCACCCCTTAACTTTTTTTCAATCCAGTTTCCGATCCATGATCACACGTCGCATTTAGTTCTAATGTCCCTTCTTTCTTCTTTCCTCTGTCACTATTCCTAAGTCTTGTTTTCCCTCTCTCTCTTTCTCGTGACGTGGACATTTCTGAGTTTGGGCCAGTTGTAGACTTCCCCTCACTGACTAGATTCAGTAAAACATTTTTGGCATGGACGTGACAAAGGGGCTGTGTCCTTCTCAGAGCGCCATGTCAAGATGTCCATGAGGTCACTTTGTCCCCTTGTTGTGATGTTAAGTTTGAACACCTAGTTAGGATCTCAGCCCCATTTTTTTGAAATGGAAACTTACCTGGATCCCCCTGATGACTCTCTGTGGAGATCCACTTCTGGAAGGTGTCTGAACCATAAGGTAATAAGACAGTGGCGTATCTAATCTTAGTGTATTTTGCCTCTGGTTATTCTTTTTACACTTGTGATTTTGTTCTAACAACTCTATTGGATCGATACAATGAGTAATTAAGCCCTCCTTTCATGAACACTGGATAGAATCCTTGCTCCCGTTCCAGCCAACACCGGCTGCGTCCGCGTCTTCCTCGAGAAAATACAACCCGCCTTTTTCACCAAGCAGGGGAGCGTCTCGGACAAGACACGGTCAGGTCACTAGAGCAGCTGGAAGCTGGGAAGTGAATTCCAGGTTGATGCATAGGCATCTGCACTCACTGTTCTTTGCCAGACCCTTCTGCTCTGTGATCTCTGGCCAAGGCAGTGCTCTAGGACTGGGGGCACTCCCTGGGCCCTGGCTGTTTCAGGTCTGGGGCCAGCCCACTGAGTGTTTATTTCCGGCGAAACCCTGGAGAGCGCAGGTGCAGGGAGTGGGACGCAGCCCTGTTCCTCTGCCCCCACCCCATCCTCACCCCCACGCCCACCCCCACCCCCACCCCCACCCCCACCCCGGCGGCCGCAGCCAGCTTTGCAGGGAGCACTATGACTTCTGCTCCCTCCTGGGAGCCCTTCCTCAGTGTTCCTCAGCCTGTGAGCTAGGACTTACCACTTCAGTTACTTTGAATAGAAAAAAACCAAACAAACAAGAAAAAGGTGGAGATTTGGGGTCTGGGAGGGAGGGCACCCTTGTGCATAAAGCCTTGGGTGGTGGCCCCAGTGATATTTCTTGAGTTCAGCCCTTTCCTGCAACACAAGAACATGGGTTAACGTGTTTATTTTTTCACCTCCTCTAAATCCCCTTCACATTTGCTGACATACACTCCCTTGCTTTCTGGGCTCTAGACGTGAGGAACTTTTTCTCCGTCCCACACTGGATGTCTGTGGGATCCCCCTGCATGACAAGGTTTGCTTCCATTCACCCTGCCTAGCATCCAGAGCAGGAAGGTCACCAGCTGAGGCCAAGGGTGCTGTTTGTTGCTGCGGCTGATAGTCTGGGGCCTTCCTTTCGGACCAGGGGTACCAGCATCTCTGGCTTCTGACTTAGCAACCGGTTACACCCTCATCTCTTACTGTCTCTGTTTCTGCCACCCCCGTCCCTCCACTTTAAACAGTTTCTGATTGACTCTTGTTTTGTATGTTAGAGCACATTTAGCCCAAGAACCTGGAAAATGTTTCACCAACATTGTTGGCTTCGTTGTCTTTTTTTTTTTTTTTCAAGATTTTTTTTTTTAATGTTTATTTATTTTTGAGAGAAAGACAGCACAAACAGGGGAGGGGCAGAGAGAGGGGGAAACACAAAATCCAAAGCAGGCTCCAGGCTCCAAGTTGTCAGCACAGGAGCCCGATGCGGGGCTCGAACCCACAAACTGTGAGATCATGACCTGAGCAGAAGTCGGACACTTAACCAACTGAGCCACCCAGGCACCCCTAAGATTTTATTTCAAAATAATCTCTACACCCAATGTGGGGCTTGAACTCATGACCCGGAGATCAAGAGTCACATGCTCTACCGAGGGGCGCCTGGATAGCTCAGTCGGTTAAGTGTCCAACTTCTGCTCAGGTCATTATCTTGCGGTTCGTGGGTTCGAGCCCCGCGTCGGGCTCTGTGCTGACAAGTCGGAGCCTGGAGCCTGCTTCGGATTCTGTGTCTCTCTCTCTTTCTGTCCCTCTTCCACTCACACCCTGTCTCTCTCTCTTTCAAAAATAAACAAATATTAAAAAACACTTTTTAAATCTTTAAAAAAAGTCACATGCTCTACCAATTGAGCCAGTCAGGCGCCCTGTTTGCCTTTTTTTGCTGTGTTATGTTGTGTTTTTGAGGTAATGTAAATAACCTCTTGATATGTATGACAGGATCCCCCTGAGTGATTCTGGGCAAATTTCCTTGTGTGGGAAAGGGATGTCTGATAAAATGCTCTTCTGGATTCCTTGCTGCGACTGCTACGAGAGTGTATGATCTAAAAATTTAAGCCAGTTCTTTCAGACTGAATTTTTGCTGGAGGCTAGAGAAACACTTTATTCCTTACGATTCTAGAAACAGCACTTTCACACAGATCGAGGTGGCCAGGCTATCTTTTTTGAAAGAGTGATGTGTTTTTCTTCCTTCTTTTTGTCACCAGTATTTTGGTTTCGTGCTATACCGAACAACGCTTCCTCAAGACTGCAGCAACCCCACACCCCTGTCATCACCCCTCAATGGAGTCCGTGACCGCGCCTATGTCGCCGTGGACGGGGTAAGAATTGTCTCTGAGCTGTGTGTGTCTGCCCCAACAGGGGGGTGTGTGGTCTGTGCTTGAAAATGGGGCATTCAAGGCCATTGCGCACCTTTCTACACTCCGGCTCTGCCCCTCCTCTCGATGTCCCTTAGCTGTGGCCCTTGCTTGCTGATGTGGCCTCACCCATGGCTCCCTCTGCCTGCACCTGGAAGGGTGTGCTCAAGCCAGCCCCCTTCGTGGAAACCTTCCTGGTCTCCCCAGCCCAGGCCGTCCTCTCTGACCAACCACAGGATGTCACCCATGTCTCCTTTGCTCCTGGAGGACAGGCCCCATTTTGAACACGCGGGAGCCGCGATTCTTTTAACTCTGTGCCTTCATCCTGCATGAGAAATTCTATGCAGAAGGATTGTTCATGGTAATCATAGCCACAATACACAAAGAACTTAGAGGATTTCCATTCCTTCCACTGGAATAATCATGTGAAAAAGCACATGAAGAGATTTTTCTCACCGTGGAAATTTGTTCAGAAATTTTTAAATTGAAATGTTTCCATTCTGCTGTGATCAAAGGCTTTCATTTCAGCGGGAGCACGTTTCTAGGACACCATGTGTGTGTTGCCCGTGTATATACTGACAGCCGTTGTGTGTTGAATTCCAGGTTAGGGGTGGGTCGTCTTCGTGAATTCTAGTCAGTATAACTTCAGTTGTTTGTTCTCGTTCTATTATATAATTTTCGTGGTTAATGCATCCTATCAGGTATTTTGAGGTGAGTCGACTCCACCTAACTCTCTGATTTTTATCTCATTTGTCTGATTTTTTGTCTCATCTCTCCACGTTGTTTAGAAGCCACTTTTTATGACTGCCTTTTGTGCTGTGAGAACACGGAGGGGCTCCCGTAGTGGGAATCCCCCCCTGGAGCTGTCGGGTCCATTCCCTTTCTATTAAAAGTAGACGTGCAGTAGGGACGCCTGGGTGGCTCGGTCGGTTGAGCATCCGACTTCGGCTCAGGTTGTGACCTCGCAGTTTGTGGGTTCGAGCCCCGCCTCGGGCTCTGTGCTGACCACTTGCTCGGAGCCTGGAGTCTGCTTCGGATTCTGTGTCTCCTTCTCTCTCTGCCCCTCCCCCGCTCATGCTTTGTCTCACTCTGTTTCTCAAAAATAAATAAAGGTAATAAAAAAAAGTAAAAGAAAAAAGACATGCAGCAAACATCCCAGAGCAAAGGAAGCCAGCCTAGACCTTCCCTTGCTCTGAGCTGTGCCTGGTGGGTTGCCTGTTTTGGAAGCAGTGTTTGGAGGAACTTGGCCACCTGGCCGGTGGCTTGGGCAAAGGGGCCGGCAGAGCACTGTCTCCCGAGTCTGGTGACACCTCAAGGCAGGAAAATGAGTGTGACGGCTGAGCCAGCCGAGCTCTGTTGCCCTTCTCACCTCAGTTAATTCCCACTGGACTCCGACCCCACAGGTGCCCCAGGGAGTCCTGGAGCGAAGTTACGTGATCACTCTGAACATAACAGGGCAAGCCGGAGCCACTCTGGACCTTCTGGTGGAGAACATGGGGCGTGTGAACTATGGCAGATACATCAATGATTTCAAGGTAGGACCAGCCTCGCTGTCGAGGTCGATAGGACTGTGTCTGTGCCGCCCGAGGAAGTCTTTGTAAAGCCATTTAAAAACTCTCGCACATACATTCTTCTCCTCCAGCCCTGTTCACGTAGAAGCGGTTTTTAAAAACACACATGCTTTGCCAAGTTTGGTGATTGAACCTGCCGTGATTTGTTTTGCAACTTCAAAGCTCGAGTATTTTGAGGACCTGCCCTCCTCTGCAGGATGAGAAAGTTGAGCTTTGCAAAGAGAACCCTTCCCTCGTGTTCGGGTTCGGTCATCCTGTAGAAAGAAGGAGGAAGCCTCTCCACCGAGCTTTTCCTTTGCTTAAAAAAGCCCACCTAGCTCTCGAAAGGGGCTTCGTGGCCAACCAAGCCAGCTTAGCCTTTGGTCGGCCCCGTTTGCTGGGTGTGGACCGTCTGTGACGAAGCCTTGAGGTGTAGGAAGCCTTTTCCCTTGGTGCGTGGCCTCTCACCCCTGCTGGTTCCTCTGTGTCCGGGTGGCTAGCCCCGGCCCAAACGTTTTTCCTTGGAAAACATTTTCAGAGCATGATTCGGCAAACGTTTGTTAGGCCCATGCTCTGCACGAGGCTCCGCGAGCTGCAAGGGATGTTGAGATACAGGCTTCCCCGCAGATAGTTCCTCATCTGCTAGAGGACAGCAGGCCCCCATGGAAAGATTTATGGCATCACTCGGCCTAGGCCAGAACAGGTGTGTGGGACTGTTTCCTGACCCCGTTGATGCGGCTCAGAGGCAGGGCAATTACACTTCTAGGGAATGACCAGGCAGGGGCCACCTTTGTCTCCAGTAGAGATGTCCCGGTTAAAGTCCTTGTGCTCAGGCTGTGGCTAGTGGCCTTCCTGCTTGGCTGTCACCGGCCACGTTGGCCCCTGCAGTGACAGGCATTCTTGTGTAGTCTCTGGCCGTAGAGCCCAGCAAAGAGCCTGGCACATGGCTGCCTGGCCAATGTTTATTGGATTTACTAAGTGGGCAGTGGAGGCTGGGTATCGAGAGGTGGCCTGGGAGAAATTTGGGACCTGACTGGGAATGGAGAGAAGTTCGCCACATAAAAGGCAGGGAAGAGGAAGCTAGGCAAGCCGTGAGCATAGGCCTCGATGGGGCCAGGGACGCCCCAGCCCGCTAACCCGCTAGACAAATAGAGTAACTCCAGCATGCAGGTCTGAGGGTCACCATTATCATCACTTTGTGTGTAGCCTTTCCCAGATATCAAAGTATTCTCGTTTACGCCGCCTCACTGAGTTCCCCAGCCGGTGAACGGACTCGGTGCGATCATCCCCGAGTGCTGCTGAGGGGCTCAATGCCAAGACTTGCTCCTGGTTATATGAAGGGGCGGGGTCTGCCCCCCTCCCCCACTACACCTTCTGCATTCCTGACTCCACGCATTCTCCCATTCCATAGATTCCATCATCCCTTCCATTCAGCGATGACTTTGAACCAAGCACTCAACATGGCGGGCACGGGGTCGAAAGCTCTGGCCTCAAGCAAGATGCCACTTTGGTGTGCACCTCACTTGAGTCTCATTTGCTGTTGGTGTTTCATATCCCAGTTTGCTTTCCCTAAGAATTCAGGGTAGGGACACAGAGACACTTGTTTATGTCCAGCTCATTACTGTTTCTCCTTTACAGGGTCTTATTTCTAACCTGACCCTCGGTTCCAATGTCCTCACGGACTGGATGATCTTCCCGCTGGACACCGAGGATGCAGTGCGCAGCCATCTGGGAGGCTGGCATGGCCGTAACCATGGCCGTCAGGATAATAAAGCCTTTGCCCACCACTCGTCCAACTACACACTCCCGGCCTTTTATGCAGGGAACTTCTCTATTCCCAGCGGGATCCCAGACTTGCCCCAGGACACCTTTATCCAGTTTTCTGGATGGACCAAGGTACGTGTCTTCATGGAAAGTATTTTAGTTCGAGCCTCAAAGATCTGCTTTTTGGCTTCTGACAAAGAACCAAAAAGAGCTGCTGATGAGACGCTGTGTGACAGTTTGGGAGCAGAGAGCTTTCTGTGTTCGTTTACCCAGTCCTCCGTAGTGGCACCTTGGCAGACCTTCGGGGACTCGATGGCCAGCCGGAATGCGTACCGTGTGCCCCATTGTCACTGACTGACAACTTCCTTTAGCAAGTGATGGCTTTCTGGCTTCCCCTAAGAAAAACCGTAGCCCTTTAGATACTGATTATGAGGGACACGTTCTGTTTCTCTTGAAGAAAATTTGGCCCAGGCAGGGGGTGGGTCTCTGGGAGAACTTGTTTTCTGTCCATGTCCAATGCCTACTTCTGTACCCCCACAACACTCCACTTTCATACAGCCTTGCACCCTGGGGGCGCCCACCGTTGTCTCTGTGATCTTCACCTCTTCCTTGGCCATTTTCCTGACTGGTCACCCCCCACCTTTATTCTTTGAAGCCATCCACGTGTCTTCCTTCGCCGTTGTCTTCTTCATTTCAGTCCCATTTTCACCCTGGATGACCTTACCATGACTCAGTTATGCATTCAACAAGTATTTTTCAGTGGCTACTATGTGCCCAAGCTTCGTGCCGGGCACTAAGCGTGCAACAATGAACAAAACCAACTGTGGGACTTGCCCTCATGGAACTTACACTCTAACTGGGGAGACAGACCCAAATCATACAGTCACCCAAATGAGATGGCAAGATGGCAGCTGCAGTGGGTGCTAAAAAGAAACATGGGAGTTGGTAATAACTGGAGTGTTTGACCTTGTCAGGGAGGTCAGGGAAGCGTTCCCTGTAGGAGTGATGCGTGACAGAGATATGGAGGATAAGTGGGAATTGCCATGGCAAAAGGGGGAGGGAACCATGTTGCAGGCAAAAGAGATAGCATGTGCAAAGGCCATGTGGTTGGTTAGGGGGGAAATGAGGGGCGCGAGGAACCAGTAAAGGACCCAAATACATGGTTTGGGGGCGGAGTGTGGTTCAGAGAAGAGACTAGAAAGTGGGTAGAGATGAGATCGGAATAGGCCAGTTACGCCCCATTAATGTCTCGTCGTTATGGTGAGAGCCTTTGAAGCAGGAGAGTGCCATGACATGACTGTGATACGACGAGCCTCTCTGACCCCAGGTGGAGTGAGGGTGCCTGTGGATTTGGGGGAAGCTATCTAGGTGGCTGGACCGTAGTCCCGGGGAGAGACAGGGATGGTGTTAGCTAAGATGGAGAGGATATCAACTATCTGAGAGATATGTGAAACTAAATCAATGAGATGTAATGGTGGATTGGAAATACCCTGGATGCCTCTTAGGTTCCAGGCTGGTGGCTGGGCAGATGGCACCATTTATTCAAAGAAAAGATTTCCAGAGAAAACTTAGGCTGGGAGAGGGAGATCATGAGTTTGGATTTGGACAGATTGAGTCGCGGAGGCCTTTGAGAACAGCTGAGCGAAGGTGCAGGCAGAGGACTGTGGGCCCTGTGCGTGAAGTCAGAGGAGGGACCCGGGCTGGGAATATATGCATGAGATCATCTGCGTGTGGATGGCCATTGAAGACGTGGGATGGAGGAGGTCCTCTAAGGAGAAGGGGTGGAGAAGGAAGCAGAGAGGCACAAACATGGCGGGCAGAGAGTGAGGAGGAGAGCTGGCATTTGTGTTGCCGAGGGGACAAGTAAGAGGAAGACAGAAGCTCTTCTTCTACCGGATTGAGCCACGAGGAGCTCAGTGGGACCCCCAGGAAGTATATGCCAGTGGAGCAAAGCCTCCACAGGCTGCATCGCATGCTACTGAGGAGCGTAAGGCAAAGAAACAAACACCTGAACGTAAATTTGGATACTTGAATATAAACATTCTTGCTGAGAGTTTTGACTCTGGAGAAGAAAAGTATGTAAATAGCTGAAAGAGAAGAGGGCAAATGATACACGCGACATTTAAGAAATGCCCTCTTATATTTTTTGCTTTTTAAATGTTTATGGAAATACATCATTCTGTTTAAAATATTTTCTAATTTACCTAATTGTCTCTTCTTGGACTCATAGATTATTTAGAAATGTGTTATTTAATTCCCATGTGTTTTGTTTGTGGGTTTTTTTTTTTAGTATGTCTTATGTTTATGGATTTCTAATTTAATTCCTCTATAAAATTTCTAGAAGATGGAGAAAAGTCTTTATGACCTTGGATTAGGCAAAGACTTTTTAGATTTGACACCTAAAGCGTGATCCTTAAAGGGGGAAACTGATAAATTGGATTTCATCAAAATTAAAAATGTTTGCTCTTCAAAAGATATCATTAAGGAAATGAAAATCCAAGCTACAGACTAGGAGAAAATATTTTCAAATCATGTGTCTAGCAAAGGCATCTAGAACACATCAAGACTTCTTACAACTCAGTAATAAGAAGATACACAACCCAGTCACAAACTGGAAATTTCGCCAAAGGAGCTATACAAATGGTTGATAAGTACATGAAAAGATGCATAATGCTCAACACCATTAATCATGAGAAAAGTACAAATCAGGGGCACCTGGATGGTTCAGTGGGTGAAGCATCTGACTCTTGATATTGGCTCAGGTCACGATCTCACGGTTGTGAGACTGAGCCCCATGTCGGGCCCTATGCTAACAGCGCGGAGCCTTCTTGGGATTCTCTCTCCCTGCCCCTCCCCTGCTCGTGGGGGTACATGTGCACATGTGCTCTCTCTCTCAAAATAATAAACTTAAAAGAAAAAAGTACAAATCAAAATCCAGTGAAAAACTACTTGACACCCACTAGAACGGCTGTAATAATAACGGATGGAGAGTAACAAATGTTGGCAATGATGTGGAGAAATGAGAACCCTCCTACGTCACTTGTGGGAATGTAAAATGATACAAACACTTTGGAACATGGTTTGGAAATTTCTTCAAACGTTAAATGCAGAATTACCATAGGACTGAGGAGTTCCACTTCTAGGTATACGCCCAAGAGAAATGAAAGCCTATGTCTACCCAAAGACTTATATGAAAATATTCAGAGCAGCATAATTCGTAATAAGCCCAAACTGGAAATTCAAGTGTCCATCAACTGGTGAATGGATAAATGAAACGTGGTATATCCATTCAAAGGAATAGTGCTCGACAGTAGAAAAGAACAGACTACTGATACAAGCTACAGTGTGGGTGGATCTGAAAAACATTATGCTAAGTAAAAGAAGCCAGATATAAAAGACCGTCTATTGTAGGAGTCAGTTTAGAAAAGGCACATCTGTAGAGACAAAAAGTAAGTTGCTAGTTGCCTGCAGGGAATGGTGGTGGAAAGGGAGAGTGACTACAAGTAGATCTGGGGTTTCTTTTTGGGGCGATGGAAATGTTCCCAAATTAAATTGTAGTGAGGGTTTCACAGTCTTCTTAAGTTCATTGAGACTTGTTTCATGACCCGGCATATGGTATATCGTGGTGAACACACTCCAGAATTTTAAGCTTTGATATCCTCTCTCTTGCTACATGTTTCTATCCTCCAAACTCTCAAGCCTCCCCAGCCTGCTCTTGGGTCTTCTTGATGACCTGAAACTCTCCACCATTAAGGCCACAGTTCTTCCCTATCCAGCCTAGATATCACCACTATCCTTTTTTTTAAAGCCATCAATCACTGGCCCCCTTGACCTTCCACTCCATCTCCTTGTTCATCCTCCAATTCTGAGTGGGTCCGCCATTGACCTTTGCTCGTTCACCAGTGACTGAGCACTGCTGGGGGTTCTCTCCAGCACGTTCATCAGGGCCCCGGATCCCCACATTCTCTCCAGCCTCCAGAGGCCCCCCGTGGCCCAGCAGTCTTTGGTCTCTCTTCCCCCTTCCCCAGCTGGTCTTTCTAACCTTCACTTCTCCCCTAAGCCACCTTCCTCCTCCCCCACCCACTCACCCTCCTCGTCTGTTATCAGGTGTAACTCCTTTGTTCCCTCAGCTTCCTGTCAGACTTATCTCTCTGCCTCTACCCTCACTTCCTGCCCGGTGGCCCTAGGAGGAAGTCTAAGCTCTGAATCCCCTCCCTACCTTCTTCCTCCAGACCAGGATCCTGTTCTCATACCTCCTCAGACTGCATTTTGTCAGCCTTTCGGTCTCTCTGTCACCTTCCAGGCTGTGGCCAAGAAGTGACACCTGGAGGCTCTAGGACCCAAACACAAAGTAAAACCCTCCCTGGATCTTCCCACTTTAGCCAGTAGGCTTGTTCATCCTCCCTGCTCCCTCCTTTTCTCCCTCCTTCCTTGTCCCCTTCTCCCTCTCAGTGTCCTCATGTGTCACCTATCTACTTTGTTCAGGCTTTTTCAGTCCCTCGCACGGCCCACCCTGCCATCACATATTCATCTGTCAAGACTGGCATTGACCCCTCTGAGAAAGCTGCTTAGACCCTTAGTCCGGGAAAGGACCAGCCCCGCCCTCCTCTGAGCCCCCTTGTGCCCCACCCAGACTCGTCACACTGAGGCTGGCACCTCGGTTTCACCCACAGGGTCACAAGCTTCAGGAGGGGCGTTTTGTAAAAGGTGCTCAGCGTATTCACCATCCTGCCCACCTCCCGGGGCCTGCTTGCTCTGTAAGTGCCCTCAGGTGAAAGGGTACACAGGTGCCCGTGTTGCTGAGCCCCTGGGAAGAGAGCAGACGGGAACAGTGTAGGCCCTCGGGCAGCCATGTTGGCGATGGGGGGCTTGGCGGGGCGCCGTGGGTACTGGGCCGAGGCAGATGAGAAGCACACCATTGCTCACCAGTTTAGTGCTCTAAGAGAAAGAACTTCCGGGAGGTGCTTAGCAGAAAGAGAACGTGTCCATTTACAGGAATGTTCAGAAGGGCTGGGTGGCTCGGGTGGAGGCCGATCCGACAGATGGATGGCACGTCGCCAGAGCCAGAGGGAGTTCTGTCGGGGTGGCGGAGGGGGAGATTTCAAGCGGGAGCGTGGTAGATGCAAAGGCGAAGAAATGGAAAAGCATGAGACCGTTTTGGTGGGCAGAGGGCGTTCACTTTGGCCAGGTCATGAAGGTGTCACAGCCAAGAGTGCCTGACCCAGGCGTTGAACTCAACATTTTAGAGGCACTGCCTATGTAATCGTCAAGAGCAGGTGTAGGGGCGCCTGGGGGGCTCGGTCGGTTAGGCGTCCGGCTTCGGCTCAGGTCACGATCTCACGGTTCGTGAGTTCAAGCCCCACACTGGGCTCTCTGCTGTCAGCACAGAGCCTGCTTCAGAGCCTCTGTCCCGCTCGCTCTCTGCCCCTCCCCCACTTATGCCCTCTCTCTCTCTCTCTCTCAAAAAAATTAAAAACGTTAAAAAAAGAAAAAGAGCAGGTGTGGTGGATGTCCTGTCATGACCTCTAACTTGTAGACGAGCAGGTCAGGAGAGCTAAGGATCTTGCGTGAGGAGCACAAGTAGGCGACAGAACAGCTCCCTGAGCCCCAGGTCTGACTCGCAGGCCCGCATGGAAAGGCAGGTGGCGTCGTACAGGATCTGGAAGGGCTGCGAGGAGCTTGTGCTGAGCATGTACACGTGGGCTCTTCACGTGTGGACGTTCTACACCTTCGTGTTTGGAAGGTGTATATACATGCAGTATTTACAAATGCGTCAGAAGGCTTGGAACCCCACAAGCCCATCTAATGCACACGTCCTCTCAAAAACGAGTGCACAGCTGTTCACAGCAGCACCCTCCAGAATTATCCAAAATCGACCAGAAGGTGGAAAAGCCCAGATGTCCATCCACTGATGAACGAATAGACGAGATGTTTGTTATATATGGAACAATGGAAGATTATTTGACAGGAAAAAGAAATGAAGCAGTCATGTATGTTACAACGCGGACGGACCCTGAAGGCGTGTTACATGGAAGAAGCCAATCGCAAACCATGCATATGGCAGATTCCATTTATGTGACATGTCCAGAATAGGCAGGTGTACAGACAGAGAATCAGTGGTTGCCTAGAGGAGGGAGAGGGAGAGGCGGGGGTGGGGCTGGGGGGAGAGATGGGGAGTGATGCTAAAGAGTACGAGGTTTCCTTTTGGAGGGATGAAAATACTCTAACGTTGACTGTGGGGATGGTCGCACAGCCGCCAAACTGTGCAGTTGACGTGAGTGGATTGTGTGTGAGGGACACCTCGGTAAAGCAGGCAAGAAGGTCCATCCACAGGATTTGGGGACCTGGGTTGTGTGGGTCCGACGGTCAGAGGACATGCCCATAAAACAGAGCATGCTGCTTTCTGATACTTCCCGGCGTGCACAGTGGCCCCTGTTACTGAGGACGCTCCCAGGCCAGCCCCTGAGGTTCTGAGCCATCCGTGATGCGGAACAAACAGAGCCCACCCCCCCCCCCCATGGGGCACTGAGGTCTGACTTGGGGGAGGATGGGCAGATGTGAGGGTGGGGGAGGGGAGCCGAATGACACTAGAGCCCGAGCCACTCCTAAGCCCCTGCCTCTGGATACACTAGCCCTCCTCGACCCTCCCCGACTGGAGAGGCCCTGTTCTGGCCTCTGGGCCTGTGCTCTTCGGTTGCCGTAAAGAAACTGCCTTGATTTAGTGAACGAAGTCACTGATAAGGCTGATTCACGAGATTCAAAAACTCACTTCTGATTTGGATGTGGCTTTCTGGTTAAGGGCCCAAGCATCAAACTGGGATGTCAGTGGGAAGCAGTCAGGCGTGTTTTGCTGCGCCCGAGAGACTCAGGCCAGTGTTTTGTCTGCACAGAACTCTTATCTGACCACAGGCTCCCTCCGATGGGCAGTGCTCTTCAGCGCCTCGGCCGTGTCACCGTGTGCCATCCCAGTGCCATGTTCTGCCAGCGCACTGGATCCGGGCAGTCGGTCTCCCCTTCCTATGGTGTGCACGAGTCTCCTACCGACACCCGCTGCAGCCTTCCTGCGCGGTTCAGCCACTCGCGGGAGGTTGGGGTGCATAACAGCACGATGATGAGAAGGGTGGGGATAATGTCCCACTTTCCTCAACCAGAACTACACTTTGAAAGCTAAGAATCAAAGTAGAATACTGACTAAAAGTAACTTTTTTATTTTTTGGAGGCCAATGTACCCTTTCTCAAGACGTAAAAAAAAAAAAAAAAAAAAAAAAAATCAAAGTCCAAGAATTTCTAGCAAAGGGCTGACAAAAATCCCTTCGTAGGTTTAAATTATTTCTGCATCTTGCTTTTGAAATTTCCAGCACCCTCATCATTTGGTCTTTCTGGTACCGGTGGGGCGTAGCCACCAGGAAGACCAAATGATTCAAGGACTGGAACTTTGAGTTCCACACCCCAACCTCTGACTTCTGGGGTGGGGGTTGGGAGCTGGAGCTCTGTAAAACCTCTAGAACTTCTGGGCTGGTGGACCCATTCAGGTGCTAGAAGGTGCGCCTGGAGAGGGCAGACGTGAGGAAAATGCTTTCCTGAGTTTCCAGAGTTCTGTGCACCACTCTGGCAAATTCTTGAACCTGAGGAGGAGGAGGTCATGGGGACCCCCAATTTGGAGCTGGTAGTTCAGAAGTATGGGTGACCCCAGACTTGGAACTGGTATCTGAAGTGAAGGCAGTCTTGTGGGTCTGAGCCCTTTGAACTTGTGGGATCTGACCCAGCTCTAGGTAGACGGTGTCCTAATTGAGTTGTTGCACAAGCATCTGGCGTCCAGAGAACTGGAGAACTGGTTGGTGGCGTCGAAACCACCCCAGAAGGAGCCGGGAAGGCAGTGGTCGGAAGCCCATTTGGAAAGGTGGTTTCGTGGCCTCGCGTGTCAAGGAATTTGGGTATCACCTTGAGACCTTTGTAGAAGTAGGGGCAATTAAGAAATAAACGCCATCGTTTCAGATAGTGATAACAATTGGGAAGAGAATAAACATGATGCTGTGACGGAAAGTAAGGCATGGGAGTAAAGACGTTGCTATCTTATATGGCATAAGAGTTACCTGTTGCCATGTAACAAATTCTACCCTAACATTGAGTGGCTTAAACAGTGGTCCGCGTGTATTATTCTCCCAGTTTCTGTGGGTCAGGAATTTGGGACTGGCTCAGCCTGGTGGTTTTGGATCAGGGTCTCTGACGAAGTTATGGTCGAGCTGTCAGCCGGGGCCACGTCACCTGAAGGTTTGACTGGCTGAGAAGGACCCTTCCACGGTGGCTGGCTTGCACGGCTGCCGGGTTGATGTTGGCCGTTGGCAGGAGGCCTTAGTTCTTCCCCACACAGGCCTCTCTGTAGGTTGCTGGAGTGTCCTTATGACGTGGCACTGGCTTTCCCCAGAGGGACAGAGCCAGGCAGAAACTACCCTTTTTATAACCTAGCCTTGGAAGTCACATAGCATTGCCTTCATCACATTCCGTTGGTGAAAAGAGAGTCATTGAGTCCAGTCCCTGATTGGAGGGTAGGAATTAGATTCTGCCTTTTGAAGGGAGAAGTGTTAAGAATGTTTGGACACGGGCACCTGGGTGGCTTAGTTAAGCAACCAACTCTTGATTTCGGCTCAGGTCACCATCTCACAGTTCGTGAGTTCAAGCCCTGGTCGGGTTCCATGCTGAGGGTGTGGAGCCTGCTTGGGATTCTCTCTCACTCCCTCTCTCTACTCCTCCCCCACTTGCACTCCCTCTGTCTGTCTCTCTCTCTCTCAAAAAAAAAGAAAAAAAAATATATATGGACATATATTTAAACCACCACGTAAGGAGTGGTGAAAGGTGCCTCTAGGAGGAGGTGGCCGTTGGGTGAGACCTGAAGGCTGAGACCCGAGTTATCCATGTGAAGAGCCAGAGGAGGAATGTTCCAGAGCTAGGGAGCAGCAAGTGCAAAGGCCCAGAGAAAAAGATCCTGTGAGCCACGGGAGAGTGTGGGGGAAGAGTGTGGCCCCAAGTCAGGGGGTGGTGAATTTGGCTTCTCGTCATTCCAGTGGTGGCTGTTAAGCAGAGAGTGAAAGAATGGACCTGGTTTATAAGCTCATGTCTCTCTGAGACTGGATTATAGGAGGGCAAAGCTTATGCAGAAATTCCTGATGGGAAGCTAAGGTATTATAGCAGTCCTGCGAGTAACTGTGAGCTTGGGTGGTGGGGCAGAGAAGTGCAAGATTTGTACCGAAAAGAAAAGGCAAGGTTTGCTGAAGGATCGGGCATGGTGTTCCAGAGAAAGGAGTCAAGGAGGACGCCAGAGTCAGGCCTGCGCAGTGGGAGGGGTGGGCGTGGTTAATTTCTGACAGTTAGAGGGGACGCTGTGGGGTGGGGAGGCTGGAGCAGGGTGGCTTGGATGCGGGCGGGGATCAGAAGCTCTGTTTTGGACATATTCAGCCTCTAGTAGTTCCTAACTGTCTCCTCATCCCAAGAGGAAGTGGCCCGTCAAGTCTGGAACATAGTAAAAATAAATAAGTAAGTAAGTACGCAAGTACATAAAGCAACCAAGCAGCCAGCTAAGCTATATTCAGTGCGAATACTGGTCTCCATGTTTCTAGACCTAATGGCCATCCTATAGAGGGCCTGTCGGTCTTGAGTCTATACGCAGAAATCTGTGCAAATCCGGAAGTGGGATGCAGTGCAAGTTAAAGGTATGTATTCAGTGCCTGTAGTGGGAGTGCAGAGGTGAGGTACCTGTCCCAGGTTTGGAGCTGTGGGGAAAAGGACCCGGTCGGTAGAACTCACTCCGGAGTGGAGCCCCATGGGGAGGAACCACCTTCTGCCCCCACACTCCTCTGTAGCTGTCCTTGCCACCACGAGCAGCACCCCCACGTTGCAATGTCCCCCCGATGCTTCTCAGGACCTGTCTGTCTTACCGTCCTGGCCGGTGACGTCTGACATGAGGAACCACTCCCTCCCTGGAAACCCTTCCCGTGACTTCTGCGCCGAAAGCCCTCCACCATTTCCTTCCCCCGTCTGTTCTTCCCGGGGCTTCTCTTTCAGCTTCTAGGCTGCAGTCCTCAGGACCTGATCCCGGGTCCCCTTCAGACACTGCCAGGGGGCGTCGTCCTCAGACGTGTGCCGGCGACACCCAGGTTCCCGGGTCCCACTCAGCATTTGCGGGGACCCAGAGAGCCACATCCGGACGCCAGTGTGGCCTGCGCCGGAGCTGCGTGAGGCAAAACAGGCCTCTTCCTCCTCAGCAGCCCTGATGTCTGCTCTTCTGCCGGAGAAGGAGAAGTGGTCCAGGCAGAAAGAATGAGGCTCGGGTGTTTGGGCAGCAGCCCGTTCCTCCAGCTCACCCTTTGGAGCGCGGGCAGGCTGGGCGGTTCTGCTCACGGCTGCACGCCCTTCCGGTCAGCGAGGAGGCCGTGCTCCTGGACGTTGGCAGCCTGTCCACTGAGGTGACAGAGGAGATCGGGCCGTGTCCCTCTCATCGTCCGGCAAGCTATTCCAGGCTTGTTCATACAGTGACCGGCACGGTTCCCAGAAAGAACGCCGGTGTGCAAGCCTTCTTCTTCTTCTTCTTCTTTTTTTTTTTTTTTTTTGCCATTTAATTTAATTTATTTTTTTAATTTTCATCCAAGTTGGCTAGCATATAGTGTAACAGTGATTTCAGGAGTAGATTCCTTAGTGCCCCTGACCCATTCAGCCCATCCCCCCCTCCCACAACCCCTCAGTAACCCTCTGTTTGTTCTCCATATTTAAGAGTCTCTTCTGTTTTGTCCCCCTTCCTGTTTTTATATTATTTTTGTTTCCCTTCCCTTATGTTCATCTGTTTTGTCTCTTAAAGTCCTCATGTGAGTGAAGTCATATGATATTTCTCTTTCTGTGACTAATTTCACATAGCATAATACCCTCCGGTTCCATCCACGTAGTTGCAAATGGCAAGATTTCATTGTTTTTGATTGCCGAGTTATACTCCATTGTGTGTGTGTACACACCCTATCTTCTTTATCCATTCATCCATCGATGGACATTTGGGCTCTTTCCATACTTTGGCTATTGTCGATAGTCCTGCTATAAACATGGGGGTGCATGTGTCCCTTCGAAACAGCACACCTGTATCCTTTGGATAAATGCCTAGTAGTGCAATTGCTGGGTCGTAGGGTAGTTTTTAGTTTTTTGAGGGAGCTCCAGACTGTTTTCCAGAGTGACTGCCCCGGTTTGCATTCCCACCAGCAGTGCAAAAGAGATCCTCTTTCTCTGCATCGTCGCCAACATCTGTTGTTGTCTGAGTTGTTAATGTTAGTCATTCTGACAGGTGTGAGGTGGTATCTCATTGTGGTTTTGATTTATGTTTCCCTGATGATGAGTGATGTTGACCATTCTTTCATGTGTCGGTTGGCCATCTGGATGTCTTCCTTGCAGAAGTGTCTATTCTTGTCTTTTGCCCATTTCTTCACTGGATTATTTTTTGGGTGTTGAGTTTGATAAGTTCTTTGTAGATTTTGGATACTGACCCTTTATCCGATATGTCGTTTGCAAATGTCTTCTCCCATTCCGTCAGCTGCTTTTTAGTTTTGCTGATTGTTCCCTTTGCTGTGCAGAAGCTTTTTATTTTGATGAGGTCCCAGTAGTTCATTTTTGCTTTGGTTTCCCTTGCCTGCGGAGACGTGTTGAGTAAGAAGTTGCTGCGGCCAAGATCAGAGAGGTTTTTGCCTGCTTTCTCCTCGAGGATTTTGATGGCTTCCTTTCTTACGTTGAGGTCTTTCATCATTTTGAGTTTATTTTTCTGTATGATGTAAGAAAGTGGTCCAGGTTCATTTTCCTGCATGTCGCTGTCCAGTTTTCCCAGCACCGTTTGCTGAAGAGACTGTCTTTATTCCATTGGATATTCTTTCCTGCTTTGTCAAAGATTCGTTGGCCATACGTTTGTGGGTCCATTTCTGGGTTCTCTATTCTGTTCCATCGATCTGAGTGTCTGTTCTTGTGCCGGTCCCATACTGTCTTGGTGGTTACAGCTTTGTGATACAGCTTGAAGTCCAGGATTGTGACACCAAGATTGCTTTGGCTACTCGGGGTCTTTTCTGGTTCCAGTGTGCAAGGCTTCCTAAGGCCCAGGTCAGAATTCACAAGTCACTTCTTCCATGTTCTTTGGCCAGGGCGTTCACTAGACCAGCTGGATTCGAGGAATGAAGGAACAGATTCTGGCTCTCGACAGGGGGAGCTGCACAGAACTGTGGCCATTTCTGCAACCTGCCACAGGTCTCAGCACTCTTGACCCTCCTTTCATTCTGAATCCGATAAGCTTTTTAACTCTTGGCCTGATTTTCAGTTGTTTTTACCCCCTACAAAGTACTGTTTCCACCTAATTCATTGCTTCCCAGTCACAAGTCCTGTGAGCTTGGAAACAAGATAATCTTTCCATATATATATATATATATATATATATAAATTTAGCAACAAAACGAGACACCCGGCTGGCTTATGAGTCCATAGAGCACATGCAACTCTTGGTCTTGGGGTCATGAGTTCAAGCCCCATGTTGGCCCTAGAGCTTACTTTATTTTATTTTTACTTTTTTTTTTTTTTTTTTTTTTTTACTGTTTATTTATTTTTGAGAGAGAGGGATACAGAATCCAAAGCAGGCTCCAGGCACTGAACTGTCAGCACAGAGCCCGATGTGGGGTTCGAACGCATGAACCGTGAGATCATGACCTGAGCCAGAGTCGGACGCTTAACCGACTGAGCCACCCAGGCGCCCCAGGCATAGAGCTTACTTTAAAATATAAATAAATAAAATTTAAAAATGTCTTAAAATGTAGTGACAAACTTGTGAGAATTACATGTACACAGCAGTAAATACGCTCTGACTTGAAGGGGGTCTCCTGCAGTTTGCCGTGCGTGGGATGGCTGCCGGGAGGCAGTTTTTGCACACCGGTTCTTATTTCTGGTCCAGGTATGTGACAGAGCACGGTGCCCACTGTCGGGTAAGGTCCTAAAAAGGTCAAGCGATGGTAGAACTTCAGGGGCTGAGAAGGAAAGGAATTCATGTCTGGGGCTGGATAAAAGGAGGAAGTGATTCATCTTTTATGCTAATTTATATTTCCATGGCTTTAGTTCTAGTTGGATCTGTCATAAAATACAGAGACCGTAGAGGTATTTATTACCCCAAGACCGCGGAGGAAGTGAGGGGGTGTGATTTGCATCAGCTCTGACCCCTTTGGCTCTGAAGGAAACGGAGCATTAATTTTCCCTCGTGAAGTGCGGTGCAAGGTCTCTTTCCTATCTTATCTAAGCAAGCCCCTCACTCTTTTACCGTTTTTTTAAAAATTCTTTCTTTTCTACCGTGTTGGCATCACAACCGCTCGTTAATTGTGTGTCATGACAGCCCTCTAAGCTTGAGAAACTTCTCTCAGAGTCGGACAAAGTCCGTGTCCAACCAGAGCTTGCTGATTTCAAAGGAACTCTCAAGCAAGTTCGAAAAATGTGAAACTGTGACTTAAAACAGCATTGACATTTTGCTTGAAGTTCTTAGGAGAGGATGGTGTCTGTCTAGAGGATTTAAAACAGACACACATCTGTCTGATTAACAGAGAAGCAGGTCACACATTTCCGGAAACCTAACATTTATGGGAACGATGATCACCTTGGTGACAATAGCAGAGGGGGCAGCCCACCAGAGGTCAAGCCATGGTCAGAGAAAGACTTTGTCATGGAACTCTTTTAGCTGGGACAGCCCCAGAAAGCCCCAGAAGCCACTGGGGTTCGCTCTGCAAATGCTGGGCCCTGATGGGGCTCGCCGTATTAAGAATGAGTCTACTTTTGGGGCACCTGGTGGCTCAGTCGCTTAGGCAACCATCTTTGGCTCAGGTCACGAGCTCACGGTTCATGAGTTTGAGCCGCGCGTCGGGCTCTGTGCTGACAGCTCAGCACAGATTCTGTGTCTCCCTCTGTCTCTGCCCCTCCCCTGCTCACACTCTGTCTCTGTTTAAAATAAACAAACATTTAAAAAAAAAAAAGAATGAGCCTACTTTTACCATCACATTTACCAACATGTGCGTACTCTCCCCCCGCCCCTAATAATTTCAGCATAACTTTTTAAAGAAAAACAGTAATCAGAGTGCGTGTAGTTTTTCATAGAATTTTTAAAAATTTGATGCTTTTAGAGTAATTTTTGAGTAACAAATCACAGTGCTGATCGAGGAGAAACAAATGCAAATATTTTCTCTCTCTTCCGGTGACCAAGTGTCTCTAAAACTCTTGAGCTGGGAGCAGAGGGTCATGGAATATCCTTTCAGTAGGACTCCGTGTCACCTCGTTGTTGAATCTGGTGTCAGGCAGAATTATCAGCCAGTCTCCCCTAATGAGTGCTGCTAGGTATATACTGAGTATCACCGCTGAGTGCTGACAGTCTCGCTTCGAACAAGACGAACGAAGTTTCTTCCTTTCGTAGAATGTATGCTGGAAATAGCTGATAAGCCGATAATCAGACAAATGGTACCCATGTCAAATAATGACAATGACTAGAATAAAAAGAAGAGACCGAGGGGGCAGTAGGTGACCTGGACTGGAAGGCCCGGTATCATGGGTGGCCATGGCTCTTCTCCCTGAGGGGGTGACGATGGGGTTGAGATCTCTGTGGTCCGAAAGTTGGGGGCCTGGGGGAACAGCTATCAGGCAGCCGGAACAGTGGCCGCACTGGGGATACCGGCTTGGCGTGTCCGAGTGATGGCGAAGAGTCCCGTGCGGGTGTGAGTGGCACAGACAGGGCAGGGAGGAAGCAGGCAGGAGGCCGTCTGGGGGCCATGGGTCAAGGTCAGAGGCAAGAACACGCAAAAAGCGTCTGACTTCTGGCTTTCGCTCTGCTATGGTGCAGAGCAAGGGTTCTAGAGTTCATAAAGGGAGTCGGGGGCCCTGTGAGGAGCCTACAGGAATCTGAGACCGCATGGGTTGTGACTTTGTCTAGAAGACGGCTAGCCACACATGGCCGTGACGTTTACGTTTAAATTAACGAAAAATAATGAAAACTCGGTCCCTCCTTCACATTACCCCATTTTAAGCGCTCAACAGCCGTGGCTGAGTGCACGTAGCTGCTGGGTTGGGCAGCACAGAACACTGTAACGTTGCAGAAAGTTCTGTTGAACGGCGGTCCTTCCGAGCTGTGGGACTATGGCCCATTCTTTGCAAATTGTCTGTTCTTTCCAAGGTCCTGATTCCTCTCCAGGAAGGGCAACCAAACCACCTTAAACTTCATTTAATGCCTATTCTTTTAGGAGCTAAGAGTGGAGGGAAATTTTGTATTGGAGAAATTCATAGCTTTTGAGAATTAACCAAGGCCACGAAAGGTGTAAAGGAAAGTCAGATGGAAGATGCAGGGCACCGTCCCCAGAAAGCGGAGGGTCATCTGGGTGAGGCAGGAGGCAGAGTTCATAGGGGAGCGGAAGGCCCCACAACAGGCCACAGGTAGTCATTTGGGGGAGGAAAGAAAAGCCGGACCAGATTGTGCTGTGTCCAGAATTAAGGAAGCAGCAAAGTCATGTCCACTTGGATGAGCACCTGGGAGCGACAGTTTGGGATTGTGTCTGTGTGTCACAGTGTAGACTGTGGGGCCACTGTTTCCTAGGAGGAGCGGGACCTCACCCCCGCGTGGGATGAGCCGGGAAAGCGGAAGTCGGGGGAGGGGCCGGGGGGTCACGGGCAGACACACTGAGCAGACCTGCCCCCTGGTCAGGCCGGCGCCTCCAGGCTCTCGGGAGCAAGTCTTGCTGCCCGAGTGGTGCTGTGGGGAGCTTCCAAGCAGGTCTTAGGGACTGTTGCCCAGTGAGGCCACTGCACTGTTGGTCTGTGGGGCAGCACTTGGGAAGACGAGCTGGGCACGGGACAGGCTCACCCGCAGGCGCCCCTGGTTCCGTCAGTCCGGTGTCTCTGTGACATCGCACCCCGGGAGCAGCCCCTTCCACGTGCCCAGCCTCAGCTTTAGCCCAGAACGCGCTGGCAAAGGGCATCCGGGGAAACCGTTCCCGGCTTTCAGGCAGACACGCCCATCCGGCACCAGAGACGTGAGGGGCGGTCCCTTGGAGTCTCAGGAAAGGAAACCGTGGGTGGGAGAATGGACCGGACCTGCAGTCGTCCACCTCGTCACTCAGCCGGGAGCTGGCGTGGCCTCTGCCCGGACACATTGTGGCGCCCGTGTGCTCTCGCCGCCCTCCCACCGCTCTGCCCTTGAACCCGTCTCCTCCTCGGCCTCGAAAGTAAAGTGCTGCTCTTCTCTACTACTGCAAAAACAAGGCACCGGCAGATCTTACCCTGATAAAAACCCGATAAAGCTGTCGTTGCGTATGCCTGGTAGGAAGGATCGAGATAGCGCGTCCTGCGGTGAAAACAAGAGTAAAATATTCTGAGAACTGTAAAACTGTCATCCTTTCTCTAAATGACTTAACCCAACAGACAGGTGGTTTTCAATCACTGGCTTCCCTTTGCAGGCATGTGAAAGCCAAGATCTTTTTACGGTAGCGGGAGGAGCGCCGTCCCTCCCTGGGCTCGGCCCCGGCGCCAGCCGCCGTGCTGACCGCCAGACAGCGCCTGCTGCCTCCCGCTGTCCCCGGTCACCAGTGTGAGCGGCACCTGCCCGAGCTCGGGCAGCCAGGAAGGAGCAGGACTGAGATTTGAACCCGGGTAGGAAATTCAGACAGAGTGAGGATAAAGGGGGCACCTGGAGGCTGAAAATTCCCCAAAGTGGGCAACGGAGTAATTTGAGGTGAGCAGCCACAGCATGTGGGGGGTCGGGGCTCGGCAGGTGACGCCACGGCCGCACCTCCTCCAAGGTGGCTCCTTCATCTCCCATACATTCATTCTCCCTCTCTGTCCCTCTCTTGCTCTCCCCTTTTTCCCTCTCTCTCTTCCTCTGTGATAGAATGTTCCGTTTATTCGGCCAACTGTTAAGTCCTACTCTATGAGCAAACCCTAGCCCATGCGGGGGGTCTCTGTAGACACACCCAAACGCCCCTCTCCTTTTTTTTTTTTTTTAATAATTTTTTTAAGTTGATTTATTTGAGTGCGAACAGGGGAGGGGCACAGAGAGAAAGAATCCCCAGCAGGTTCTGCAGGGTCAACACAGAGCCTGATATGGGGCTCGAACTCATGAAACCGTGAGATCAATGACCCGAGCCAAAATCAAGAGTCGGACGCTTATTACAAAACTGTAACCATCTAGACAGTATGTGACTGGCACAAGAACAGACAATCAGACCAATGGAACAGGATAGAGAACCTAGAAATGGACCCGCAAAGGTATGGCCAACGAATCTTTGACAAAGCAGGAAAGAATATCCAATGGAATAAAGACAGTCTCTTCAGCAAACGGTGCTGGGAAAACTGGACAGCGACATGCAGGAAAATGAACCTGGACCACTTTCTTATACCACTTTTCTTATATTTCTGTCTCTGCAGGGTCAGGTGTGGATTAATGGCTTTAACCTTGGTCGATATTGGCCAGGGCGGGGCCCCCAGGTGACTTTGTTTGTGCCACGGCACATCCTGATAACATCAGCCCCAAACACCATCATGGTGCTGGAACTGGAGCACGCGCCCTGTGATGACAGTGGCCCGGAACTGTGCACCGTGGAGTTTGTGGACAGGCCGCTCATCAGTGCTACTCCGACCTCCAGTCATCCCCTGCCAGACCTGTCTGATCGAGACTCGGGATTGGACCGTGTCTGATGGCTAAACACTGTGACCCTTTGGAGTTTCAGCCTTGCACATAACTCACGTATCCCTCGCGTAATGCCAACATTCCCTGGAAAGTCCTATTGGAAAATAGATTTAGCACGGGTGTTTTCTCCTGGGGTTGTCCGGGCAGCCTCGCGGTGGCTGGCAGGGGCCACAGGGGACGCGTGATGAGGGTGGCCACACGGTCACGCACAGTGAGGCCGCACAGTCGAAATGGAAGCTTCAAAGGTGTTCCTGATTTTTATTTTGAAAGAATCATGTTGTCTTTTTGTTAAATAAAATTTTCTTCAAATGACGTTAACTGTTTTTAATGTTGAGCAGGTATTAAATTTTAGGTTCTGATTTAAATCATAACTAGACTTGAGTGGGTCGAATAAGCCACTTCACTAACTTGCGGTTCAAAGGAATGGAAAATAGTCTTGGTTTGATCCACTGGACTGCTGCTTCTCTGATCCTCACTTGACTTCCTTTTGTGTTTCTGTGATGTCAACGAGGTAGCCCATCAATGCAGCTCAAAACCATTGTGCGAACGACCTGAAGCCTCAGCAGCGGGAGAGGGTACATAGTAGGGCACCCCTGCGCAGTAGGATATCGCATAGCCACGAAAATGGGACGTAGGACCGTACATGAAAACGCTCTCGTGGTTTGGTGGGCGAAGAAAGCAGATTACCTTAAGTTTGGTCCCATTCTGTGTGTTTAGACAAAACAACTGCACATACGCACACGACACAGGCCTGACCACACGTCACAGACACACATACGCATGAGCGTGCGTGCTGTGCACGTACACAGATCACGGCCTTCCAGGACAGGCGTGTCCTGCCGTGGGGCAGTAGCTCTCATGGGTTGAGCCCTTGACCTATTCCATGTCTGGTTCTGCGCATACTTAATGCGCTCGCCCCTCACAAGGACCAAGGAATGTGCCATCGCCTTCCCCGGTTTGCCCAGCCACACAGCTGTAAACGGTGGTAGAGACAGGGTCTGAAGCCGCGTAGCCTGGTGCCAGCTTCTAGGCACCCTCTGCACACGTCCCACACCAACGCATGCTCATGTTCCCCCGGGAAAGAATCGGAACAACATAAACCAAAATGTTCATCGATCATGCCGGGGTGGTAAGCGTTTGAGAAAGAGTTCGCTTTTTCCTTTTGCCCACCTGAGTTTTAAGTCCTTTACAGAAAAGATGCGCCATCTGTCAAGGGAGGAAGAAAGGAAAGACTTCTGATGCTCATCTGCAATACATCTCCATGATCGTGTCCTTTACCCTTCTCATGGACACCAGTGAGGAATGTGGAATTCACCAGGGAGAATCACGGCTCTGGCTGAGTCAGCTGGCAGAAGGCGTCTCTAGGTTGAGACTAACAGAACCTAGAACTTTCTTTAGGATTGTTTTCTGCGGCATCTTTGTGTACATGTCCTGCATTTGATGGTTGAGGGACACCATGGGGCGAAGGAGGTGCTGCGTAGACTTAGGTCATCATTTCTTTATCTTTCACTGCTAGTTACCGACAACTTAGAAAATGAGACTCCAGAACTGTGCCCACTTACGAGCTTCGGGAAGAAATGTGAGACGGTTCCTTGTGAAGCATTATGGATGTTGGTAAGTCGCACCTCCGCTGTTGCAGGTACTACCTGTCGAGGCTCCAGAAGGCTCAGGCGGTGGAGTGGGATCTCCTCGCGGGAGTGTGTGCTTCCATTCTGTTCGCCCCGTCTTCTGAACCACGCTCAGGTAGGCAGCAGTAAGCCCGCCTGACACATGAAAACGTTGGAGGCTTAAGCAGGAGGCGGAGTCAGATTCCCATCTCGTCTGTCTCTGTCCAAAGCCAGTGTTCTTTCTGTCTTGTCAGTGTGAGAGAATCTCTCCCACAGCACTGTGACATCCCTTGTCCAGGATGTCATGTTCCGGAAAACCAGAATTCGATACATAAATTGTACCACCCGTGACTCTGCACGTCCCATCCAGCTCTCCACACTACCTTGGGGAGGTATTCATTTCACCTTCTGTGATGCCATTTTTTTTTAATGTTCATTTATTTTTGAGAAAGAGGGAGACAGAGCATGAGTGGGGGAGGGGCACAGAGAGAGGGAGACACAGAATCCGAAGCAGGTTCCAGGCTCTGAGCTGTCAGCACAGAGCCCGACGTGGGGCTCGAACTCACAGACCGTGAGATCATGACCTGAATTGAAGTCCGACGCTCAACCAACTGAGCCACCCAGATGCCCCTATGATGCCATTTTTAAAATACGTACCTCCTGGCACTCCTGATTTTTTAACTCTGTGTGGCTGCTGCCTCTGAAAATAATAAGAGCAGTGCCTTTATTACCTGCCATGTAAAGCTTTTACATTAAATTTCTCTTTAAGCTGATTTTAATATTCTGGGACTTTCTGAGCAGGCCTGTGCTAACCCAACCCTAACACCAATGGTCTTGGAATATTTCCATATTCTCAATCCTTGTGATGAACACTGTGGCCTTTTCCTTTGTACCCTTGGTTTAGATGTACCCCAGGTTTGTACACCGTACAGAACATCTTGTTTTAAATTTTTTTTAATGTTTCTTTATTTTTGAGAGAGAGAGAGAGAGAGAGAGAGAGAGAGCGAGAGCGCGCACAGGCAGGGGAGGGGCAGAGAGAGAGGGAGACACAGAATCCGAAGCAGGTTCCAGGCTCCGAGCCGTCGGCACAGAGCCCGACGCGGGACTTGAACCCCCGAACCGTGAGATCATGACCTGAGCAGAAGTCGAATGCTTAACCGACTGAGCCACCCAGGCGTTCCAGTGGTCGAGCATTTGAAATGTTTCTGGTTTGGGGCTGTCAGGAATACTGATGTTGTAAACATCCGTGTACGATTCTTTGCATGGTCATAGCTTTCCACTTCCCCCGAGTAGAATTGTTTAGTCACATGGTAACGTGCTTAACTTCTACATGTTTAGTCACATGTTTAACTTTTTAAGAAAGCCCAGACAATCTCAGACGTCTTTGAGGCGAGCAAAAAAGGAAGAAGGAGAAGAGTGCGGTCCCTTCTGGAGTTGGCACCCCTTCCTCTGTCCTCCCTCTTCATCTGGCTCCACCCCTCTTCAGTGTCTCTCTTTTTGTCTCTGTCAGCCTGTATTTCTCAGCAAATCCAGTTTATTGAGGATGAGCTCATCTGAGTTTGGGTTTTTTCCCTTGTTTCCCCAGCAAGCCGTGTATCTTCTGTCAGATGACACAGCTAGGAAACGATCTGGTGTGGTCTTTGTTTCTTGCCTGAGGAGGAAAAAAAAAAAAAAAAGTTATTTCCTTTTTTTTTTTTTTTTTTAAGTTTATTTATTTGTTTAAGTCATCTCTGCCCCCAAAGTGGGGCTCGAACTCACGACCCCAAGATCAAGAGTGGCATGCTCTTCTGACCGAGCCAGCCAGGGGCCCCGAAAGTCATTTTCTGAAACCACTTTTTTAGTCAACGTGAGGGATTCTGTCTGGTCTGTGGTAGAACAAATGGCTGGTGTGAACCAGTAACTCGTGGGCTGTGAGGAAAGTCCAGTCAACATCCCGACAACAGGAGGGAGGCGGCTCTGGGTTTGAGCCCCGGCCCTGCTCTCGGTCTGACTGAGCAGTGCTTTCTGGGCTGTCCCTTGGCCTCCAGCCTCCCGGCAATGATGTTGGTCAACTGGACAGCCGGCAGCCTTGTAAATGCCCCAGGAAGAGTCAGAACAGATTTCCCTCCAGACAGCGGCTCTGCTTTCATCTGGAGGGGCTTTCCCACACGCGAGGAGGCCCCCCACCAGCCTCAGTCTTCTGAACTCCCAAACCAGAGGCGCTGCGTCCCCGGGTGAGACAGGACAGGCGCCGCGACAGAAATGCAGGGTCCCGCTCCCGCCCTGTCACTTAGCACTGGCATGAGCTCACGTGACTCACTTAGAAGCTTCAACTTCCCCACCTCCGAAGCGTGTGGGGTTTCAAATCCTCGTGGGGTCCAAATCCAATCCAGTAACCTAAAAGCTGCTCGGGCGGTACTTGCCATGTAGTAAGTGGGTTGGATTCCGACGCTGGTTGGATTCTGCCCTGTGACGTTCCCCCGCAGGAACTGGTAAGCCATCGTCTGGAGACCTGAGGGACGAGGGGAGAAGAAATGCCACCTGGGACATACCATCCGTTCCCTGTGTCCCCTTGAGTTCAGTTCAACAGCCTGGTTCTCCTGACCAACCACTGTGCTGGGCTGACGGGCGCCAAGGGGAGGAGACAGTCTAGGATAAGACGTGGACACAGATTCGAGGGGCAAGAGGAGGTTCCACAGAAAGCGTGAAGGTGCATCATCTGTCAAGACCCTCCAGCATTTTTTTAATACTTTTTTTTTTCATTTTTTTTAGTGTTGATTTAGTTTTGAGAGAGAGAGCAAGCACGAAAGGGGCAGAGAGAGAGGGACAGGGAATCTGAAGCAGGGTCTTTGCCGACAGCAGAGGGCCCGATGTGAGGCTCAAACTCACGAACCATGAGATCATGACCTGAGTCAAAGTCAGATGCTTAACCCGCTGGGCCACCCAGGTGCCCCAAGACCCTCCAGCATTAACGTGACCCTGGGGGAGGGGGGGTGGAGAGAGGGGCAGTGCCTGGAAAGCCACACCAGCCTATGGAAAAGACCCTTGTTCCCAAAACCCGAGTAGGGCCCCTTCCGCCACAGCAGCCATCGAAGAGCAGCGGCCGCAGCTCCGCGCTAGCCGGTGGCCACAGGGCGTCACGAGGGCTGCAAGGTGACCGGGAACGTGAGCAAGCGACACACAGCTGCCCACGGCACCTCACCGAGCACACCAGGTTCACGCGGGATGTGATTCAGGGGCGTGCACCTCTGTCCTGCACGAGCAGCTCTGGGTCTCCCGGGACAAGTGGACCCTCGGCTCTTCACGGAAAGGGTGAGACTCGCCTCCACACCAGGAGGAAGTGAGAAAAGCTGAGCCAGGGCCCCAGCCACCAGTGGGAAAGCTTCCAAGGCCACCAAGGAACACTGGGCCCGTCCTCCGGCCCTGTGCGCGGTAAAGCCTTTACAGAGGAAGGATATCGCGTTCCTGGCCCGAAGGGCGTGTCTCATCGTGGGCTGTTTTCGTTGTCGTCTGTAGTTGTGTATGAGGCATGTCAGTGAGTCTGTGTAAGTGGCACAGAGCGGCCAGTTTGTGTTGGACGTGATTCTACAGATCGGAGGTCCAGACGGGCGTGGGAGGATGGCCTGCCTTTGTTCTGTGATACGTGGGGCCTCTGCCGGGTACGGAACCATCGGGACTTTCCTTCCCTCGTGTCCGGCTGGGATGACTTGGAGTCTGAGCTCAGGCGGGACTGTTCCTGAAGCACCTGCGTGTGGCCGCTGTGGCTCCTTCGGCGTGGCGGCAGGTTCGGAGAGCGTAAGCTTTCTAGCAGAACCCGGTGCCAGCTGCCTGGCCCTTGAAGACCCAGACTCAGGAGGCACGCCCAGATTCAAGGGGAGGGACCTTAGATCCTACCACCTGATGGGAGGAATGGCAAAGGATTTGTGGCCACTAAGTAAAAAAGCAACTCCCATGTACACATCGTGCCGGGTTGTAGCCCAGTGAGTTGTGCGCGTTTCTGTCAGCCCACCGAACGCCCGAGGGCCCCCGGGGCGTGAACTGAGGCCTCTTCGGCCCCGGCCCCAGCCCCTCCTGGGCAAAGCGGAGCGGTTGCTTGGCCCACAGTAGGTGGGTTCAGCCCGCGTTGAAAGAATGGACTTGCGCTGTCTCTTTTGCAGGTAACCTGGCCCCCGGTGGTCCTGCCGAGTATTAACTCAAGGGGAATCATGACGCTGAACACGGACTAGAAACGCCCGCTGTGAGCCAGCCAGCAGCCACAGCGCGTGGTGGCACGAGGCGACGGGCACGGCCCTTGAAGCCCAGGCTGGGTCCCTCCTGTATTGTCTTGGCTGACATGTTTTGACTGAGATTTCTGAGCAAGAGTTGTCCAGTTGACCTCAGCTTTGCTTTAACTTTCACCAGGCAGGGGGATCTTCTCCCCACACGGCGCGGGCTGCTCCACACCCCTGTCCTCTTTTCCACGGCCTTAGAAATCACGACGTGTCCCGAGACGTGCCAGCGAGGGGTCGCCAGGGATTCGGGCCCACTTTCAGCGCGGTGAGCATGCTTCTCAGCTGTAACTCTCACACTGGGCTTTTTTCTTTCTTTCTGTCTTTTTCCATTTACTCAGTGTTTATTTGGTCCTTAGCCCGAACCCCCTGCTACTGAGTAAGACATGTTCCTGCCTCTCAGGGAGCACAGAGAAGTGTAAACGGACAACGCAACATCGTGCTGGGAACACGGGGCCCCGGGCGAGACCAAGGGTGCTGTGACACGGGGATCTATTTGCAGGCTTGGTGTGGAGTCGGGGTCGCTCGGGGCTAGCTTCCCAGAGCTGAGCCAGATGGGGAGTAAGAGGAAGGAGAAGGGGCATCAGGGAAGGCAACCGACGATGCTGCACGGAGGGAAGCAGTGCCTGCAGAGTCCAGGGTCTGGAGGGAGGGTGGAGAATTCCAGAACCTGATGCCGTGCAGCTCAGTCTGACCAGAGTTGGGAGTGCAGAGAGATGCGAGGATCGGAGCTCTCGCCACCCGGATGGTAGTGTCCTGAATTTAGTGTCCACACGTCTGTTAGCCTCTGAAGTTTCTAGGTTCCTGTCCTAGACTCTGATGGCATTTTAGCAATGGTCATAAAACAATGACAATAATAACAAATCCGTGTAAAGTCCTTTGACTGTTTTATGTTGCATGCAGTGACTCTTTGAATCTTTAGTAGAACGTTTTGAAGGGATAAGTCAAGGGATATGCAGCCCAGTTTGTAGTTTAGGAAAACCGAGAGGTAGGAGACGTTGTGATTTACCCCACTTGTGGGGGCCGAAACTGAAACTCCAGTCTCTTGCCTAAAAATCCCACACTCTTTCCCCATAGACAGGTTGCCTTGGCCGATTAGGCTGCAAGGAGACAGTTTTGTATTCCCTTGGAGAAAACGCAAAACACAAAACACAAAACACTGTTTCAGCCATGCTGCCTGGCTGCCATCAGGCCAGGTGTGACCTGTGGCCCCAGGTTTTGGCGAATGCCCCTTGGTCGTGCGCGTGCGTGGGGAGAGCAGAACGGCCTGCGCAGGTGGGACCCCAGTGGACGCAGGTCAGAAAGTGAGGGATCGTCCACACCAGGCCTCCGTCCCCGACAAAACCCACCGTTGCAGAGTCTGGCCCTTCATTGGCCCCTTGACCCTCAGCAAACGCCCCCAGGAGCGGAGCTGAAAGGCGGTGCTCGCTAGAACACATTGGCCTTCCAGGCCCTGTCCCGAGTTGTGCAGGTTCACGTTCGTCTTGTTACAGACTCTACAGAAACCAACCTGGTTGTGGGCGGGATTCTGACTGTTCAGGAGCACGGAGGTGGAGGGTGGAGAAAGGAGCCTGAGATGATCATCTGATTTTTTTCCCCACTCTGAACACCAGCATTTCGCCTCTTTCCAGCTAGGAAGGAGTCTCCCATCACAGGCACTCAAACAGAGCGATGCTTTCGGGAATAACCACCCCCTCAGCCGTGCGTGTGCGGCAACATAGAACACGTGTAAAATGTACGCACCGGGCCACGGGAGCACCCGGCCCGGAGCCCCTCCTCTGTGAGTAGGACCGTTCAACGTCGCCTCGGTCCCACATGCTCCTCTTTCTGTTCGTAGCAAAATTCAGCCATTTTCTGCTCCCGTGTTTTTCTACGCTGGATCTAGCCCTTCTTCGGCGGAGAAATCCTATCGCTGAAGTCCTTGGTCTTTGAACCCGAAAAGTCCCCAAGATCCATTCTTTATGGAAATGTCGTTCATCTCCAATGTGCTCACAGAAGTGCTTACAGCCTGCATCTCTCTGCTTAATCCCAGACAGCCATTCATTCGTTCATTCATTCCCTCGTTCATTCAACTATCAGTGAGTACCTAATGCGTGCCGGGCATTGAAGATAAAATGGTAACCACTTTACCACCCCTCTCTCCATCTTTTTTTTAAGAGCATAGAGCTACTGTCAATAGCAGTAATAATAAAAACAAGGCCTGTGCCTTCAAGAAGTTTGTAGTTAGTCGGAGAGGTAAGTAACCAGACAGACTCGAGGCATGGTCGCTGAATGAATGAAACCACGTCTGGGACAGTGGAGGGGCGGTGCAGGACGGGTTCACGGCCCAGGAACAGGCAGTCGGGGACCCTGTCGTCCTGCAGGACCTAAGACAAGGGCGTTGGCACATGCGGTTTATAGAGGGCATGCCCTGAGGAGAGAGGGAGTAGGGAAGAACAGGGGGCAGGGGAATAAGGATAAGCAGGGAGCCTAACTTCAGCTGAAAACAACAGCTGTTTCCTAAGCTCACGGTTCTGCTGGGCCGTTCCAGTCTGGACCAGACTCTGCTGATGTCGGCGGGGCGCACTCGTGTCTGAGGTCGGTCGGTCAGTCAGCTGAGGCTGCCGGTTCCAGAGAAACACACGTACTCTTTGTACCACAGAGTTGGCCTCGCCTTGAGTCGGGGGCTGGGGCCGGGCTTACTACCCAACCCCACGGAGGCCAGCCGTGGGCCGCAGGTTGCCATAGGAGGAGAGGAACTGGCTATGCTCACAGCGGGTAGCCAAAGTCAGGAGACGAGGGCATCTGTGAGGCTGGACCAGTCCTCACAGAAGCTGGACACTGGGGACACTAGTCCGTAACAGAGATTTGGGCAAAGCGTCCTTTGCATCTGCCCTGGGTCACTAGAGAGACCTCTTAAACGAGACCTGAAGGATGAGCTTTTGGGGCGCCTGGCGGCCCGGTCAGTTAGACGTCCGACTCTTGATTCTGGCTCAGGTCATGACCTCGCGGTCATGAGATGGAGCCTGTGTCAGGCCCTGCGCTGAGTGTGGCGTCTGCTTGGGATTCTTTCTCTCCCTCTCGGTCTGCCCTTACCAGCTCGCTCGCTCTCTCAAAATAAATAAACATTAAAAAAAAAAAAAAAAAGACAAGCTTTAGCCGCGTGAAGGGTGGGGGAAGTGTTCTGGGTGAAGTTAACCGTAGATGAGAGCAAGGCCACAAGAGAGCAAGGTCAGTCCCTGACAGGTGAGTGATGGGGACGGGCAGTGTTGAGAACATACGGGGTGCAGAGGTGACAGGGGACCCGATGCCAAGTGTCTCATATGATTGTCTAACGAAGGTAACATTTTCGAGGCATTAGCCCGATATTTCCGTATCAGCCAGTACAGGCTGAGTTATGTTACATAACAAACAACACCCAAGTCTTAGCAGTTTAAAACAAGATTATTTCTCTTGCTACACGTCCTTTGCCAGTCACTTAGGGGTCTCAGTTCCCAGTTGTTTTCACACTAGGACCCGGGCTGACAGAACAGCCGCCACCTGGAACGTTCCTCCCACAGCTCACCGAAGTGTGAAACAGGGACTGTGGGAAATGACTCTTTGGCTCTTAAAGCTCACGCTCGGAGGTGACGGCCCTGCCAAACAACAACGGCAAAAAGCAGACTTTAATTTTGAAAATATCTCTAGGAATAGAAAGCCACGCCCACAATGATGAAACTGCTACTTGTCAGGAAGAAATATCAATTCTAAACACGTATGCATAACACACACGAAGAGGGGCACCCGGCTGGCTCAGTCAGAGGAACATGCGACGCTAGGTCTGGGGGTTGCAAGTTCAAGCCCCATGTCGGGTGTAGAAATTACTTAAAAAAATAAAATCTTTAAATTTTTTTAATGTTTATTCATTTTTGAGAGAGAGACAGACAGACAGAGCGTGAGTCAGACAGTCAGACAGGCAGAGAGAGAGGGAGACACCGAATCTGAAGCAGGCCCCAGGCTCCAAGCTGTCAGCACAGAGCTCGATGCAGGGCTCAGACTCACAAACCTCGAGATCACGACCTGAGCCAAAGTCGGACGCTCAACCAACCAGCCACCCAGGCAGACCCCAAAATAAAATCTTTAAAAATATATACATATTTAAATATATTTTATATATTATATAAAGTATATATGAATATGTTTTAAATATATTTTGTATATTTATATTTTCTATAAATTTAATTTCTGTATATTTATATTTTTTATATTTATATAAATATTTATATATAGTGAGAGAGAGAGAGAGAGAAATGGTAAAACTCTAAGGAGCAACGAACAATCCTTTATCACAGAGCCCTGAAAAGCTGACGGGATACTAAGAAAGCGATAGATCATTCAGTGACATTTTTGCATCTGGTGATCCAGAGTAAACTGACGGAGAGGCTGGGAACTGTCTTGGGGTGGCTTCCCGAGGGACGGGCTCAGGGGTGTTCCAGGTCGGGAAGTCTAATAGGAGCCAGCCCCAGGCCCCCCCGGGCGGCTGCAATCCTTAGGGTACGAGTGGGGCAAATGGAAACCTCCTTTCCCTCGCTGAATCCCAGGGGTTTAGGGACAAGTGGTTGATGTGCGGTAAGACAGGAGTCACTGCTCTGAGCCCTTCCTGAGGCTGTGAGCACAGGCCAGCCCTTGCGTGGACTTGGGGTCTAAACTTGCCTCACTGAGGCGGTCCGATAAACGTCGGGCTGTGAGCTGAAGTATCGTCCAAACCCGATAGTGCCCCTTTGTGTCTGACAGAAGCAAACTCAAAATCACCTTTGGAATAAGGGCAGCTTCACCCCACATCTTGGGAAATCCCCCCAAAGAATCTTCAGGGTCGATGAGCAGTCACAGTCAAATATGACCAGATACGCACGCAGAGACGAAGCGGTATATACTAAAACCAGCAGGAGCAGACCCATGTGGGCTTTAGATATTGAAAGCGTGAGACACATTTTAAAATAAATACAAGACTTACAAACCAATAAACAACGTTGAAAAGATCAGCAGGGGATAGGAAACTATGATGACACATCACGGATTTGGAAAAGAACTAAGTAGAACTTCGGGAACTACAAAATAATCAAAGTTTAGTCTGTACCCTGAAGGCAGGGAACTTTGAGTCCCAAGAAGGGAAGCAGAGACTCAAAGTCACAGCCAGGCAGCAGCACCGAGAAGACCAGGGCTCAGGCTGAGTCTCCCCCGCCCTCCCCTCCCCTCCCCCCGCTCCCCTCCCTTCCCAAGTTACCCCAGTGGGCCAGGCAAGGCCTCCACCTCGCAGCTCTGCGTCTTTCTCTGGGCTACCCCAAAGACTATTTTGCCTTGGGTTTGTTCATCCATTAAAAGAAAGGAAAGCTTGGACTTCGTGCAGGAATTTTCGTTACAAATTTCCTATTGTGTCAGAATCCCGTGCGTTCCTCTGTTGGAAGACCTACAGGCAGTGCAGGAGCTTATTTCCGTCCTCAGCTCTTGAAACTTACGGAATTTGTTTTATTTTGATGGCTGCGCGTATGGAAAATGGAGGAGAATTGCCTTTAACACCCACTTGAGAAAGAACGACCTGCCCCCGAAAAGCCAATGTGCCGTGCGTCTCTCCCAGTCTCTTTGGGACCAAGGTCCCTCTCCAGAAAGAGTCTGTTGTTCTCCGGGCTGACTCTGGACACTAAGGCAGTTATCTCACCCAGAGGTGTTTGACATGATGGGCACCTTCCTGGTCTGATGACACTTGTTCTTAATGCTTTCCCTGCGCTCTCCCACAAGCTTAGCTGTGGTGTCAGGGAGCGGTCCTCCTGGAGCATCTGCGGTGTGGCCCTGTGCTCAGGAAGCAGTAGTTCATGACGATCACAGAAATCAACAAAGAGAAACTTCCCACTTTTAATTAGGCAAAGGACACATACATAAATATCCAGCGCCCTGTGACAGAAATGCAGACTCGTGGATTAGGACCACGTTGGTAAGCCGTTCTGGGAGCCTCGGGGGGCAGAAGAGGCAATGCGTGGGGCACAAAGGAAGCCCCCACATGTTCTCCAAGAGCTGGGTTCCCCTGCAGTTCGTTGGTGCAGGGGCTGTTCATTCCTTCTCTGGTTACATCCCTCTCTACGGCACGTAGCTCATCTCATTGTGCGTGTTTGTTTACCACGGACTGAGAGAGCCTTCATGACAAGTTCCATGTGATTTTCATCCTTGTATCCTTGGTACCCGGCACATCTAGCCCCTCGAAGGTTCTCCGTCAGCGCCTCATGGGTGAGTGAGTTCTTCTGTGACTGTGTCCACAGATTAAGAGGGGGCCCTCGTGTCTCCAACATCCCTTCTGACGTGTCTAATGCACATGTGAGGCCAGGTGTCCTTCTCTTTAAGGATCTAGATAAGATCTGTCTTCAAAACCTTCCCATGTTTCTGTGAACCCCTGGAGGGCTTACTTTCTCATCATTTCCTCTGGCTAGACATTCTGCCTCTGCTTCCACTGAATTAGTTCAGTTCGCGAACGATCATCCCACACACTCCGTTTGCAGTATCTTGACTCAAATGTGGAGCTGAGTCCCTTGAGTTTCACAAAAACCTCACCCACATCAGGCCGTTTTATCTTTAGAACTCTACAGAGGCTTTAAAGAGATTGGGGGCGAGGGGCGGTCTGTATTTCAACAGCACAAGTTTAGGAGTTTTGAATATTAGATATTCCAGTTTTTTTAAAACGATTTTAAGTAATCCCTACACCCAACGTGGGGCTCGAACTCACAAACCTGAGATCAAGGGTCGCGTGCTCTTCTGACTGAGCCAGCAGGCGCCCCTAGATACTCCAGTTTTCAGAAGACATTCTGCCATCCTCCATATTGTTTGCCCATCCTTTCATCTTCACTTGCCTCCTCTTCTTTGTCTACTCGCACATCTGAATTTATCATAATTTTTAAATTAAACACGTCCCATCTGTGTTCCTGAAGTGACACGTCCTCACCTTTGCCCTCCAAGGCCAACTTCTTTGGAAGGGGCCCTAGAGGCAAGCGGCCTCGATGGGCCGAGAGAGAGTAGTAGGAGAGGAGTCAGAAGGAAAACAAAACAGGCAGACGGTAGTGAGCGTCCCTGAGTCCCTGAGAAGAGTCCTTGCGCTGCCACCTCTCATGGCCAAGCCCTTGGGGTTGGGCTGCGTTGATGGAATCCCCGCCGGGGTTCTGATACCTGAGCAAATGGGGATTTATGAGCCATCATCCCCAAGACCAAGCGTGGGGAGGAAGCAAGATCCCCGAGATCCCCGTCACGGGGCAGGTGTGGCGACAGCACAGCATATGGGCGTCTACACATGGACCGACACAGCCTTCAAGGGTTCCCATGAGCCAGACACGGAGCGGAGGGCAGGAGGAAGGTCTCCGGTGCCAGCTAGAGCGGCATGAAGTAGCAGAGGCCCCAGACAGCCTCACTAGGCCTCCCGAGACCACAGAGTGAAACAGGAAAACACGGAGCGTTTTGATAAGAGGATCTGATAAGTAGCCTGGGGAAGTCCTGGATGCGAGGGCGGGTCAGCTCAGCAGGTCACCTCATGGATTGATGTTTGAGGCCCAGACAGGATGAGGTGCTGCTCAGCAGGTAGTGACATCAACAGATGACAAAGACCAGAGTCCCTTTCCCAAAATGGTAACACCACATGGTACTGAGGAAGAGGGGAGCAGGGAAGACACTGAATTGACTGAGATTGGGTCTTTCCCTCCGGTAGGACTGGGACCTCAAAATAGAAATTAAGTTCAGTTCTAGAAGGAAGTTTACTTTTGACACCCACATGTGTGTCTTTTAACACCTCTGGTAGGATCAGCCCATCCTGGTGTCGGTAAATGTAGAACCTTTGTCACTTTACTGGGCATTATGACTTCCTCAAGACAGATCAGCATGTTTATTTGAAAGTATTTCCTGCGCTATTCTGTTACACTGAGTTCATGTCAAGTGAGCTCCTGTTTTGATTATTGATCTTGTTCATTGTTCTAGAAGTATAGTTTTTCCTTGGACTGTGGGATTTGGGTTTGCATGCTCATTTTCACTGGAGATTTTCTGTTAGTTTGCTTATAAAGATTTGTTTCTGTCTGTGTGTCTGTCTGTCTGTGCTCCTCATCCCTATATAGGAATATCGAGGTTGCTTCTGTACAGGATGTTGTGGGTGCCCTACCCAGAAGCCTCTGCCTGCTGGCACACCCCTCCTCTGTCTGCTGTGAGCGTTGGTCGCTCCCTTCCCCAGAGAACTACTCTTGGCTTAACTTGTCAGGGATGCCTCACTGACATGGGGACACAAGAGACCAGACCCTGTGCCTCAAAGTGGGATTAATTCTGTGGTACAGTTCACGTCTGAGAGGCCCTGTGGGATCAGGCCAATGCAGGGAACTTGGGCCGGTTAATTTTAACGTGTCAACTTGACTAGGCCACGGAGAATCCAGACATTCGGTCAGCCGTTGCTCTGGGTGAAGGGTTCTGGTTGAGATTAACATTTGAATCGCTAGGTTGAGAAAAGCAGATTGTCCTCCCTAGTGTGGGTGAGCCTCACCCAATCAGGTGGAGACCTGAATGTCACAAAGAGGCCGACCCTCCCACAAGTAAAAGAGGCAAATTCCTTCTGCCTGAGTGCTTTCAAGGTAGGACATTGGTTTTGGCCCTGCCTTCGGACTCAAACTGAAACACTGGCTCTCCCTGGGGGTCAAGCCCTCCGACTGGAACTATACCATTAGTTCTTCCGGGTCTCCAGTTTGCAGACGCACCCTGCAGACCTTGGGCCTTGTCAGCCTCCATAACCACGTGAACCAGTTCTTTAGAAGAGTCTCTAGATAGACGACAGATGGGTGGGTGGGTGGGTGGATGGATGGATGGATGGATGGATAGGTAGATAGATAGATAGATAATCTCCTATTGGTTCTGTTTCTCTGGAGAACCCTAATACAGGGCACACCCTCACTTACCTTCTTCCCCTTCCCTACCCTACATCGTTTCCTCCCTTCTCCACAGAGCAGCCCCTAGTACACCACTTGCACTGGACGCCCCCGTCTCAGACTCTGCTTCTAGAGACTTCAGCTTAACACTCCTTCCAGTCAGTAGGTTAGAGTTACAGTGTACAGCCAGGCCTTATGTCGGTGGTTCGGATCTCAGGCCCCGTAGTTCTGGGGGTTCCGCAGATCGGGTCACGGAGCCCCGTGCCTGGGGCTTAGTTCAATTCTTAGTTGTGAGTTGGTGTTCATCCTCTGGCTTACGAGGCCTGCAGCTGCCGACAAGCAATTCTTTCGTCTTCTTTCAGGGGTGAGGTCGCCCTGGCCCGATGTCGCCTCTGGCTTCAAGCCCCCCATATCAAAAGAGCAGAGCTGGCCCACGGGATCGGAACTGCTGGCAGAGCCTGCCAGCTTCAGGTTCCGGGATCCGACAGACCTGAGGTCTCAACGTTTGCTCACCACTTTCATTTCCCACATCCCCCGAGATGCTTGAGCCTATAATTTTTCTGCGGCGTAGTTTTTTAAGATTTTATTATTCTTTTAAGTAACCTCCACACCCAACATGGGACTCGAATTCACAGCCCTGAGACCAAGGGTTGCTCATTCCACTGACGGAGCCAGCCAGGCGTGGCGGCAGTATTTTTTTATTGATGTACAATTTGCATGCCATAAAACATGCATATTTTTAAGGGTACAGTACAGTAAATTTTGACAAATGTATCTACCCAGGTCGCCCACACCCAGTAAGATCTAGGAAATCTCCATCACGCAGTTGATTCCTCTGTCCTCTTTTGGAACAGATACTACACCCCCAAGGGCAGCTGTTATCATTTTTTTTCCTCCACAGATTAGGGTTTTTTAAACTTATTTATTCTGAAGAGAGAGAGAGAGGCGGGGAGGGGCAGAGAGAGAGGGAGAGAGAGAATCCTAAGCAGGCTCCGAGCTGTCAGCACAGAGCCCAACACAGGGCTCAAACACACAAACTGTGAGATCATGACCTGGGCCGAAAGTAAGAGGTGGTGCTTAACCCACTGAGCCACCCAGGCGTCCCTCTCCGTAGATTAATTTTGCCTGTTCTAAAACTTCATCTGTATAGAATCATACGATACGTGCCTTTTGCGTCTGGGTTCTTTTGCTCAACATAATGTGTCCGAGGCATATCGATGTTGTTGCATACATGAAGATTCCTTCACTTACATTACTAAGTAGTGTACTATTTCATGAATATACCAAGCTTGTTTATCCATTCTCTTGCTAGTGAACAATTGGATTATTTCCAGTGTTTGGCTATTATGAATTTTTTTTTTTTTTAATGTTTGTTTATTTTTGAGAGAGAGACAGAGTGCGAGCCAGGGAGGGGCAGAGAGGGAGACACAGACTCTGAAGCGGGCTCCAGGCTCTGAGCCATCAGCACAGAGGCTGACGTGGGGCTTGAACTCACCAACTGCAAGATCATGACCTGAGCTGAAGTCAGATACTTAACTGACTGAGCCCCTTGGCTATTATGAATAAAGCTGTTATACACATTCTTCTATTAAATATTTTCATTGAGATATAATTCACATAATATAAATTTACCCGTTGAAAATGCACCATTGAGGGCACCTGGGTGGCTTAGTCGGTTGAGCATCTAGCTCTTGATTTCGGCTCCGGTCATAATCCCTGGGTCGTGGGATTGAGCCTTGTATCAGGCCCTTCATGAGCGCGGAGCCTGCTTGGGATTCTCTCTCTCCCCCAACCTCTGCCCTGCTCATGTGCACTCTCTGTCTTTCTTTAAATATAAATAAAAACAAAACAAAAAACAAAGTACACAATTCAATGATGTTTAGTATATTCACAGAGTTGTGCAATTGTCACTACAATCTACGTTTCAAAGCTTTTCATCACCTCAAAAAGAGACCCATGGCCCTCTTCTCCCAGCCCTAGGCAACCACTCCTCGGCTTTTTGTCTCCATAAATTTGCCTAACTGAAGGTCATAAAGATTTATAACTGTTTTCTTCTAAGAACTTTACGGTTTTAGCTCTTACATTTAGATCTGGGATCTATTTTAATTTTTTGTGTGTATGGAGTGGGGTAGTGGTCCAGCTTCGTTCTTTTGCCTGTGAATAGTTGTTTGATCACTAGTTGTTGAAAGAAACCACTCTCTCCCCCCACTGGATCGTCCTGACACCCATGTTAAACAATCAGTGAGCCATAAGCATGAGGTTTATTTCTGGATGCTCAAGCCTAATCCCTTGATCTTCATGTCTGTCCTTATGCTGTGCCACGTTGTCTTAATCATAGTAGCGTTGTGGTAGATTTTGAAATTGGAAAGTCGGGGTGCCCCAACTTCATTTTCATTAAAAGTTGTTTTAGCTCTTCTGGATCCCCTTCATTGCTCTACAGAATCAGCTTGTCAGTTTCCACACACACACACACACACACACACACACACACACACACACAACGTTTTAAGCCAGCTGGGGGTGTGATGGGGATTTTAGTGAAACTAGAAATCAATTTAGAAAGTACTGACCTTTTGGGGCCTCTGGGTGGCTCAGTCGGTTGAGTGTCTGACTTCGGCTCAGGTCATGATCTCACAGTTCGTGGGATCGAGCCCCATGTCAGGCTGTGCGCTGACAGTACGGAGCCTGCTTGGGATTCTTTCTCTCCCTCTCTCTCTGTCCCCTCATCCGCTTTCTCTCTCTCTCTCTCTCTCTCTCTCTCGCAAAATAAATAAATAAACTTTAAAAAGAGAAAGTGTTGACATTTTAAAAATATCTTTAAGCTACCAAATCTTCCAGTCGATGAGCACGGAATGTCCTTCCATTGACTTAGTGCACCTCTTATTTATTTCCGTGATGTTTTCTAGCTTTCAGTGCACATATCTTGCACTTTTTTGTTAAATTTATCTATGTCCTTGTACATGGGATTGTTTTCTCATTTCATGTTTGGATTGCTCGTCGCCAGTAGATAGAAACGTAATTGATTTTTGCATATTGCCACTGTATCCTATAGTCTGCTGAATTTATTTGTTCGCTCTAATGCTTTCTTACAGATTCCTCAGATTATGTCACTTTATAGGCAGAGTTTTACTTCTTCCTTTGCAATCTGAGTGCATTTTGTTTCTTTTTCTTGCCTTTGTTTCCCTGCCAAGCACCTCAGGTACAACATGAATGGAAGTGGCAACAGCAGACATACTTGTCTTGTTCCTGATCTTCTGAAGGAGAAGGCATTCAGTCCTTCACCATGAAGTATGATGGTATGAACATTCTAGAATAGAGCTTTTTATAGACTGAGATCTACTGAGATCTTCATTTCACTTGAGGAAATACCTAGGTGTAGACTCCCTGGATTGCACGGTAGGTATATGTTCAACTTTCAAATAAGTGTCCGTTTGTTTTCCCAAAGTAGCTCTTGTATGGAACCATCTTTTTTTTTTTTTTTTTTTAATTTTTTTAATGTTTGTTTATTTTTGAGAGAAAGAGAGAACACAAGCTGGGGAGGAGCAGAGAGAGAAGGAGACACAGAATCCGAAGCAGGCTCCAGACTCCGCGCTGTCAGCACAGAGCCCGACACGGGGCTCGAACCCACAAACCGTGAGATCATGACCTGAGCCGAAGTCAGACACTCAACCGACTGAGCCACCCAGGCGCCTCCAAAACCATCTTTTGAATCTCTCTTGTTGCATGTTATCTGTCGTCTCGGTAAGTTTTGGAAAACAGGAGGACCCCCAAACTGTGAATTTTTGCTGCACCTTAATTAGAAGGCTTCCAGTGAACCGCTCAGCAGTTCTGTGACCCCAAGAACGCACAGTTCAAACGCATTCCCTCGTAAGTTCCCTCCTTGTCCACTGTGTGAGCGTCTGACTCCTCCTCAGTTATCCCCCCGAGAAGAGCCCAGCTGGACCACAAAGCGCATCACCTGAACCACTGTTCGCTTTATTTGCATGTGATGTTTTCATGGTGATGTCATCAAAATTAGGAAGAATCCCTCCCTCCAACCAAGGCAACCACGGAGAGGAGGCTGCACAGTGCACTTTCGATGGAGATCGTTCTCCTGCCTCGCTGGGCTCCAATTAGAGTCTCGTTTATCTCCTGTGTGGTCAAAAAAAACGTTCTGCAGGCTTCTAATGCCAACTTGCACACACCGCACACTGTGAACCCTAATGCCCATTCCCAGCACGGACGTCAGCATCTTCGGCAAAGCGCCGAGACCTCTGTAGGCGGGTGTCATGTCAGGCTGAGCGTCCCCCTGCTCACCTCACCCGTGAGCCCTCTTTTTTAGAATCTCTCTCTGCGGTTCCTTAGCTTCCCATAACCACAAAGATCTCCTTTTATTTTCTAAAATGGAAATATGTCTATCGTTCTGGCAGAGTATGAAAGTGATGCATGTTTGTTTAAAGAAATAAAGAAGCCCAGAAAGTATAAAGTGTAATTCTTCCTTCTATGAGATGACTAACATCAATAACAGCTCGATAAATCTGGGGAGAATTTTTTTTAATGGCTAACGATTTGGGGGCTAAGTTCGAGGTTTATCCTTCCAGGTTTTAAACATGCTGTTAATAGTTCGTGTAGAGAGTCGGGGACTGCCATTGCCTTGGCCCCCCATCCCCTTCCGTGGCTGAGGAGCTCTCAACGGCCACGTCCTACACTGAGGATGATTTCCACTGCCCCGTTGGTCAGCAGGTGCACAAAACACCCACAAGGACCCGGCCGGTCAGCAAGTTTTCTGTAGAAAATGTTTCCTGACTGCAGTGAGAGAAAGTGGAACACATTGTCCCCTCTGTCGTGGAAGTGTGACTGGGAGAGAGAGAGAGAAAGAGACTGCTTGTCCTGAATGGGCCATAGACCTTCAAATTGTCATGAGGAAGTTTTCCGGTAGCTGCAGATACTGTGCAAACCAGATTAAATTCTGAGACATGAGACATCGTTACATATCTGGTAAGAAATACTGGGATGAATATGGTGTTTCCTCCATCATTCCAAGCTTTCAGAGCTCTCAAGATTCAGTAGGGAACAGTAATAGGAGTGAAACGTCTACATCTGATAACACGGAAACTTATCAAGAGAGTACAAGCTCCTCTGGGCCTCCCACCTTTAAGTGTCCCTTGTGTCAAGAATCAGATTTTACCGGACGGCATTTACGGGATCATTGTACCAGTAATCCCCTATTTCAGATAGTTCCTGTGATGTGTCCTATTTGTGTGTCTCTTCCCTGGGGAGATCCCAGCCAGGTTACTAGAAATTTCGTTAGTCATCTAAATCAAAGACATGTTTGATTATGGAGAATTTGTGAATCTTCAGCCAGATGAGGAAACCCAATCTTTTCTGGGCGCCCGGGTGGCTCAGTCAGCTGAGCGTCGGACTCTTGATCTCGGCTCAGGTCATGATCCTAGGGTCTGGGATCAAGCCCTGCGTGGGGCTCCAAGCTGAGTGTGGGGCCTGGTTGGGATACTCTCTGCCTCTGCCCCCTCCCCCCGCTCCCCCTGGGGGGAAAAAAAGAACCTTTTCAAATAAACAGCCGAAAGCTCTAGACATCTCTGCGTCTTTGTGCCTGTGGGTGCCATCTTTAAGGAAAAAACTGCATCTACAGGGAGTCCCCATTTCAATAACTTGATGTGTGTGTGTGTGTGTATATATATATATATATATATATATATATATATATTAATAAAAGTAATTCAGTCTAAAAAATAAATACATAAAATAAAAAGCTATTAAATATCATGGACATTTCTGCATGATAATAGGTATATAGCTGAAAAGCGTTCTTTTTTTTTAACTTTTTTTTATTTTTTAAAATTTACATCCAAATTAGCATATGATTTCAGAGGTAGATTTCAGAGGTAACAATGATTTCAGAGGTAGATTCCTTAGTGCCCCTGACCCATTTAGCCCATCCCGCCTCCCACAACCCCTCCAGGAACCCTCAGTTTGTTCTCCATATTTATGAGTCTCTTCTGTTTTGTCCCCTTCCCTGTTTTTAGATTATTTTTGTTTCCCTTCCCTTATGTTCATCTGTTTTGTCTCTGAAAGTCCTCATATAAGTGAAGTCATATGATTTTTGTCTTTCCCTGACTGACTGATTTCACTTAGCATAAGACCCTACAGTTCCATCCACGTAGTTGCAAATGGTGATATTTCATTCTTTTTGGTTGCCGAGTAACACTCCATTGCATATATATACCACATCTTCTTTATCCATTCATTCATCGATGGACATTTGGGCTCTTTCCATACTTTGGCTGTTGTGGATAGTGCTTCTATAAACATGGGGGTGCACATGTCCCTTCGAAACAGCACACCTGTATTCTTTGGATAAATACCTAGTAGTGCAATTGCTAGGTTGTAGGGTAGTTCTATTTTTAGTTTTTTGAGGAACCTCCATACTGTTTTCCACAGTGGCTGCACCAGCTTGCATTTCCACCAACAATGCAAAAGAGGTCCTCTTTCTCCGCATCCTCGCCAGCATCTGTTGTTGCCTGAGTTGTTCATGTTAGCCATTCTGACAGGTGTGAGGTGGTACCTCATTGTGGTTTTGATTTCTATTTCCCTGATGATGAGTGATGTGGAGCATTTTTTCATGTGTCAGTTGGCCATCTGGATGTCTTCTTTGGAGAAGTGTCTATTCATGTCTTTTGCCCATTTCTTCACTGGATTATTTGTTTTTTGGGTGTTGAGTTTGATAAGTTCTTTGTAGATTTGGGATACTAACCCTTTATCTGACTTGTCGTTTGCAAATACCTTCTCCCATTCTGTCGGTTGCCTTTCAGTTCTGCTGATTGTTTCCTTCGCTGTGCAGAAGCTTTTTGTTTTGATGAGGTCCCAGTAGTTCATTTTTGCTTTGGTTTCCCTTGCCTCCGGAGACGTGTTGAGTAAGAAGTTGCTGCGGCCAAGATCAAAGAGGTTTTTGCCTGCTTTCTCCTCGAGGATTTTGATGGCTTCCTTTCTTACATTGAGGTCTTTCATCCATTTTGAGTTTATTTTTGTGTATGCTGTAACAAAGAGGTCCAGGTTCATTCTTTTGCATGTCGCTGTCCAGTTTTCCCAGAACCACTTGCTGAAGAGACTGCCTTTATTCCATTGGACATTCTTTCCTGCTTTGTCAAAGATTAGTTGGCCATACGTTTGTGGGTCCATTTCTGGGTTCTCTATTCTGTTCCATTGATCTGAGTGTCTGTTCTTGTGCCAGTACCATACTGTCTTGATGATTACAGCTTTGTAGTATAGCTTGAAGTCTGGGATTGTGATGCCTCCTGCTTTGGTTTTCTTTTTCAAGATTGCTTTGGCTATTCGGGGTCTTTTCTGGTTCCATACAAATTTTAGGGTTATTTGTTCTGGCTCTGTGAAAAATGCTGGTGTTACTTTGATAGGGATTGCATTGAATATGTAGATTGCTCTGGGTAGTATTGACATTTTAACAATATTTGTTCTTCCTATCCAGGAGCATGGAATCTTTTTCCATTTCTTTGTGTCTTCTTCAATTTCTTTATAAGATTTCTATAGTTTTCAGTGTATAGATTTTTCACCTCTTTGGTTAGATTTATTCCTAGGTATTTTATGGTTTTTGGTGCAACTGTAAATGGGATCGATTCTTTGATTTCTCTGTCACTTCATTGTTGGTGTATAGGAATGCAACCAATTTCTGTGTGTTGATTTTATATCCTGCAACTTTGCTGAATTCATGAATCAGTTCTAGCAGTTTTTTGGTGGAATCTTTTGGGTTTTCCATATAGAGTATCGTGTCATCTGCGAAGAGTGAAAGTTCGACCGCCTCCTGGCCGATTTGGATGCCTTTTATTTCTTTGTGTTGTCTGATTGCAGAGGCTAAGACTTCCGATACTGTGTTGAATAACAATGGTGAGAGTGGACATCCCTGTCTTGTTCCTGACCTGAGGGGGAAAGCTCTCAGATTTTCCCCATTGAGGATGATATTAGTGTTGGGTCATTTATATATGGCTTTTATGATCTCGAGGTATGCTCCTTCTATCCCTACTTTCTTGAGGGTTTTTACCAAGAAAGTTGCTGTATTTTGTCAAATGCTTTCTCTGCATCTATTGAGAGGATCATATGGTTCTTGTCCTTTCTTTATTGATGTGATGCATCACGTTAATTGTTTTTGCAGATATTGAACCAGCCCTGCGGATGCTTGGTCGTGGTGAATAATTTTTTTAATGTATTGTTGGATCCAGTTGGCTAATATCTTGTTGAGGATTTTTGCATCCATGTTCATCAGGATGCAATTGGTCTATAGTTCTCCTTTTTAGTGGGGTCTCTGTCTGGTTTTGGAATCAAGGTAATCCTGGCTTTATAGAAAGAGTTTGGAAGTTTTCCTTCCATTTCTATTTTTTGGAACAGTTTCAAGAGAATAACTGTTAACTCTTCCTTAAATGTTTGGTAGAATTCCCCTGGAAAGCGATCTGGCCCTGGACTCTTGTTTTTTGGGAGATTTTTGATTACTAACTCGATTTCCTTACTGGTTATGGGTCTGTTCAAATTTTCTATTTCTTCCTGTTTCAGTTTTGGTAGTATATATGTTTCTAGGAATCTGTCCATTTCTTCCAGATTGCCCATTTTATTGACATATAATTGCTCATAATATTCTCTTATTATTGTTTTTATTTCTGTTGTGTTGGTTGTGATCTCTCCTCTTTCATTCTTGATTTTGCTTATTTGGGTCCTTTCCTTTTTCTTCTCGATCAAACTGGCTAGTGGTTTATCAATTTTGTTAATTCTTTCAAAGAACCAGCTTCTGTTTTCATTGATCTGTTCTACTTTTTTTTTTTTTTTTTTTTTTTTTGTTTTGATAACATTGATTTCTGCTCTAATCTTTATTATTTCCTGTCTGCTGCTGTTTTGGGGTTTTATTTGGTGTTCTTTTTCCAGCTCTTTAAGGCGTAAGGTTAGGTTGTGTATCTGAGATCTTTCTTCCTTGTTTAGGAAGGCCTGGATTGCTATATACTTTCCTCCTATGGCCACCTTTGCTGCGTCCCAGAGGTTTTGGGTTTTGGTGTTATCATTTTCATTGACTTCCGTCTACTTTTTAATTTCCTCTTTAACTGCTTGGTTAGCCCATTCATTCTTTAGTAGGATGTTCTTCAGTCTCCAAGTATTTGTTTCCTTTCCAAATTTTTTCTTGTGGTTGATTTCGAGTTTCATAGCATTGTGGTCTGAAAATATGCACAGTATGATCTCGATCTTTTTGTACTTACTTAGGGCTGATTTGTGTCCCAGTATATGGTCTATTCTGGAGAATGTTCCATGTGCACTGGAGAAGAATGTATATTCTGCTGCTTTAGGATGAAATGTTCTGAATATATCTGTTAAGTCCCTCTGGTCCAGTGTGTCATTCAAAGCCATTGTTTCCTTGTTGATTTTTTGATTAGATGATCTTTCATTGCTGTGAGTGTGGTGTTGAAGTCTCCTATTATTCTGGTATTACTATCAATGAGTTTCTTGAGGTTTGTGATTAATTGATTTATATATTTGGGTGCTATCACATTTGGTGCATAAATGTTTACAATTGTTAGGTCTTCTTGGACTATAGACCCCTTGATTATGATATAATGCCCTTCTGCATCTCTTGATACAGTCTTTATTTTGAAGTCTAGATTGTCTGATATAAGTATGGCTACTCTGGCTTTCTTTTGTTGACCATTAGCATGATAGATGGTTCTCCATCCCCTTACTTTCAATCTGCAGGTGTCTTTAGGTCTAAAGTGGGTCTCTTGTAAACAGCATGTGGATGGATCTTGTTTTCTTATCCATTCTGTTACCCTATGTCTATGGAGCATCGAGTCCATTGATGTTTAGAGTGAGTACTGAAAGATAGGGACTTCCCTGAATGGCTCAGGCAGGTGGGGCTGGTAGGGGCACTGATCGCCCCATCGTACTTTGGGATAGATTTATTTGTATTGCCACCTATTTCTTCAGGGTGGAGTCCTAGAAGTAGATTTGCCGAGTTCTCCTATGGGCTCATCTGCTTATCTGCCAGTGTGGCGATGCCCAGCATGGCTGCTCCGCCCACCCCCAGCACTAGCTGGGCATTGGAGAGCACAAAATCAATGGCCGTGCCCATGCCATTGTCATCCTTCTTGCCTTTGTGCTCACCAGAGCCTGCCATCTCTCACCTGCGGACTGCACGCGCTACCACTCCTCCCGATTTGCCTCTCGCCTGGTACCTTTCCCGGGGTCACCCACCAACATGGCCCCTTCACTTCCAGGACACCAAAAGTGTTCTCTTTAATAGCATCACATTCCATAGTATGAATATCCATTAATTAATTAACTTGCCATTATTAAATATTTCCACCATATAGAAAAGTATTGAGAATCCATGTGCCACTTTAGTTATTAGAGAATGAGTTCAACTGCATGTAAATATTTTCGCCTATTTGTTGTCTGTCTTCTGATTTTTCTTTTGGTGATGTTTGTGTCGTGCACATTTTTATATTCACAAAGCTGAATTTATTAATCTGTTTAGGTCTTCTGAATTTTCAGAAAGGCATTGCCAATGTCAAATTATGAAGAAATTCTCCTGTGTTTCCTATTAGAACTTCTGTGGTTCCAATTTTTACATTTAAATACTTTACCTTTTTTTTAAAACTTTTGCCCATTTTTAAAAATGTTTATTTTTGAGAGACAGAAAGAGAGAGAGACAGAGAGAGAAGAGAGCAGACCAAGCAGGCTTTGCACTCTCAGCCTAGAGCCCAACGTGGGACTTGTATACCACGAACCAGAAGATCATGACCTAAGCCAAAATCAACCTCAACCAACTGAGCCACCCAAGTGCTCCTAAATATAGGAATCTATATTCCTATCTTTTAGAATCTATATTCCAATCTTTTGGAAGTTTAACCACGTATAATGTGACATAAGAATCAAAGCTTAATTTTTCTCCCCCAGAGGGCAGTCCATTTGGTTGACTCCTTAAATAAGAAATTTAAGGGGCACCTGGGTGGCTCAGTCGGTTAAGCGTCCAACTTCAGCCAGGTCACGATCTGGCGGTCTGTGAGTTCGAGCCCCGCGTCAGGCTCTGGCTGATGGCTCAGAGCCTGGAGCCTGTTTCTGATTCTGTGTCTCCCTCTCTCTCTGCCCCTCCCCCGTTCATGCTCTGTCTCTCTCTGTCCCAAAAATAAATAAATGTTGAAAAAAAAATTAAAAAAAAAAAGAAATTTAATGTATGCCTCATTTGATTTAAAAAGCCATCTTTAATATAGGCTAAATTCCCCCCCCCCTTTTTTTTTTTGAGAGAGAGGGATAGAGCCCCAAGCGGGAGCTTGCTTGGGATTCTCTCTCTCCTCCCTCTCTCTGCCCATCTCCCCCTCTTGTGCTCGATCTCAAAATAAATAAACATTTTTTTAAGTGGGGTTTTTCCAGATAAACATAGAGGAAGGGAGGGGAAAATATAAAAAGAGAGGGAGGCAAACCATAAAAGACTCTTAAATACAGAGAACAAACTGAGGGTTGCTGGAGTAATTTTGAGTGGGCTAAATGGGTCATAGGCATTAAGGGGGGCGCTTGTTGGGATGAGCACTGGATGTTATATGTAAGTGATGAATCACTAAATCCTATCTATTGCAGATATATAATATGTATCTTAATGAGGAGTTTTCCATGCTCTTTCAAAATGCGGGTCTGTTTTTCCCTCACATCTTCTAACTAATGGTTATTTGCAAACATAAGTGTAATTGAGTTTTATGTATTAGTGCTTTCACCTATTAACTCAATTATCTTGTGACTCACAATATTTTTTCTGGTGATTCCCTTAAGTTTTCCAGTTATTCAATACTATCATTACAACTAGAGATACTTTGTCTTTTCCTTTCCAATTTAACAAATAAACTTTATATTTCACAACATTACTAGGTTTATAAAAAATCATGTAGAAAGTACAGAGGGATCCATATACCCTACCTGCAATTTCCCTTATTATTAATATCTTACAGTAGCATGGTATATTATGTTTAATGAACCAATATCGATCAATTATTATTAACTAATGCTTATACTTTATTCAGATTTCCTTCGTTTTTAGCTGATGTTCTTTCCCATTCCAGAACTAGTTACATCTAGTTGTCTTATCTCTTTAGGCTCCTCTTGGCTGTGACAATTTCTTAGACTTTCCTTGTTTTTGATGATGCTCAGCTTTGAAGGGTACTGGTCAGGTATTTTGGAGAATTTTCCTCTTTTCCAATTTTTAGACCACTAATTTCTTTCTCTTATAGCATGGAGCTAGTGCATCCAGTGCGATGTGTCGTAGAAGGGACAGCCGGCTTCCTTCTCTTCTTTGGTTTTCAGCTGGAATACCTCTGGACTGCCCCAGTACGCATTTTGAGCGGAGGTAGATATATTTGATGATGGTAATAGAATATTATATTCCTACACTTGTATAGTCTTCCTATCCTGATTATAGTCAATACTATTTTTCTCAGGGTCTACCTTGGAATCGTTAAGCATGTTTTGTGTGTATGTGTTGTGTGCATGGGGCGGGGGGGAGGTGGCGGGGAGGGCGTGGTATTTTGCAGGCTGGCCGTTTTCACAACCCAGTGACTCCCTTCTTGTTTCCGCCCCTGACCTTTGGAAATTTGGCAGTTCTGCTTCCTCTGCTTCTCGGAACCAAACTGGCACCAGGAGGGTTTCTGCCTCAAGTCCTGTCCATATCCACAGCTCTTACTCACGCCGTGTCCCGCCCTCGGGACTCGCATGTCTGCAGGCCGTCTGAGGTCTGTCCCGCTGCCCCTCTGACTGCCCTCCTCTTTACTTGCTCCCACGTAATTCTTGCCCGACGGTGGCCGCGTTTAGTAGCCCTCAGTGTGAAACCTGAAAAGTCTGTCTCTCTCTAAGTTTGGTTGAAAATGGAGTTTGCTTTTGAATTCATTCTCCTTGCTGTTACTTTATGGCTTCCTAGAGACGACGAGAATGCAGACTTCTGCAACCACGCTCATAGCAAAAGTCTTAACGAAGTAATTTTTGGCCCAAAGAACACCCACTGATTTCTGGAACCAGGAGACAATTCAATCAGTCTTTGAACTCTGTCACACGCAGTTTTATTAGAAACATAGGGGGGATTTTGGAGAGAGGACAGCCGAACTTTGTGTAGTGAAATAGAAACTTGAATTGCCAATATAGAGAGCTTAATTAAGAGATAAGGAAATTCACTCATTCATTAGAAAATAATGGAACGACTGCTTTGTGCGAGGCATCGTGCTAGGCAGTTAGGTGGGGGTTACTGTTGCTGGAGTTAGTCTGATTCATGATTAGAATAGTGTGTTCCCTTAACCTCAGTTTCTTGGGGTAATAAAACCCAACCTTATCTACTTTGCGAAGACGCTGAATTGAGTTTCGATATATGAAAGCACCTGGTGGATTTCGGCTTTTCTGCCAGGGGAATTTGGAGCCGTTATAAACGTTTAAGGAGTAAAGTGTTGTGAACACAAAAATGGGTGGAGCTTGTGTCTGCTTCACCTGAGCCCAGGAAGTCACTGACCGGTACAGAAGAGAGGATGTCAGGTGGCTGTAGCACAGCCAAGGATAAAGACGGTCCGTGACCTTGACAGAGAGTAGTGGACGGGGAGACGCCTCGGGGACTGAGGCAGCGGACGAAAAACGGGAGCAAAGGTGCAACTGACAAACGGAAGCGTAGGGACCAAGAGCCAGGCGGGGCCTGTGGCCAGAGGCCGATGAACGAAGGACGTCCCTGAGGCAAAGATTAGGCCTTCTCATTTCCCCACACCGGGGGGCAATTTTCATTCGTATTAGGGGCCCATTTGCCCCCATGTGATGCCAGAGTCCCGCTCTGAGACACGGGTTCCTGAAAACGGACTCAGATTCGCACACAGGGGCTTTCGTGGGGAGTCGTCCTATGAGGGCATGAAGGAAGCAAGACTGGACAGCAGGACAAACTGAACTGCAACGTGGTTGCATCAGAGGCCCCGGCCGGCCTTGCGGGGGGCTCTGGAATGGGAGAGGCCGCTCAGAGTCCTCCCACGTTAAAGCAGGAGAGCGAGCATTTGCTTCTGCGCGTTACCCAGTAGGAGGAGGGGAGGAGCTGCTCCAGGGAGGACGGTCCTGAGAGGAGACTGGCTCAGAGCTGCCGGCTGTCAATGCTCCTGGCAGCTGGTGTGGCGAGTGCGTCAGTCCCCGACGGGGCTGTGTGGACGGGGCACACCACGGCACCCGCTAGGCCCCTCAAGCCCAGCAGGAGGCAGCTCAAGACTGCTGCCCCTCGGGGCCCTGCTTTCCCTTCGGTATCCTCTTCCCTTCTCTGCTGCTGTCCCCCACACCCCCCTACGTGGTCTCTACAAAAACTCCACAAACCTCTCAGCAGTCCCTGATCATGGAGTGCCCGTAACCCCACCTACCTTTCATCGGCCTAGAATGTCCTTCCTCACGTCTTTTTTTTTTTTTTTAATTTTTTAGTGTTTATTTTCAAGAGAGAGATTCAGAGCATGCGTGGGGGAGGGGCTGAGAGAGAGAGGGAGACACAGAGACCGAAGCGGGCTCCAGGCTCCGAGCCGTCAGCACGGAGCCCGACGCGGGGCTCGAACTCACAGACTGTGAGATCGTGACCTGAGCCGCAGTCGGACGCTTAACTGAGGAAGCCACCCAGGCGCCCTTCCTTCCTCCCTTCTGTTTGTCGAAATCATGCTCCTTCTACAGGCCCGCTTCAACGGCTCGTTGTGTTGTGAACTTTGAAATTGAATCCATCTCTCCTTCCCCTAAGGTCCCAAAACGTTCTGTTGTGTGTGTCCGGCCTGCGTTACGGTTGATCTGATGTCTGTCCCTTTATCAGATTAGAAACCCCACGAGCGCAGGACTTCCTCCTTTATCCTAGTCCCCTCCCCATAACCTAGCATCCTGCCTGGCGCAAAACAGACATCCGCCACGTCGGAATTAATGGCGTCAGATGGTCCAAATTGTTATGAGGGTTTCTCGAGGAGAACCTCCCCAACGGTGTGAAGAGCCTTTGCCAACGCCGTGTTTTCCCTTCTTAGTGGAAGCAGGTGAAATGTATTTGTTCAGTAGGATCCGAGTGCACACGTGACAGGGCGGTTGCCCGTTGTTCTTGCCGTTGGGGTAAAATTCACACAGTATAAAGCTAATCTTCCAAGAGCACGCGGTTCAGCGGCCGTCAGCACGGCCCCGGGGCTGTGCTGCCACCACGTCTGTGGTGTGACGTCCCAAAACGTCACCCTGTTTCTATTGTCCCCGCGCAAACGGCACCGAGTCCGCTCCCCGGAAGCTGGGCGTGTTGCCAGCTCCGGTGGGGAGAACGCGTAGCTGGACTCACCTCTGTGTTCCTGCCTTTGCGCAGCAATCGTGCTGGCTTGTTTTTCGTGTTTCTGTCCCCGGAATGGGAAGAAACTTCCTTTGCGGTGTTCCGAGAGGGGCACGTGTGAGTTCGAGTGTCACCAGAGGTTCCAGATCCCCCAGCCCGAGGGGATACTCCCCAGCCTTGGGCCCAGGGAAGGAAGGCCTGACGGACTCGGGCCCACGGGTGACCCCGAGCTCAGGAGGAGGGATGGCAGCGGGGGGTCGACTGCACCCCACCCTGTCTGCCCCCGTGTGCGTGGAGGAGTCGAGGGGCGGCGAAACCCCTGTGACCGGTCCGTCCTTCGGTGCCCTAAAATTTCTGTCTCACTGTGATGAAACGAATACCGTCACAAGCTGTACCAGGAAATACTCCTCCTCTTTCTTTCTGGAATGTATTCGCTTCACAGAGGAAAGGAAACTGAGGCCGAGAGGAAAGGAATGTGTTCAGGCTCACAGGGGAACGCAGGGCCAGATTTGCAGGCCGCCGTCACCAGGCGGAGGGAGGTCTCCTGGGGACGCTGCCCAGGACGTGGGCCGCCTCTCGCTGCTGTCCACCCCCGCATCCCAGTGCCACCTTCCTCACCCCGCGTGTGCACATGTAATGGCTCCACAGGGAGCCCTGTGGCTCCCCCCGCCGGGCCGGTCCTCCACACCCACGGCAGCATGGGTCCCCACCCCCATCAGGAAACCCAACACAAACGGGCTCCGGAGAAAAGGCTCTGGCCGACTATGTACAACTTTATTTTATCTTTGTCTATAAAGGCAACATCGACTTCCCCCTTTAAAATCCCTGTTTTAAAAACACACTTTTTGGAAATGCACCCTTTATACACGTAGAGCATGTAACAAGGTGTGAACTTACAGAAGCATTTGCAACCGGTGACTCGGTGAATAGTTTGCAAGACAGGTTTTTGTTTTGCGAGGGACTGTAGGTCTCTCCCAACTTGATTAAAGTCTTAATTCTGATTAACTAAGTCTGTAAGAACAGAGATTTAACTTAACGGTGTCAAACGATTAACTACATGATTAAAATGACTTGTGAGAAATGACTCAGTGAAATTTTGAGTCGTCCAAAAGTTAAGAAGGAGGCCGGTATTTTAAAAGAGAGGATGCCGTTTTTCACAACTTTGTAGATGCTTGACACTCCTCTTTATGCCACATCAGTAACAGCTTTTAGTTGCTTATTCTTGCCTCCCTTGACTGCAGGCACTTCACTGTCATACTTTATTAGCCTTGTTATTTTTAGTTTTGAAGGCTCTGTTTGTAAACAAGTTAAAAGCCCCCAAATGCCTGTATCTGCATCTATGTATTATGTGAAATGCGGATATCATCTGTTACCACAAACACAAAACGTGCCCATAAGCGTATGAAAGTATGTTTGAATTTCCACAACTCTGTTTGGATTTTTTAATGCCTTGTATTTCACGTTTGGACATCAGACCTTGCTAATGCCTTTGCACCACATCCTCACACTTGGAATCAGCATCGAAAGTTTGGCTTCCATTAACAAATAATCCTTTAAGGTAAAAGAATCAAGACAGAGGTTCATTACTTCACTATCTGTTTCTGCACACACCCGGCTCCAGGGGATCCACCATCCTTCAGCTATATTATTAGAAAAACCCTAGGACAGCGTGTCAAAGTTTTCTATATCGTTCCACAAAAGCTAGAAAGTAATTAAAGGGCCCATTTTTCATAGCAAGAAGGAGCGATAGACTCCACCATTCAGTTCTGCGCGGGTCCCCCTAGAGAGCTCCATCAGTGCAGGTTAGAGGGGAACGAATGGTCCTTCCCGCACAGTGTTCTGTGTAACCTCGTTGAGATGCGGGTCAGAATCCTCCTTCTGCTTACTCAGCCCTGCAGGCAAGCCTGGGGGGGGGGGGATGCGGGGGCCCGGTGTGCTCTCACCCCCCACACTCGCAGATGGCAAGAGGAGGAGCTGACCGTGGGGTGAGAGGCCCACGCTCGGCAGTGGATGGAAGTCCTCCCGCCACTGGCTCAGGAACTCTTACTATAATACAGGTTTAAGTAAGCTCTTCCTTTGGGAGGCTTCGCTCCGACTTGCGCCTCTTCGTTGCTCACAGAGCATCGTGGAGATCGTGGTCCCCGGTGGACTGCGTGTAGGACGAGCTGGGAGTGTCGGGGAAGTAGAGCTGGAGGATCCTGCAGTATTGACAGGGCACGAAGGGGCCCCGGCAGGATTTGAAGAGCTGTACGAGGTACTTGCGGAATTTCTCCCCGAGGAAGAAGTAGATGACTGGGTTGAGGCAGCAGTGAACGAAAGCCAGGGTCTCCGTGGCCTGAATGGCATAGTCCAGGTGCCTCTCGAAGGTGCAATCCTGAAGGACCTCCAGCTCCACCAGGGTCTCCAGGAAGAGCACCACGTTGTAAGGCGCCCAGAAACCCAGGAAGAGGGCCACCACGGCAAAGACCATCCTCACCGCCTTGCTTTTCTTCTCGTTTTTGCAGTGCTGCAGGGTCCTGATGATCATGGAGTAGCAGAACAGCATGGTGCCCAAGGGGATCACCAACCCCAGAATGTTGATCTCCAGGGAGCTCAGCACCTTCCACCTCGTGGAGTTGAGAGAGTACTTGGTTTTGCAGTAGGTGTGGTTGCGCTCCGTGTAACAGGTGCTGAATAAGAAGCCTGGAAGAGAGGCCAGCACGGCCACGGACCACGTGGCCAAGCTGGTGATGACCCCGTAAGTCAAGGTCCTCGCTCTCAAGGAAAACACCGCGTGCACTATCGCCAGGTATCTGTCGATGCTCATGAGCATGACGAAGAAGATGCCACTGTAAAAGCCCACCAAGTACATCCAGGAAATAATCTTGCAGAGACCCAGTCCAAAAACCCACTGGTCTGCAGCATAGTAGCCCCAGAAAGGGAGGGAGAACACGAAGAGCAGGTCTGAGATGGCGAGGTTGAGCAGGTACACATCAGTCATGGACTTGAGCCTCTTGTACTTGAACAAGACCAAAACTACCACAGAATTGCCCAGGAGACCGAACAGAAAGACCAAGGAGTAGAGAGGGGGCAGGAAGAGCCCCCCGAACGCCTTGACGCCTTCTTTGGTGCAAGGCTTGGGGATGTTTTCATAGAGATAGTAATTGTGATAGATGCTTTCATCCATGGTGGTGTCTGCTGTGTCCGTGGGGTTCATTTTCAAATCTCCAGGCTCCTCGACGCAGGTCTGAGCCCAACCAGAAGCTAATGAGGGAAGAGCAGACGCGATCTCTGTAGGAACAAAAGCAAATCGAAAAGGTGCTGACTACGGAGCATAGTGCTGAGTATTGTGCCCCGGCTCATGACACCCCCTTCCCAGCCTTCCCAAGTTGAAGGGCTCTGTTCCTCGCAGGGCAGTGCAGCCAAATAAAACAATCCTGCTGTTTGGAGTTAGCAGATTCCAAGTCCTAGCTCTGTCACTCCCCTCCTGCTCTGGGGGAGGGGGTGGGGGGTGGCGGGCTTGAATCCCCACGCTTGTACATGGGGACAGTAAAACCTCCTTCTCAAGGAGGCGTTTTCAAGGATGCATTTCGAAACGATAGTCTGGGGTTACTGAATCACCTGCAGGACCATTGAGATTCCCAACAGCCCCACACCCATAGCCGTCTTAGTGACTTAAAAGCAAAACAAAAACAAAACAGAAAGATTGAAAATCTGTGCATGTTTCCCCTTCACATTAGAACTCCAAAAATTCAGTAATTGCTTAGGTAATCATTGGGCTAGAAGGGTGGCTCGGATTTTACATAAAAATTCCAATTCCTCCTGCAAGCTTGACATACATTTCGAAGCGTGCTCCCTGGTATTGTGCATTTAATCCCACTCCCCTGCTCCTGCCTGCCCCCCCCCACCACACTCCCAACAAAGTCGGGTGCTCTAAGCCAAGCAAGTGTACTGAGCCACGGTGCAGGTGCCTCACGAAAGCTTCAGAGAGGTTAAGCGACTTCTGAAGGCCACACAGTTGCATGCAGAGCTCCTTCTTTGGTCCCCAGATCCCAGTGACGTGCCGGCACACCATGTCCGGGGAGGTCAGGAGGGGGCTCTGACTTCTGGTGCTTGCTGGCGTCTCTCGTGCAAACACTTGCCCCAGGGCGAAACCCCAGCCACAAACGGCCTCGCGAAATTCCCGAATCTCTAACAGCCTTTACCAGCCCCTGGGAGTCAGTGCAAGTCGGCTCTGGTACGCGCTCCCAAGTCCCACGCCATCCTAGAACACCATCTTCGATGGGAACGCGCCTGGCCTCCCGGGCCTGGTGGCGAGCTGCTCCCGGGCCAGTCGGACGCTAACGCAGCAGATGCGTGTAGAAGGCCCTGCGAATGCGGGAGCACTCAGGTAATTGCGCTGTACTCAGACGGCAATGCGAGGCGGTCTTTTCGTCAACGCTGCACGCAAAAAATCAGTCCCGCGCACTGAATCCTAGCACAGTGGGAATCAGCCTGACAGATCTCGAGAAGGCACATCATGGCCAGAAATGAAATCTCTCTGCTTCCCCAAACACCCTCCTTTCCTATGCGAATTGGCAGGTGAAGAGGTTGAGACCTTCTTAAAGTTACATGCGTGCTCACATGCGGATCAGAGCAATTTAGGGATGACGGGCTTTCTGACTCCAGGCTACTCCTCTTCCTTTTTTTTTGGTAAAGATTTTATTTTTTTTTAAGTCATCTCTACACCCAATGTGGGGCTCGGAACTCCCAACCCTGAGATCAAGAGTCACACGCTCTACGGACTGAGCGAGCCAGGCACCCCCTCTTGCCTCCTTAATGGCCCCCAATATTCCTGATCACAGCCCTTTCACATTGTTCAGTAACTCACATCTACTCCCTACCTTTTTCACCCCTTACCACCACACACCCAGACACTCCAACCATATTTGGTTTCTCAAGAGAGGGATTTGAGTTTACTTCTGCAAACAGATGCAGAGGCATCTGAAGGATCTTGGAGAAAGTGTTGTACGATGACTATCAATCCTAGTTCAATAAATGACAATCCCGGTCTCTCTCCGCCATTTTACCAGTGAAAACGGAAGGAATAGAAGAGGCTGAGGAGTTGGGAAATTGCCAGAACAAGACAAGTAAACACAGCTGGTAGATGTTGGGGATTATTCCGTCAGCCTCATTTGATTTGTTGGTGTTTCTTGACCTGGGAGTCCTGATAGAAGCAAGCAGCAGAAACAACTGTGTGTTTGATAAAAATTATCTGTGTCTTCTGAGCGTGTGGATTCGGGCCAGAGGTGTGCAGGGAGAGAGCCCCGCATATGTAAGTGCCCATCAGGCAAGGGCTTGGGGGGTGTAAGTAGATGGGATGTGAGCTCTGAGCTGAGAGCCAGCAGCGAGCCCCAGGATGCCCGGGAAGCCTGAGTTGGAGGCACTGGGTGAGCGGCTGGCCCGCTCTCAGCACTTCCAAAGTCCACACAGCCTTCTAGAAAGCAGTGCGTGGCCTGAGGCCCCGGGAACGGCCCCGTCCCCACTTACCTTGCTTGTCCGACAGTGGTTCTGGGCAAGGTCCGTGAGTCAGTGCCAGGCTTGTGCGAGAAGCTGAGCGCTAAGAAGGATGCCTTTGAAGGCGCGTGGCTTCCTGTGAGTGTCAGCTCTATCCCTCACCCATCTACGCTGAGTTCAAGTGGGTTTTTTTTTTTTTTCTGATAGAAGTGAGCAGAAAGTGAGTGACTCGTAGTCACTTCCCCAAACTGAAAGCTAAGAAGGTTTGCTGTCTGCTAGATCAAAGAGGAAAATGAAGTCAGTTTTCTTTTAAAAGAGAAACACTGTTACGTTTTTAAAAGTGTAGTCGTTGGATTTTTAATGTAAAGAATTTCCTTGCGTAGAAATGATCTTTATGTTCTGGATCGGTGAGCTGTTTGTTATTTGCCCGTGGTGGGTATGCGATGGCAAAGCGGCCGTGATGTGCCGATCCTCAAACAGGTGGGATCTGAGGGGGTCGGGGTGGGGGGAGGCCAGATCCATGCAAGAAGGGTCATCAGAGAAACATGTATCCAGATGCGTGTGTCTCAGAGGGCTTTAGTCAACCCCGCTCAATAACTTGTGTAGAGTGAGGGCCAACATAGCTTCAAGCCCCCTTTGCAGAAGGAGGACCCCTCCCCAGGCCCCTCCACCTAGAAATCGAGGAGCTTCCACAGACAGTGATCTCGGCAGAGTCCCTCTGGGTTTGTGTAGCAGTCACAGCTGAGGGGCTGACATCAGTCCTAAGTCTTTTGAGTATCATATCCTCAACTTCTGCCAGCTTCCAGTGCTTTCCCTCTGTATGTCTACAGTTGCTTAACCCTTAGGTCTGGCTTAAAAGAGCCACCATGTCAGGGCCCCTGGGTGGCTCAGTCCATTAAGTGACGGACCTCGGCTCAGGTCATGATCCCACAATTCGTGGGGTCGAGCCCCGCGTCGGGCTCTGTGCTGACAGCTCAGAATCTGGAGCCTGGATTCTGTGTCTCCCTCTCTCTCTCTCTCCCCCTCCCCCACTCATGCTCTGGGTGGCTCAGTCGGCTAAGCATCCGACTTTGGCTCAGGTCATGATCTCACCGTTTCCAAGTTCGAGCCCCATGTCTGGCTCTGTGCTGACAGAGCCTGGAGCCTGCTTTCAGATTCTGTGTCTCCCTCTCTCTCTGCCTTTCCCCCATTTGTGCTCTGTCTCTCTCTCTCTCTCTCTCTCTCTCAAAAATCAATAAACATTAAAAAATTTTTTTAATTAAAAAAAAGCCACAATGTCATTTTTCCTAAGGAATTCGCATGAATAGGAACTAAAATATTGAGCCAGAACAGTGTGTTATTGCCCTTTCATTATCACCCCTCCTAAAGAGTCTTTTCAGATATTTTTTTCCTAATCATCTCCCCATGAAATTTTAATACCACAGCCCAACTATATATCGTTATGTAGTATGTGTACATCAATGCTTTATATATAAAAAGAGTAAGCTTATTTTCATCCCCAAGAACCAATTTTTGCATCCTTGAGGGCAATACTGCCTTTACTAAGAATGCATGAGATAGCCAGTGGTTCCCCAGGGGTTCTTTGCCCCCAGGGCACCTGGCCAGTATCTGGAGACATCTTCTCTGGGGATCGGAGGAGTTTTTCCTGGCTCCTAACAAGAAGAGGCCAGGAACCCTGCTGAAATCCCACACGGCGTAGGACAGCCCTCCACAGCGAAGCTCTCCTGCCCACAATGCCAACAGTGCCGAGGCTGAGAGAGCGGAGCGAGGGCAGCATCCCCGGACCCTGAGAGAGAGCACCGATCCGTGGCCGAATTGGGGAACTCTGGGCTTGAGTTCAGGGGAAACACGGTTCCGTACTGGCGCACTTTTTGGGGGCTTCCCAAGGCCAATCTTGTGAACTCTGGAAGCAGATAGAAAACAAACAAAAAAAAAAAAAACCAGTCCCTAACCTATTTGATGGGTGAGTCTATGCCCGTTATACAGGGTAACTTATAGAATAAACACCGTTTTGGGTCCCGTCACCCTCTTTCTCTTCAGCGGTTTGCTGGTGGACGCCTTGTGGCAGAGATTACGGGTCTTTGCGAAGACCCCAGCGGGCAAGACCATCACCCTCAAGGCCGGGCCCAGCGACAGCACTGAGAATCAAAAACCGAAGTCCGAGACGAGGAGGGCATCCCGCCTGAGCAGCAGCTTCGGGTTTTTGCGAGCAGATGGCTAGAGGATGGCCTCACCCTCTCAGCCTACAGTAGCCAGGAGGGGGCCACCTTGCACTTGGTGCTTCACCGTGCGGTGGCATCCCTGCACCTCCCCTCCGCCGGCTGGCCCTGGCCCGGCAACACAACTGGGGCAAGGTGACCCGCCACAGAGGTTCTGTTCACCTGCCGCAACACCAACAACCTGCACCCCGCGAAGGTCAAAGAAGGGCCCTCCACCGGCCCTTCCTCTGCCGGCAGGGCGGCCTCCTGCCCAGGCCCCAAGGCTCTGGGGCCTCAGGAAAGTTTCCCTTTCATTGACGTGAGCAGCGAAGGCAAAACAAAGCCCGTAATTTTAGAAATGCGGAGCCAGAGGAAGCTTCTATCACGGAATCACAGGCCCGGAGGGACAAGTCAGAGAGCCCGGGGCGCAGCGTGTGAATTGCGACAGCCCTGGATGAGCCCATCTGAGCACCCTGCCTCCAGGGTCTGGCCCGGGGGAGGAGCGTTGGGGCGTCAGGGTCCTAGAACGCGTGATGTCTGAAGGTACACATGGTCGTATGTGGTCACGGGCATCAGGGGTCTGCAGAGGCTCCCCGACTGCACCTGCGTGGTAAGCATGCCAGCCCCGAGCGAGGAACGGCAGCTCCCTGTTGGGCTTGGATCCCAGGGCCGCTACTCGACAGCTATGTGAAGCTCAACCTTCTCATCTGTCAAAAGGGCTGTTACCGCGTGAGGATTGCGAGGATTCACGAGCCAATGTTTGGGAAGCACTTCGCACGGCTCCTACTACAGACAGGAACCAGTGGTGAAAATGAGGATAAAAGGCACAGTAACAGCTTTCTCTCATGAGCTGGCTGAGGTCGGCACATTGCCCGTAGCCACACCTAGGAATCCAGGAGCTATTTGGGTCTCGCCTCAGTGGGCCACATTCAGTGTCTGCGTGAGGGTTCGGGCGAAAAGCGGGTTTCAGGTGTGCACGTTGCAGAGGCTGTTGCCCTGGGGGAAGTCAGTCTTCAGGTTTGCAAAGTAATGCCATTACTGTCCTGGAGAAGCACGAAGTAGGTTTCCCCTCCAGAAACGGTTTCAGAACTAAACAGTACCCCCACCCCCAAAAGGATCATGTTCTCAGGAAAGCCTGTCTCATAGATGGGGAAGCAGGAACCCAGAGAGGGCGTGCGGGACGCTCAGGGCAGCGCGGCCAGGGACAGCGTCAGGGCTGACACCTATACTCCTGACATTTTCGCGGACACCATCTCCCGCCGGGCCGAATTTCTGAAACCTGACCAGAGAGGCGCAGACCAACAGCACGCACGCAGGGCAAACCCTCCCGCAGGGCAGGGTGGGGTGCAGGCATCCAACGAGAAGGAATCGGTGACACGAGACGACGGCGCCCTCTGGTGTACCAAACCTGACTTCAACGCCAGACACAGGAAAGTATACTCCCCAGGCCAGGCACACCATGCCGACCCACAGGAACCAGCTTCTCTGACACTGGACTCGGCTCCCAAAGCCTTCGGGAGGAGCTCCGTGGGACTCAGCTGCAGAGCAGTGGCAGTAAAGCATCGAAGATTCGACGTCAGACCTGCTGCACACTTTTAAAACGAGAGAAGGCTACCAGGCAGGGCCCCACAGGGCGCTGCACCCAGGGATGGTAACAGCAAGCTGGGGCTCTGGGGGGGCAGCTTATGTTTGACAAGCAGGGTGAGTTAGTTTTCATGGGTCCTCTGTTGACTGGGTAACTTGGATAATTTGGGATCTTGGGCTGTCCTTAGTTGTCTGGTACCCGGTCCCCCGGTAACGAGGGCGTTCAGTGAACAGTGGCCCCAGAGCAGAGGTGCTGAAAAGGGGGTGCCCGCTTAGACAGGGGGACTGGTTGGCCTCTAGCCAGGGCCTCAAAACCGGATCAAGACAGCACTTAAACAAACAAGCTGTTTCACAGGGGAGGTCTGGATACACAGACGAAACTTTGGTAAGGAAAGAGAAAATTGCAAACAATTAAATTACAAAGTGATTTTTTAAAAATTTTTATCCTTATTTTTGAGAGGGACCGAGAGAGAGAGAGAGTGTAAGCAGGGGAGGGATAGAGAGAGAGGGAGACACAGAATCCGAAGCAGGCTCCAGACTCTGAGCTGTCAGCACAGAGCCTGCCTGACACGGGGCTTGAACTCACAAACCATGAGATCACGACCTGAGCTGAAATCAGATGCTTAACCGACTGAGCCACTCAGGCGCCCCAACTACAAAGTGATTTTTAATGAGATAACTAAAAATCCCTGCACATTTGGAAATTAGAAAACATTTTCATGCAACCTGGAATATATCATAATGAAAAATAGAAAACACTTGTAATTGAACAATAATAAAATATCACTTATCCAAAATTGTGGTAGGCAGCTGAAGCCGTCCCGAGAGGGAAATTTAGTCTTTAAATATTTACACCAGAAGAGAAGAAAGGAAAGGGGCGCCTGGGTGGCGCAGTCGGTTAAGCGTCCGACTTCAGCCAGGTCATGATCTCGCGGTCCGTGAGTTTGAGCCCCGCGTCAGGCTCTGGGCTGATGGCTCGGAGCCTGGAGCCTGTTTCCGATTCTGTGTCTCCCTCTCTCTCTGCCCCTCCCCCGTTCATGCTCTGTCTCTCTCTGTCCCAAAAATAAATAAAAACGTTGAAAGAAAAAAAAATTAAAAAAAAAAGAAGAGAAGAAAGGATGAAAATTAATGAGAACTGTTCAACTGGAAAAAGAAATAGTAGAAAAAGGAATTGTAGAATAAATTCAAAAATGGTATAAGGAAATAAACAATAAACGTAAGAACAGAAATTAAACAAAATTTGAAAGTAAAATAAAACTCATTACAGTGTTTGAAAACACCAACAAAACTGACAAACCTCTAGGAAGATAGGTAAAGAAAAAAAAGGAAACAATCTTAGAATATAAAGGGAGATATACTGAGATTAGAAGGATAAGAAACATTATGAATGATATTACCACAATGGATTTGAAAACTTAGATAAGATGCATAAATTCCTAGAAAACGTATTTACCAAAATTGGCTCAAAAATAAATGCAAAATCTGACATCTTTTTAAAAACTGAATCAGCACTTTAAATGCTTTAGCACAAAAAAGTAAAAAAAAATATTCAAGACAGATGATTTTACAGGCAAATTCTAGCAAACATGCAAGGTACATATAATTCTACTCTTATGTGTCTCCCCTCGTCCCCCGGAATTACAAAAATAAGACTACTCCTTATTTTATGAAGTTAGCATAACCAAACTGTATGAAAAAATAAAATTACTCAGTTTCACTCATGAATATACTGATGCAAATATCCTATATAAAATACTGACAAACCAAATACACTAAAGTTGAAAAAGTACATAATGGCCAATTTAGTTCATTTCAGAAATGCAAAGTTGGTTTGATATTATAGAATCTATTAATGTAACTCACCACATTAACAGAATAAAAGAGAAAAGCGCTGACACAGAGCATTGAACGAGAATAATATTCATGATTTGAAACACACACACACAAGCACTAGGACATTAAGAACAAAAGGGAACTTCTTTAAATTGATAAAGGTAGTAATTTATAAATTGTTAATAGCAAAAGCCATTCCTTTTAAATTTTTTTTAAGTTTTTAAACTTATTTTGAGAGAGAGAGAGAGAGCATGAGCAGGGAAGGGGCAGAGAGAGAGAGGGGAGAGAAGAATCCCAAACAGGCTCCCAGCTGTCAGCACAGAGCCCGATGTGGGGCTCAATCCCACGAACTGCGAGATCATGACCTGAGCCAAAACCAACAGTTGGATGTTCAACTGACTGAGCCACCCACGTGTCCCAAAGCCATTCCTTTTAAAATCAGGACCATGACTAGAGTGCCCACCAGCACCAGTTCTATCAGAGCTGGTAGAAAAGGACAAGATTTTAAAATAAAAGATAGAATGATGGGGCGCCTGGGGGGCTCAGTCGGTTGAATGACACACTCTTGGTCTGGGCTCAGGTCATGATCTCGCAGTTCGTGGGTCGGAGCCCCATGTCGGACTCTGTGCTGACGGCTCAGTCTGAAGCCTGCTTCGGATTCTGTGTCTCCTTTTCTCTCTGTTCCTCCTCTGCTCACGCTCTCTCTCTCTCAAAAATAAGTAAAGATTAAAAATTTTTTTTTAATAAATAAAAGAATGAATTCAACAAACTTGCAGGATACAAAATCAATATACAAAAAACCAGTTGCATTTCTATACACTAACAATGAACAATCTGAAAAAAAGTTAAGAAAACAATTCCATTTACAATAATATTAAAAAGAATAAAATACCTGGAATAAACTTAATCAAGGAGGTGAAAGACTTGTACACTGAAAACTGTAAAGCACTGCTGAAAGAAATTAAAGACGACACAGGTAAACAGAAACTCACCCCATGTTCATGGATTAGAAGACTTAATAATAAGATGTCAAACTACCCAAATCAACCTACAAGGTTACGGCTATCCCTATCAAAACCCCAAAAGTGTTTTCTGCAGAAAGAGAAAAATCCATCCTAAAATTCATATGGAGGGGCGCCTGGATGGCGCAGTCGGTTAAGCGTCCGACTTCAGCCAGGTCACGATCTCGCGGTCCGTGAGTTCGAGCCCCGCATCAGGCTCTGGGCTGATGGCTCAGGGCCTGGAGCCTGTTTCCGATTCTGTGTCTCCCTCTCTCTCTGCCCCTCCCATTCATGCTCTGTCTCTGTCTCAAAAATAAACATTAAAAAAAAAAAAAAAACTTACTATAAAGCTACAGTAATTGGGGCACCTGGGTGGCTCAGCTGGTTGAATGACAGACTCTTGGTCTGGGCTCAGGTCATTATCTCATGGTTTCTGGGTTTGAGCCCCCCACCCCCTGTCGAGATCCACCCTGACAGTGTAGAGCCTGCTTGGGATTCTCTCTTTCCCTCCATCTCTGCTCCTCTCCCTGATCCCTGATCGTGCTGTCTCTCTCAAAATAAACACTTTCTAAACAGATGCAAATAATGTCATACTCCCCAGAAACCCTATGTGTGAAACCCCATGCATGACATCAGCCACCCTCACCTGAAAAACCCTAACATAACAATGTAACTAGAGAAACTACTAATGGGTTAAAGCCCAGAGGAGAGCTGTCTTCTTCAAATGCCTGAAGAGCTACTCCATCATCCAAGGTTACAATTCTTCAGGGCACATTCTCTGCATCACCTTCTACCCCACCCACCCAACACATACACAAACCACCAAATCCTGTCTCTGGAATAACCAATTATCTTCTTTCTACCTTTTTTTTTAAGTTGATTTATTTATTTTTGAAAGAGGGTGAGTGAGTGCACATGAGGTGGGGAAGGACACAGAGACAGGGAGAGAGAGAAAATCACAAGTAGGCTCCACACTATCAGCACAGAGCCCAACACAAGGCTTGAACTCATGAACCTCGAGATCATGACCTGAGTCGAAGTCGGATGCTCAGCCGAGCCACAGTCCTGGCTGAGCTTCTTCCTCCCGAGCTCAATGTTCTATCCCTTCTTTGCTACACACAATTGAGGACACACAATTGAGAAGTATAAACAATGTTAATGTCCCAATTTTATACACGAGGGGGATGATAAGTGAAAGAGAGTAACAGACACACAGTTACTACAGCCTTGGAGAGGCCGACATGAAGAGTCACCTTGAGGAGGGAATGAGAAAAAAAACATCCTATTCCTGCTGTCCCGACAATCCTCGGGTGGGACCCGGGAATCAGGAGGTGGCCGTGGAGACTAGGAAACAGGTTGCCCCGGGAATCAGGAGGTGGCCGTGGAGACTAGGAAACAGGTTGCTGAGGCCACCGTGCTCTGTTGCTGCCATCTGTTTTGGTCCAGGGGAAAAAGGAGAAAACTTGTCAGAAAATAATGGCATCACGACGACCCCGATAGTGGGGCTTGAACTGCAAAACCCAGGCCTTTCAACAGGGAAAAATGAGACTGTTGAGAAGCAGTGGGAGAAACCCTGGGCCATATTCCTTCAGGGTCCCTCCCTCCTCACTGTTCCCGGATGTCAAACACGGTCTCCCCCATCCCTCAGAACAATAACCCTTTCCTCACTCTCACCCAGCGTCCTCCAGCCCTGCCATTTCCCTGACACTCCCGCACCAACACGCAGTCCCAGAATCTGCTTAACTGTGAGCACCGCGGGGCTACGGTAACGGTTGGGATGTATTACGCCTCCCTGAGTGCCAGAGTCAATGTGGAGAATGAACAATGTGGGATGAAACACCAATGGCTGAGCATTCACCTCGTATCCATGTTGCCACCGTGGTTCTCTTGTGCCGGGAGATCTGAGAACATTCCGAGACAAAGAAGTGAAACCTAATATAAAACAAAGTGCATTTTTAATCAAAAAGCATTTTTCAGGGGCGCCTGAGTGGCTCGGTCGGTTAAGCTTCTGACTCCTGACTTCAGCTCAGGTTCATCTCACGGTTCATGAGTTCGAGCCCTGAGTCGGGCTCTGCTGACAGTGCCAAGCCTACTTGGGACTCTCTGTCTCTCCCTCTCTCTCTGGCCCTCCCCTGCCTCTCTCTCTCAAAATAAACAAATTACTTAAAAAAATACACTTAAAAACCATTTTTCATACATTATTAATGGTACTTCAAAACATTATGTAGAGGCATGCCTGGATGGCAGTCAGTAGACGGTTGATCTGGGGTTTGCGAGTTCGATCTACATTGGATGTAGAGATCACTTAAAAAAAATTAAAATATGTGAAAAAAAGTTATGTAGGAAATAGTAACTTTTGCTTTTTTCTGAAAATATTTAAATTTTAATAACAAAATGATAGTGAAGTTACTGTCAAGCAAAGATGCGTGTTTGTGTGTGTGTGCGCATGTGTGTTAGCTTACATGTGTGTGTGCGTGACTGAATACATACACTTTTGGGCACAAGAATGATTACACAATGGCCTGAACTAATAATAAGCAAATACAACGAGAGCTATCCATGGTACAACAGTATGTCTTGATCACGAAAGCTCTGCTCCTTCATACCTTTTTGAAACTGGGCTCATTTCACTTTATGCGACAAGCACACATCATTAGCAGTTTTTTTTTTAATATGAAATTTATTGTCAAATTGGTTTCCATACAACACCCAGTGCTCATCCCAACAGGTGCCCTCTTCAATGCCCGTCACCCACTT
>NW_024412400.1:2268084-2330853 GCF_014898765.1 Herpailurus yagouaroundi
GTTTTTAAGAGTCTCTTATGCTTTGGCTCTCTCCCTCTCTTTTTTTTTTTTTCCTTTTCTTTCCCCTCCCCCATGGTCTTCTGTTAAGTTTCTCAGGATCCACAGAAGAGTGAAAACATGGTATCTGTCTTTTTCCGTATGGCTTATTTCACTTAGCATCACACTCTCCAGTTCCATCCACGTTGCTACAAAAGGCCATAGTTCATTCTTTCTCATTGCCACGTAGTATTCCATTGTGTATATAAACCACAATTTCTTTATCGATTCATCAGTGGATGGACATTTAGGCTCTTTCCATAATTTGGCGTTTGTTGAAAGTGCTGCTATAAACATTGGGGTACAAGTGCCCCTATGCATCAGCACTCCTGTATCCCTTGGGTAAATTCCTAGCAGTGCCACCATTAGCAGTTCTAAGATGTATTTGAGGATCTTGGTTTATTTAAGGAGAAAATGAAAAGGTTCTGTAATCAATAACTGAGTGCTGGAAAGGAATCACTCCTGCATATAATCGAGAAGTAGAACTGGTTGCTCAAGCTACATTAAACAGTCAAGTTTATCAATGTCAGTCAAGCTACATTAAACATATTTTAACATACAAAACTGATTTTAGAATCATGAAACAAAGAAATGGATTTTCCACTTTGAGTATAACATCATTTGTTCATGAGCAAAATCTGCTCAACAACTAATTTTGCAAGTAAAGGAATAACCATATTAGAGTTATACTATTAAAACTCGCCTATCTAATATGCTTGTTTTAAAATGCTTCTTTCCTCTAAGAGTTTCTGTTTGATGCTTCTATTGCCTCTAGAGATGACTGTCGCTCCAAACTGTCACATCTTCATCTGCATACTAGGGCCTCTTATGGGTCATGCGCTACGAAGTAATGTAACCAGTTTTCAGTTCAATCTTATTTTCTACCTAACATTTAGAGTCAGAAGTTCAAAATGAGTTTGGACGATCCAAAGGATATTACCATTCTTAGATATGTGGGAAATTCACATATGAAAATATATTCCTTCTCAGGAAATTGAGAGTTAAGTTTCAAAATTCTTACATATGAGAGTGCTCAAGATAATCACCAACAATATCACGCCCACACAGCTTATGGTTTAGCAGTGATGGTTTATTATGACAGAGCTTGGAATATTTGGGGAGAAAATCTTACTGTAAGCTAAAACCTAGAAAAATTCACATAATTAGTTTTATGATAAAGGTATTACCCCAGTTGTCACATCATATGGCAGATCTTTATAACCATTATTGCCCCCAAGCTAAAATGTAATGCTTCATTTTGGCAGTTACTTTAAGGGCCACAGCCTAATTGATTATATGCATATATAGCCTTGTCATCACTGAGTTCAGAATTAAAAAGTTAAAACCAGATATAGTATACTCATCTAAAATAAATTGGGGGCACTTGGGTGGCTCAGTCAGTTGAGCACCAGACTTTGGCTCAGGTCATGACCTCATGGTTCCCGAGTTCAAACCCCACATCATGCTCTCTGCTGCCAGTGCAGAGCCTGTATGGGATCCTCTGTCCCCCACCACCACCCCCGCCTCTCTGCCTCTCCCCTGCTCACGCTCTCTCTTTCAAAAATAAACATTTAGAAAACAAAACTAAAAAAATAAGTAAACTGAAGGGCACCTGGGTAGCTCAACTGGTTAAGTGTCTGACTCTTGATTTTGGCTCAGGTCATCATCTCACAGTTGTGAGATTAAGCCCCACGTTGGTTGGGCTCTGCGCTGAGTGCTGAGCATAGAGCCTGCTCGGGATTCTCTCTCTGTCCCTTCCCCCTTGTGATCTCTCTTTCTCTCTCTCAAAATAAATAAATAAACATTAAAAAAAAATAAACTGAAAGTCATATATGAAAACTAAATAAAATATTGATATTGGGTTGGGCCAATATCTAAGATTCTTTCAAGGAATCCAGTATTTTTGTAATACTACTAAGTTAAATAATTTTAACTATTCTCTATCCAAAAAGTGTACATTGAGGGGGTGCCTGGATGGCTCAGTCAGTTAAGTTTCCAGCTCTTGATATTGGCTCAGGTCATGATCTCACTGTCATGAGATTGAGCCCTGCATTAGGCTCTGTGTGCTGGGCATGGAGTCTGCCTGGGATTCTCTCTCTCCCTCTCTCTGCCCCCCCACCCCGCTTATTCTCTCTCTCAAAATAAACATTTAAAAATAAAAAAATTAAAAAGTGTACAGTGAGGGGCACCTGGCTGACTCAGTCAGTGCAGCATGTGACTCAATGTCAGGGTTGTGAGTTCGAGTCCCATGCTGGGTGTAGAGATTACTTTAAAATAAAATATTTAGGGGCACCTGGGTGGCTCAGTCGGTTGGGCGGCCGACTTCGGCTCAGGTCATGATCTCGCGGTCTGTGAGTTCGAGCCCCGCATCGGGCTCTGTGCTGACAGCTCAGAGCCTGGAGCCTGTTTCAGATTCTGTGTCTCCCTCTCTCTGACCCTCCCCTGTTCATGCTCTGTCTCTCCCTGTCTCAAAAATAAATAAAACGTCAAAAAAAAATTTAAAAAAATAAATTAATTAAAAAAAATAAAATATTTAAAAATATTTTTTTTAATGTTTATTTTTGAGAGAAAGAGAGCGTGTGCAGGGGAGAGGCAGAGAGAGCGAGGCGGGCGAGGGAGAGGAGCAGTGGTGGACAGAGGATCCAAAGCAGGCTCTGCACTGACAGCTGAGAGCCTGATGTGGGGCTTGAACTCATGAACTGCGAGACCATGACCTGAGCTGAAGTTGAATGTGTCACTGACTGAGCCATGCAGGTGTCCCTAAAAAATTTTTTTAAAATTTGGTTTAATGGTTATCTAGTTTTGAGAGAGAGAGAGGGCAAGAGAGAGTGGGGGAGGGGCAGAGAGAGAGAGGGAGACACAGAATCTGAAGTAGGTTCCAGGCTCCGCGCTGTCAGCGCAGAGCCCAACTCGGGGCTTGAGCTCACGAACTGTGAGATCATGACCTGAGCTGAAGTCAGAGGCTTAACTGACTAAGCCACCCAGGCGCCCCTAAAACAAAATTTTTTTTAATGTGTACAGTGAACTATCACAGATGTGATGACGATGCCAGTGGTTTTCCCTGCCAATGCTTTTTTATACCACTAGTGCAAATGTCAACAGAGTAAAAAAGACAAATAACGTTTTTATATTATTACAAAAATAGTTTTGGACTTCCAAGCATACTAAACACATCTCTGGTTCCCCCAGATTTCCACATTGCACACTTTGAAAACTGTAGTATTAGGGTAATGAATTGTGTCAAAAGGTAATACAGGGTATAGTGCGGCATCTTCAAATTAATCCTGGCCACAATTTACAACATTGTAAGTAATCACATGTAATCTTGGGTTAGGCGAAGGCTTCTCAGATATATCACAAAAGCACAAGCAAGAAAAAATAGGTAAGTTGGATTTCATAAAAATTAAAACTTTTGTGCTTCAAAGGCCCGCGTCAGGCTCTGGGCTGATGGCTCAGAGCCTGGAGCCTGTTTCCGATTCTGTGTCTCCCTCTCTCTCTCTGCCCCTCCCCCGTTCATGCTCTGTCTCTCTCTGTCCCAAAAATAAATAAACGTTGAAAAAAAAATTTTTTTAAAAAACCATCATGAAAGTAAAGAAAGCCCACAGAATGGAAAAAAAATTGCAATTCATATATTTGATATGGGACTTGTATCCAGAATACAGAAATGCTTATGACTCACTAAGAAGACAAGTAACCAAATTTGAAATGAAGAAAGGAGCTAATGCACATTTCTCCAAATAAGAGATGCAAATAGCTAATAAGCACATGAAAAGATGTTCAACATCATTAGCCATTAGAGAATGTAAATCAAAACTGCAATGATTTACAACTTCACATCCACTGGGTTAGTTATAAACAAAAAGACAAATAGTAAGAAGTGTTGGCAAAGATGTGAAGAAATTGGAACCTTCAATATATTGCTAGTGGGAAGGTACAATGGTGCAGCCACTTTGGAAAACAGTTTGGCAACTCCCCAAACAAAAAGAGTTACCATACAATCCAGCAATTCCACTCCTAGGTATACAGCCAAGAAAAAGAAAATCATATCCACACAAAAATGTGTACGTGAAAGTTCATAGAAGCATTATTCATGGGCGCCTGGCTGACTCAGTCGGTAGAGCATCTGACACTTGATCTCAGGGTTTTGAGTTCAAGCCCCACACTGGGTGTGGAGCCAGGGAAGGAGGGAAGCCAGGAAGGGAGGGAGGGAGGGAGGAAGGAAGATCATTCATCATAGCCAAAAAGGTGTAAACAATCTAAAAGTCCATGAAATGATGACTAGATTAAAATGTAGTATATCTACACAATGGAATATTATTCAGCTAATAGGAATAAAATACTAGTACAAATTATGTCATGGATGAGCTTTTAACACATTATGGTAAGAGAAAAAAGCCAGTCACAAAAGACCAGACATTCCATTTATAGGAGATGTCTACGACAAAACCTATAAAGGCAGAAAGATTAATGGTTGTATATAGGCTTGAGGCAGAAAAGAATGAGAATGGTGAGCAACCGCTAATGGATATGGGGTTTCTTTTGGGGGTGATGAGAATGTTCTAGAATTGTGATGATGGGTTACACAACTCCGAATATTCAAGAAACCACAGAACTGTACACTTTAAAAAGGTGAATTTTATAGTATGTGAATTGTATCTAAATGAAACTTAAATATAGGGGCGCCCTGGGTGGCTCAGTCGGTTGAGTGTCCGTCCGACTTTGGCTCAGGTCATGATCTGGCCGTCAGTGAGTTCAAGCCCCACATCGGGCTCTGTGCTGACAGCTCAGAGCCTGGAGCCTGCTTTGGACCCTGTGTCTCCCTCTCTCTTTGCCCCTCCCTTTTCACGCTCTGTTCTGTCTCTCAAAATGAATAAATGCTAAAAAAAATTTTTTTAATAAATGCAACTTAAATATATACAAAAGTCAGCACCCTTATTATGACTTTAAGACACAACACGATCTACCCTTAATATTCCAGCCTCATTTCCTACTATCTCCCCCTTTCTCTCTCCAAACTAGCCTTCGCCTCAAAGATGCCAAGCATGTTCCTATCTCAGGTCTTTTGCATTTGGTGTTTCCTGCTTCAAATATTCTTCTTTCATATTTGTATAATAAAATGTTCATTCCCTTCAAGTTTTTATCAAAAAATTACTTTCCCGATGAGACCTTCCATTGTTACATTTCAACCCCCTCTTATATAAGATTCTATCAATCTCTGCTCTGATTTTTTCTCCTTGACATTTCTTAATATTTCAAATACTAAATATTCTATTTTCCTACTTATTTTGCATTTCATACTTTTAAAAAAAACTTTTATGTTTATTTATTTTTGAGAGAGAGATAGTGTGAATGGGGGAGAGACACAGAGAAAGGGAGACACAGAATCCCAAGCAGGCTCCAGGCTCTGACAGCAGAGAGCTTGAACCCACGAACTGAGAGACTGTGACCTGAGCCAAAGTCAGACGAGTCAGACTGAGTCACCCAGGCGCCCACGTCTCATAGTTGGTTTTTTTTTTAAGTTTTTATTTATTAATTTAGAGAGAGAGAGTGCATGTGTGCACAAGCAGGGTGGGGGGCAAAGAGAGAAAGAGAATCCCAAGCAGGCTTCACACTGTCAGCATGGAGCCCCATGGGGTTCGAACTTATGGACCATGAGATCATGACCTGAGCTGAAATCAAGAATCAGGCGCTTAACCGACTGAGCCACCCAGGCATCCTGTCTCACACTCTTGAATAGAAGCTAAATGAGCACAAAAATTTTTGCCTGATTGTTAAATACCATACATCGAGCACATAGAATAGCATCATACGTACAGAACCTCAAACTTGTATGTTGAGTGCACATCTTTACCATATAAATGGTTTATATATAAAGGTATTAGGAAAACACTAAGACTTCAATATTGGGCAAAGTGAAAAAAAAGATAACTCACAGAAAAGGAAATGCAATTAGTAATAAATGATTAGTAATAAATCACGATAGAATAATTTCAATATTATATCCAGTGGACAAAGTAAAAAGTGGTGGTCTATCATTTTAGCTTACCATATTCACTATATTTTAAATGATAATAAAATCATGCTAATGCTATGTATCAACTGTCCTAAAATGATCCAGTAATCCCATTTCCAGGTATCTTTTCTTAGAAAAGAATCCAAAGAGAAACAATTTTATGTGTTTACATGCTCACTGTAGTTTGACGTGGAATGCTAGAACAGTGAAATTCTAACAGTAGTGAAACACTTAAACTGAGAAACAACTGTATTCAGTGATTAAAATTATGTTTCCGGGGCACCCGGCTGGTTCAGTGGTAGAGCACACATCTCCGTCTTTGGGGTTATAAGTTCGAGCCCTGTGTTGAGTGCAAAGATTAGTCAAAACTAAAAAATCTTTTACAAAATTATGTTTCTGAAGATTATGTGGTAGTAAATGAAAACGTTCACGTACGTAATGAAACAAAGCACACCATAAAGCTGTACTTGGTGATCACACTATATAATTAAACGCTAGCGACTTGATGGAATATCACAGAGCCACAAAGAAGTCGTGATATTGCTACAGGGCAATTTGCTAATTTAAAACGTGCCTATGCTTTCAAATATAAATCTCTTCCCAGAAATCCAAGGGTGACCAGTTCTCCTACCTAAAGACTTCATTTTCGTTCACTGATTCAACACCTTATACTGAGCATCTTCTATGTGATTGGCAGTGTGCTGGGCAATGGGATTTAAAGAGGACTATCATCTCGGGATGAGAGCTCAGACGTTAGTGGGGGCGATAAAGAGACGGTGAAATAATACGGTATTCGAAACAGAGGCAGATAGAATCTTGTTCTACAAGAGGAGCTGTTTGTTGGAAGGAACAAAGGCTTCTGAGACCAGCTGCTGTCTGCTGGCTATATGTGCCCGATGAAGAGTGCATAAATAAAGACTTTCGCAAGGAAAAGACAACGGTGAGGCCAGAGGCAAGGAGTGGAGGGAGGCCAGACATCGTCGGGAGACGGTAAAGAGCTTCATGCGGCGGCAGGTACCCACGGCGACCGAGAGGCTGAAGTTATCACTGGCCATCAGTATCCTTTTCGGAAATGGAAAGTCCTAATCCAGCCCGGAGATGGAAGACCACGGACAAAACCAGAATTCTGGCGGATGAACTACCGAATGCTTGCTTGGCGGCAAACGCCCTACTGGGCGCACATCTGCTGCCTGCTCCGATGCTCGCAATGGCTCCGTGAGGTGGGTTGTCTCACCGTCTCCCGGACGTTGGCAGAGACACCGAGATACAAGCATAACGGCAGCCGCGGCAACATCACGAAGCTGCTAAGTGACGGGAGGTGGACGCCCAGGGCCGGAGCTCTGAACTCTCTCTTGCTCACACGGGCTCTGGCCAAGAGGAGTCAGCCCCGCTTAGGGCTCTAGTTGGTGGTCAACTCCCGGCTCCTTGCTGTCCTTTGAGCTCCTGACGGTGTTCTTCTGCCTCCAAGGTCGGTCGGCCTTTTCCTCCAAGAATGCTGCTTCCTGAGACCCCAGCCAATCGTCTCTTCGCACCCAGGGGGCCATACATCGGCCAACACAGTTTTTCTCACACTCTGAAGAACTAAATAGGCATTATTTTCTAATTATGAACAAACGCGTCAGTGTTTAGTCAAGAAGAGGCCAACGTGGGGCGCCAGGGTGGCTCCGTCGGCTGAGCCACCGACTTGGGCTCAGGTCGTGATCTCAGGGTTGCGGGGTTCGAGCCCCACGTGGAGCTTTGCGCTGTGAGCACAGAGCCTGCTTTGGATTCTGTCTCCATCTCTCTCTGCACAACCCTTCCTCCCGGCCCCCCGCCAGCTCGCTCTCTCTCAAAAATAAACATTTAAAAAACATTTTTTTAAGGAAAAAAAAAAAAAAGACCAAAGTATTCATCGAAGGGCAAATCCAACCACTGCAAAGGGGATCGATGGCTGATTAATGATCTTAGTCCTCCCAGCCCCGTCCATAAACCCCCGGCGCCACGTGAAACCTGGGCCCCAACAGCCTCGTCCCCACCCCTCGGCCCGCCCCCAGCTACCGTCAGACACTCACCGGTCGGGGGACGGCTCAGGATCACGGGTCAGGGGATGTCTAGGTCCTGAGGCGGACTGGGGGGCCCGGGGAGAGAGGAGGCCGGGTGGCTCAGCGGCGGGCCCCCAGCAGGGCTGTTCTCCCGCCTTCCAGCGCTCCAAGGCCGGTGAGAGCCGCTGCCCAGGGCCCGGGGCCTGCCCCTCCCCGAATCCCGGGGACTCGTCACCCGCCGCTCCCCAGCCCAGTTGCCCGTCAGTAACCCAACGAGCCCGAAAGAGAACATGGCGGCAGTGGGCGGTTAACGGGCCGCGCCGGCTCTCGGCTCTCGGGTCGCAGGTAAGAGCGCGGCTGAGCACGTGCTCAGCACAGCCAATCAGAGGCAAGGGAGAACTGACGGCCGCGTCTGAGTGGCTGGCCGGGAGGCGCGAGTCTCGCAGCCAATCAGAGCCAAATGAACGCTCAAGCCGCGAGTGGGGCGCGGGCGGCGTCCTTCCACCGCCCGCAGTCCTTTCAACTGCGGGAGCCGCGTCGGTGGGGTGGGGAACCTGTCTAGGGGCGCCGGCCTTGTGGCCGTGAAGGCCAAGAAGAGGAGGCAAGTCTTGGGAGTCGATCCGAGGCCAGAGCCACGGGAACATCTTCAGGCCTCACCGTTGTGCCCTGTCTGAGAACTACGGAAGTGCCCCGCCTGACCTCGCACAGTCCCTTCCGCCACAAACGCCCTCTTGCTTTCCATCCCAGTTGACCTCAGTTCTTCGTTCGAAGGCCAACTCGGTGCCACCTTCTCCTCTAAACCTCCACCAGCCTGGGAGCATCTGACCTGTAGTCGTCCTGCATGGAGACTGCCCTGCTTTGGGCCCTCTCCCATCAGACTAGGAGTTTGTGACACAGCCAGGAAGTGGAGGCGGGATTGCGCAGAAACGACTTGCGAGGACTTTGGAGGTCGAGGCCAAGCTTCATTCGCGCTGGGCTTCACAACCACCATGCTGCGTGACCTCAGGGAAGGGAATGGACCTCTCTGTGATCAGTTTCCTCGTCCGCAGAAGGGAGGAAGATGGAAATGCCTCCATTAGAGTTGTTGGACAAATTGAACTGTAAGTAAAGAGGCAGATAAACCTAACATAGGTTCTTATCGCTTCCCTAACCTGAAGACTGGGAGAAGTTCAGGGGCTGAGGAGTGGGAGGGGGACTGATGGCACCTTCTGTTACCTACAGGCTCCTTTGGGAACAGGCACTTCCAGATTTGGGGCAGCTCAAGATGGCCTTGGCAGGACTGGATCCAGCAGATGGAAGCCCCAGGAAGTGTTCCGCAGCATGAAGAAAGTGGCTTGGGTAGGGGTGAGGTCCCCGTACCAGGAGGGTGCCGGCAGGAAGGAGGGCCCTCTGCCAGGTAGAGCTGAACCAGACCCCCTCAGACTTTATCCCAGACTCGGAACCTGCGAGTAAGAAGGGAACAAGTTGCCCCTCTGGGCCCTGAGCCCTCTTGGGTCTGAAATGAGAGAACAGGGCTAGACCTCTCAGGGGGGCAACTGGGTTATGGAGGGCAGCTCAACCTTGGAAGAAAGCCCCACATTCCCACACCCTTCCCCTGCACATCCTTGACCTCATGACCTTTCATCCGGAACACCTCCTCCCACTCCACCCGTCTGTCCCCTACCATTTGTCTCAGTGTTTCCTTCACTTTCCACCTACTAAGTACTAAATACTAAAATCCAGCTGCCCCCTCAGGACATTGACTTTTCTCTTCTCTAGAGTGGCTGTGCTTTTTCAAACACTCCTGGTTCTAAAGGATTTAGAGGAGAAAAAGATGGCCTTCTCTGCTGCTCATTTCGCCTTCCCAGTCATGTCCCTGCCCTCCTCCCTCCAACGTCCATCTCCTCTGAAATGCAGCCCGTCGGACTGTGCCACCTCTATATTGCCGTCACATGTACCCACTGTCGTTCACGGAGGACTCTTCACCGGGCTTAAGCCTCACTCTCCTCGCGTTACTGTCCGTCAGGCTTTTCAGCCGTGAATGCCGATGTTCCCTCCAGTACCTTGGACCCGGTTCCTCAGCCTCATTTTCTTTTTTTTTTATTTTTTTATTTTTTATTTTATTTTTTTTTATTTATATATGAAATTTATTGTCAAATTGGTTTCCATACAACACCCAGTGCTCATCCCAAAAGGTGCCCTCCTCAATACCCATCACCCACCCTCTCCTCCCTCCCACCCCCCATCAACCCTCAGTTTGCTCTCAGTTCTCAACAGTCTCTTATGCTTTGGCTCTCTCCCACTCTAACCTCTTTTTTTTTTTCCTTCCCCTCCCCCATGGGTTAAGTTTCTCAGGATCCACATAAGAGTGAAACCATATGGTATCTGTCTTTCTCTGTATGGCTTATTTCACTTAGCATCACACTCTCCAGTTCCATCCACGTTGCTACAAAAGGCCATATTTCATTTTTTCTCATTGCCACGTAGTATTCCATAGTGTATATAAACCACAATTTCTTTATCCATTCATCAGTTGATGGACATTTAGGCTCTTTCCATAATTTGGCTATTGTTGAGAGTGCTGCTATGAACATTGGGGTACAAGTGCCCCTATGCATCAGTACTCCTGTGTCCCTTGGATAAATTCCTAGCAGTGCTATTGCTGGGTCATAGGGTAGGTCTATTTTTAATTTTCTGAGGAACCTCCACACTGCTTTCCAGAGTGGCTGCACCAATTTGCATTCCCACCAACAGTGCAAGAGGGTTCCCGTTTCTCCACATCCTCTCCAGCATCTAGAGTCTCCTGATTTGTTCATTTTGGCCACTCTGACTGGCGTGAGGTGATATCTGAGTGTGGTTTTGATTTGTATTTCCCTGATAAGGAGCGACGCTGAACATCTTTTCATGTGCCTGTTGGCCATCCGGATGTCTTCTTTAGAGAAGTGTCTATTCATGTTTTCTGCCCATTTCTTCACTGGGTTATTTGCTTTTCGGGTGTGGAGTTTGGTGAGCTCTTTATAGATTTTGGATACTAGCCCTTTGTCCGATATGTCATTTGCAAATATCTTTTCCCATTCCGTTGGTTGCCTTTTAGTTTTGTTGGTTGTTTCCTTTGCTGTGCAGAAGCTTTTTATCTTCATAAGGTCCCAGTAATTCACTTTTGCTTTTAATTCCCTTGCCTTTGGGGATGTGTCGAGTAAGAGATTGCTACTGCTGAGGTCAGAGAGGTCTTTTCCTGCTTTCTCCTCTAGGGTTTTGATGGTTTCCTGTCTCACATCCAGGTCCTTTATCCATTTTGAGTTTATTTTTGTGAATGGTGTGAGAAAGTGGTCTAGTTTCAACCTTCTGCATGTTGCTGTCCAGTTCTCCCAGCACCATTTGTTAAAGAGACTGTCTTTTTTCCATTGTATGTTCTTTCCTGCTTTGTCAAAGATGAGTTGGCCATACGTTTGTGGGTCTAGTTCTGGGGTTTCTATTCTATTCCATTGGTCTATGTGTCTGTTTTTGTGCCACTCAGCCTCATTTTCAACAATCCTTTCTGCATTTAGCCTGGTCATTGTTAACTTTGCCACCTCCCACACGTCCATTTCAAGCGTCCTGTTCTCCAAAAACCACTTTCTACTTTCCTGCCACGTGTCTTAATAGCTCTTCTGTCCGCCAGTCATTTTTCTCTTTTTTGAAAGAGAACTTTCTATTACTTCTAGGTACAGAAAATTCCACAGCATCCACTCAGCCCAGTTTGGTGGCCAGTTCGTCAGCCTTGGCCTTTTCCAGCTTTCCAGTGGCGATGCAAGCCACGGACTTTGGACCCAGCACGCTGCCTCCCCAGGGACAGGGGATCGCCTCATGTCTGTCACTGGACTTGGTCCTGATGGGTTCCACCGGCTCAGCCAGAGCTCCTTTGTCTCCCAGGCTACCCTGCGTGAAGGCAACAGCGGTGCAGGTCTCCCCGTGGACCCGATGTCCCAGCCTGGCCTTCCCCTTGATGATGCCACGGGGAACCCCCATCTTACAACACAGGGCAGCCAGGAAGCAACCATTTGCATGGGATCCACATCATGTGCAGTCACCACCAGCTGAGCCTTCCTGTTTTCCACTAAGGTGGTGACAGTATTAACCCAGCTCAAAGGACAGGCAGCCTCTTAGCAAGGACATCCCCTTTGCTGGTAGCTTTCTTCTCAGCCCTGCCCAAGTCTCTTCTCTTGCTGTGTCTCTGGTCTGTATCTGTGGGTCAGCTTAAGCACTTGAGTAGCTGTTTGGCGGGGCAGGCGGGGTGGTCCTAAGGCCTGGGCGAACTGGTTAGTCATCAGAGGCACTTTTAGACGTTTATAGAGAACAGCCCTTTGCTGCTGCAACCTGATGTAACGGGGCCATTTGACAAAAGGGTGAGGTCCCTTTTGGGCTGGATGTCCTGTCCAATGCTACAATTCTTGGTCTTTTTCTTAAGTAGGGGATTGACCACTTTCTTGGCCTCCTGCTTCTTCACAACAGGGCCACCTTCTTTCCTTTTGGGATATGGGACGGCTGGAGAAGAGAGTGGTTCCCGACCCTTGCTGCCTGGAACCCTCTTTGTTTCTCTGCCTCCCTTCTACCTAGTTATGATGCTGTGGCCTCATCACTAGAGTTCACGTCAGTAATCATCAACTCCTTATCAGCTCCTAAATCCTCTTACTTGGGAGAACCCCACCCGTAGTCAATTTAACTCTGCTTATCTGTCACCTGAGTCTGCTCGGCCTAATGTGGTGGGAGAAGAAAACAACTAGATCTGTGTAGACTGATCTCACATCTAGTTGCTAACTGCGAACCTTACATAGGCTCTTGCCAATGCCTAGCAGTCTCAGTAGGTTTCTCCCATCAGTTTACTCCTCCATTCTCTGAACACCATTTCCTACCTTCTCCTACATCAGAATTCCGGCCTTCCTCCCGGTTCACCTTCGACCCTTTCTTGATTCACTGAGAAATAGAACAGAGCCACCTTACTTTCCACATCTTCCAACCTGCTTACACTGCATCCCCATCACGTCCTCGTAAAATGCGTGGCCCTCCTCCTCTCTTACTAAGGTCAACAACTGCTTTGTCTCTCTTCTCTGCTAGATCACTCCCGTGTATAAAAACAACTTTTCCTTGACCCGTCCTCCCCTGCCACTACAACCAGTGCCTCTGCTTTCCTTACAGCAAAACTCTTCAGAAGAGCTCTCGGTGTTTGTGGTTCTCCCTTGCCATTCTCTCTTTATCCAGTTCTGGCTTTATCTCTACAACTCGACAGATTCGGTTCGTGGGTAAATCACCAAGGACCACCGTTTTCCCCAATACAAAACCGATTTCCAAACAAGTAAAAACATGATCAGCAAAATTGGAAAGTACAATGAAATCTTAGTTTTGGGGAAGTATGAAAGAAAAACTTATGGCAAATGTTCCATCAAACACACTGAAGTAGGGTAACATCTGCCTAACAAATTGGCAAATAGCCTTTTTTTGCGAGAGAGTGAGAGAGAGAGAGGGAGAGAGAGCACAAACAGGGGAAAGGCAGAGAGAAAATCCCACCCAAGCAGTGTATGGGAGTCACACGCACCGTGGAGCCCGACACAGGGCTCGATCTCAAGACCGTGAGATCATGACCTTAGCCGAAATCAAGAGTCAAAATGCTTAACTGACTGAGCCACCCAGGTGCCCCACAAATAGTCTTAAAATATGAAAATTGTCATTGATACAGAAGATACAGGCAAATAGGCACTCATCCACTTGTGGGAGGCCTAGGTGAGTCTATTTATAGGGAAATTTGAGGATATGTATTAAAAGCCAGAAAAGGTACCATTTGACCCAAGAATTCTACTTCAAAGTAATTTTTCTTTTGGACTGAATCAGAGCTAATCATTAAGATTAATGTAAAGGAAAGTCATGGCAGCCTTCTTCTTCTTCTTCTTATTTTAGAGAGAGAGAGACAGAATGAGAGCAGGGGAGATGGGAAGAGGGAGGGAGAGAATCCCAAGCAGACTCCACACTCAGTGCAGGGCCCGACACGGAGCTCAATCCCATGACCCTGGCTGGGATCATAACCTGAACCGAAATCAAGAGTCAGACTCTCAGCCGACTGAACTACCCAGGCATCCCACAGCATTATTGAAACAGTGAAAAATCAGTAATAATCTAAAGGCCAGGCTGAATAATATACGAATGAATCAATTAATTATGGAACAGAACATAGAATGTTATAGTCTCTAAGCTGCTGATTTGGAAGTGCTCTTAAATGAGAACATTCTCCAAAGTAATCAGTACATTCTTATACTATGTATATAGTATGATTCTAATTTTGTATCCTGTTTATGTATATATAAACTCAGACTCATTTATATTTTATATATTATACACATTTACTTATATAGAAACTAAATGATAATCTTGTAAATTATAGCTATTTTTCTTCTTTAAAATTTCTCTTTAGATGTTCTCAGGTACTGAAAATATAAGTGATGATATGGAATGTCATTGGAGAACAGTCCCTCTGAGTTCCATGTGTCTACTCTTGTATCTCAGTCCTTCCTTTCATTGCCAAGTTCTTTGAAATAGGGCCATGCTCACTGTACTCACTTGTTCCGTCTCCATTCACTCCTCATGCTGTGGTTATTCCCCCACTTTTGTCCTAATATTGCTGTTAAGAAGAGTCTCAGTCTCCTAATTTTCAAATTAAATTTCCACCTCTAGGTCCTTCCTTGAACCCAAGACATTTTACACTGTTCTCCATCATTTAATTCTCCAAAATCTGTACTCCTTTGCTCTCCAGGACACTTGACCTCTCCTGGGTTTCCTCCCACCCCGGGGTTTCTTCTCCAACCCTTCCCATTCAAGGGGGTCCATCCGTGCTTGTTTTTCTTCTCATTCTGCGCACAGTATCGGAATTTTTAGTTCCAGTGGAAGATTTACCATGAAGCCCGTAAAGTTCATCCTGTGGCCTCACTTGCAACTTGGATGGGCAACTCGGAAGGCCCTGGGAAGGACCTTAGTATTAAAGGATTAAGTATGACTTTCATACAGATACAAAGTAAACGTATCAAAGATTTCATTTTAAGCGTAATGGGGGAGCCAGGCAGATGTTATATGTGGTTCAAAGGAAAGAACAACAGACACATTTATAGATCAGAAATACTGAAATGAAGGTACAAATGGAGACAAAGGGCCCCGCGCGGGGCAGGATTGGTTTGCATTTCAGCATATAAAAATTATCTTGCCTTGCTATCAGTCGTCTACAATTCAGCCTTGTTAAGTAGCTCCTGTACAAGCAGAATCAGCTGATGCAAAAGACGTGTTGTGAGCAATAGTTTTCTATGAAGCACAGATTTTTCTCTCCAGTGCAGCAGTCTACACATAACAGTCATATTTAATAAAACAGACGACAGTAAGATACCTAACTACACTTGGTTAAGGCTGCTCTCTTCCCACTTGGAGTTGGCACATCTCATGTCAGAAGCTCAGGGGTGGCCACGGAGGTTTTGGGGGACCCAACTAAGGGAATATTGAGGTAGGGATACACTTAGATCGGATTTAACAGGATATATTGATGTGGTCCCTCATCACTGTCGTGGTAGACAAACGGCTTCCAGCAATAGTCTTACTTACCTACCCTGAAGCAAAGGTGCAGGGTCCAACCCAGAATTCAGGATATTCCATGGCAACATCAACAACCCCATTTGCCACCGACTGTCACCAACTTAAATAATATTTAAGATCCTCAGAATTTACCCCTCAAATGAAAGAAGCGTGATACAGGGGTTTTTGTTTTGTTATTTTTTTAATATTTGACAGCAGTTTGACAAATCTCGAGTATTTGCAAGACACATTATAAGGTATAAGCTGTGGTGCTGAAAGAAATTTATTTTTTTCTTTTTTTTAAATCTTTATTTTTGGGAGAGAGACAGAGGGTGAGCTGGGGAGGGGCAGAGAGAGAGGGAGACAGAATTGGAAGCAGGCTCCAGGCTCTGAGCTGTTAGCACAGAACCTGACACGGGGCTCAAACCCACAAGCCGTGAGACCATGACCTGAGCTGAAGTCGGACGCTTTACTGACTGAGCCACCCAGGTGCCCCTGAAAGAAATTTTTCTAAATTATCAGTAATGAAAAAGTTTTGACCAACCATGCTGGAAGGAGGATTGAACTATCTCTCTATTCTCTCTGTAGAAAACATTTTAAACATTGTTAAGTGAAGAAGGAATCAGAGTATATGCAGCAAAAACAAAAAACAAAAAAACATAGGGGTTTTTATAAAAACTGTGAACAATACAAATGATATCTTTGGAGGATTTTGTGACGTTTGTGGCATTTTTCAGCTTTTTCAAATTCATAATTTATTATGATTTCCTGTAACATGCTAAAGAAGTATTTCTTTTTTGAGAGAGAAAGAGAGCACAAGGTGGGGAGGAGAGAGGGAGAGAGAGAGAAGAGAATTTCAAGTGGCTTCCAAGCTCAGTGTGGAGCCCGACGTGGGGCTCTATCTCACAGCCATGCGGTCACGACCTGAGCCAAAATCAAGAGTCAGATGCTCAACCGACTGAGCCGCCCGGGGCCCCGCAAGAAATATTTCCTTATAACCTAATTTTGTACTTGTAGTTTTGTATTTTTTTCTCTTAAAGAGGGCCCCCCAATTGAACAAACTTCAGACCTACAAACCTACGTCCGACGCTGACCTCCAAATGGAATCATACGGTATGAAGCTTCTCAGACCGGCTTCTTTCACGGCGCGTATGCATTTGAGGTTTATCCGTGTCTGTTTGTGGCTTGATAACTCATTTCTTTTTATTGCTGAGTTAATAGTCCACTCTCTGGACGTACCACAGCTTGTTTCTTTATTCACCTCTTGAATGTCATCATGTTTTGACAGTTTTAAAAAAAGAGGGCTACTCAGGGTGCCTGGGTGGCTCAGTCAGTTAAACGTCTGGCTCTTGATTTCAGCTCAAGTCATGATCTCACAGTTAGTGAGTTCGGGCCCCGCACCGGGCTCTGTGCTGACAGGGCCGAGCGTGCTTAAGATTCTCTCCCCCCCACGACCTCTCTTCTCCCATCTAAATAAATTAAAAAGTTTAAATTTTTTTTTAAAAAAGAAAGAAGAGGGGGCGCCTGGGTGGCGCAGTCGGTTGGGCGTCCGACTTCAGCCAGGTCACGATCTCGCGGTCCGTGAGTTCGAGCCCCGCGTCGGGCTCTGGGCTGATGGTTCGGAGCCTGGACCCTGTTTCCGATTCTGTGTCTCCCTCTCTCTCTGCCCCTCCCCCGTTCATGCTCTGTCTCTCTCTCTGTCCCAAAAATAAATTAAAAACGTTGAAAAAAATTAAAAAAAAAAAAAAGAAAGAAAGAAGAGAAAGGGGCTGCTATAAACATTAGCATGCAGGTTTTTGTAAGGACATTGGAGTTTGTGCCAGGATCATGTGGCAAGAGTGTGTTCCATTTTGTAAGAAGCTACCAAGCCGTCTTGCACGGTGGCCGTACTGTTTTGCGTTCCCACTAACAATGAATGAGGGTTCCTGTGGCTCCACGTCCTTGCCAGCATTTGACGTGATCAGTGCTTTGGATTTTAGTCGTTCGAATGGGTATATGTGATGGTGTCTCACTGTTGTTTTAATCTGCATTTCCGGGGCACCTGGGTGGCTCAGTTGGTGAAGCGGCCGACTTCAACTCAGGTCACGATCTCGCGGTCCGTGAGTTCGAGCCCCGCGTCGGGCTCCGGGCTGACGGCTCAGAGCCTGCAGCCTGCTTCCGATTCTGTGTCTCCCTCTCTCTCTGCCCCTCCCCCGTTCATGCTCTGTCTCTCTCTGTCTCAAAAATAAGTAAACATTAAAAAAAAAATTTAATCTGCGTTTCCCTAATGACACGTGACGCTGAGCATATCTTTATATGCTTATTTTCCATCTGAATATCTTCTTTGGTGACTGGGCAACTGCCGTGTCCCGACTGTCAACCCCAAGCCCATAGGAGTCTGATTATCTTCTCATCTCAAGTGACCAGTGAGTGGGCCCTTGTGAACCGTGATGCAGCCACCAGGGTCGGGGGTGAAATGGGTCCCTAGTCTATCAAACCAACACTGTCCTTAAGAGGCGCCTCCTGAACGTGAGCAAATTACAACCCTCCTACTGGTAAAGTGGCTGTCCCACTGCCAACACCAGAGGGGGACAATACCTATTCCCCATCCAGCGGGGGTTTAGACTCTCAGTAAAGCCCTTTCCATCCATTATTTTACTTATTTCTCACAGTGACCCTGCACAGCAGCGACTACAGCTCCCACTTTGTCGGTGAGGACACAGACTGAGAGGTGAAATAACCCACCCGACGTCTCTAATAAGCTAGCAAGTGGCGATGCCAGGGTTTCGTGGCCAGCGGCTGGACGGGGCCTCTCCTCCCCCTCCTTACGGATGTGGTTCACTGAGCTGCGGGAAGGACCAGAACACGTGACTGCCAGCGCGTGGCCACCTCAGGCCACTTCCCGCCGTTCGAGCCCCACAGCAGTCCCATGAGGTAAGGCAGGGCAGCGCTCGGGGCCTTGACTTGCTCGGAAGTGGCAGACCCAGGAGAGACGAGACACAGGACAGGAGACGGTTTTCGGGACATCAGGAAGGTCCAGTGTCCTAGCATGGAGTGGATGAGAAAGGACAGCCCAGGAAGCGACCACTTCACTTAGTGAAGGGGCAGCAAGGCTTGCCATGAGGTAGGGCCTCGGAGAGCTGGGTTTGCTGGGCCTCAGCCCACGGAGGTCCTTCCTGCAGGCCGGATGACAAGATCTGGGAGAGGAGAGAGAAAAGCTTTCCCTGGATTCGCCAGCACCAAAACAGAGACGGGTTTTGAGCGCGGGTTATCAGACCTCCCAGGGTTTGGGCTCCTCTCTGACCTCGGGCAAGTTGCTGATCCTCTGAGTGAGAGGCAGAGTGTCTCCGCCTCCGATTCCTCCACCAACAAGGCTTCCAGACCCCCACTGGCACGTTTTCCCCTCGGGATGTCTCAGCTCGAGCGTGTCCCACCTACCCCTGTCTCCCCCGGGCCTGTCTCTTGCTTCTCACCCTGGCCTGCTGCCCGTGCCAAAGGAACCAGGCTCCCAACCTTTGGCCACCTCTGCTCCCTTATCACCCACCCACCCAGCCACCAGGGGTTCCTTATGGGCAGGGCTGACGGGCTCTGAGGGAGGGGGAGCGGCCTGGAGCTCAGCTCAGCTTGGCTGTGTGTGTGTGTGTGTGTGTGTGTGTGGCAGGGGGTGATAAGAAAGCATGTTGCCGCATCCACGTTGTTCACTGCGGCCTCCCCAGCATGCCGAACAGTGCCCGGCTCATGGGGGCATTCGAGAAAAATGTGTTCTAGAGCAGGCAATGCATAGAGTGAAGTGACGGCAGAAGAAACCAAATACACAGTTAGTTGAAACTTATCTTGCCTACAAAATTCTAAATACCTTACATAGATTTGTTCGTTCACTTTTCAACTATGTGCTGAGTGTTTACTTCATGCTGGACACTTCAGGCGCTGGGAATAGGGCAGCGAATGAGCCCAAAGGGGGAGGAGATGAAAACAAAACAAAACAAATCAATCATTCAATAAGCTAACTTAAGCTAATGATAAACGCCAACAAAAGTTGAAAAAGAAAACATGGGAAAATTCGACAAATATTTGGATATTTGACCATTGAGCGAACCAACGGATGAATAAAATGGCGTGGCCAAAGCCCGTGGCCTGAGAGTGTGGCCATGGAAGTCCCCCCGGCAGGCATGGGCGGGAAAGAGAACACGGGTTCAGTTTCACAACGTGTTGAGTTTGCTGGTGACACAGATCCCTGGAGAACTGGTAAATGCAAACGTGAACGTTCAGGTTCATAGCCACATACACAGACACGTGCATATCTGGCACGATCGAGAATAAAAACACTTCAAGCAGAGGAGGAAAGAACCCAAAAGAGGCGGGCGTGGCTCTTCAAAGCCGGAGGGTGCTACGCGGCCCACGTCCCCACGGGGCACGCTGGCACACCCTGGGCCCCCCACGGGCCGCTCCTCTGTCTCCAGCACGATTTCCTCCTCCGAGGTCGGCTTCTGCCTACCTCTCGGTCCACCTCACCTTAGGGAAAATGTCCCTCAGGGAGATCTTTCCGGAGAGTTTATGTTGTGGTTTGTGGAGGGTGTAGCAACACCACACGGTGCTGGAATCCCGACAGAGCCTGTTTCTCAGGGATTTGGCTGGAATTGGCTGAGAACCTTGACGTGCTGGTGCCTGCTCGGCACCCCCCCCCCCGCCCTTGCACGAGGGGCGTGGGACGGTGTGTTCTGGGTGGATCCCTCACCTTTCTCTCCTCGCTCCCATGACAGACCCGACACTGTGGGCACATTCCTAAACCGAGCTCCCGAACCTGACGATCTCAGGCCAGCCAAGAGGCCCCGTCCTCCCCCTGTTCTGACCAAGCGCTCGTCCCCCGTGATGGCCCCCGACGGGCAACCGGTGACTCACCCGGCAGAAGGTGGTCCATGCTGCTGTGGAAATCCCTGCCCGGTGGTTCCTCCCTGCCCAGAACACGGCGCGAGAAATTACAAATTTCGGAGTCAGTGGTAGTTAGCACAGGTCAGAGAAAACACCGTGTCTTTAGCCTTCTGGAGCAAGCATAGCGCATTTGACGATAAATGGAACTCTGGATGTATATAGCCATTTGAAAACGTGTTGGGAACGCCTGCCCGTAAAAGTTGCCAAGATGAGCCTCAATCACTAAAATCAAAGTTGACATCTTCTGAGTGAAACACAAGGAAATTACCCCACCCAAGAAAACCAAGTTGTCAGGTCACCTGTCCTAGCAGGCCCCAAAAGGGCTTGGTTGAACAGAAAGTACATTCACATCACAGAACCCACTGGGCATAAATGTGTGAATACCACCCCCGCCCCCACCCCCCGCGACCAGCCAAAACGATGTGTCTTTATGACTTTGGACTAAAAAGGTCACGTTCACATTTCTCAACGTTGCTGGAAGTATTTGTTCCCAAACCCAGCTCCAAACTCCCTACATCTTCCTCTCCACCAAAGGGCTACCTTCTCAATCTCCTCATTTCTTCCAGAGGTGCCTTCATTCTAGTACTAGGCTAGGCACAGAGGGTCCAGAGTAAATGTAAGTCATAACCCTGCCTTAAAATAGCCAAAACAATCTTCAAAAAGAAGAACAAAACTGGAGGTATCACAATTCCGGATTTCAAGTTACGCTACAAAGCTGTGGTATTCAAAACAGTATGATGCTGGCACAAAAACAGACGCATAGATCAACAGAACAGAACAGAGAGTCCAGAAACGAACAATTCTGTGGTCAACTAATCTTCAACAAAGATGGCAAGAACATGCAATGGGAAAAAGACAGTCTCTTCAACAAATGGTGTTGGGAACACTGTAGAGCAGTATGCAAAAGAATAAAACCGGACCACTTTCTTATACCATACACAAACATAAACTCAAAATGGATTAAGGACCTAAATATGATACCTCAAAGCATAAACGTCGTAGGAGGGAGCACAGGCAGTAATGTCTCTGACATCAGCCATAGCAGCATTTTTCTAGATATATCTCCTGAGGCAAGGGAAACAAAGGCAATACTAAACTATTGGGCCTACACTTCTGCACAGCAAAGGATACAGTCAACAAAACGAAAAGGCAACCTAGTAAATGGGAGAAGATATTTGCAAATCTGATTAAGATATATCCGATTAAGAGTTAGTATCCAGGGGTGCCTGGGTGAATCAGTTGGCTAAGTGTCCAACTTCGGCTCAGGTCAGGATCTCACAGTTCGTGAGTTCGAGCCCCATGTCAGGCTCTGTGCTGACAGCTTGGAGCCTGGAGCCTGCTTGGGATTCTGTCTCCTTCTCCCCCTGCCCCTCCCCTGCCTGCCTGCCTGCTTGCTCTCTTTCTCTCTCTTTCAAAATAATAATAATAATAATAATAATAAACATTAAAAAAATTTTTAAGTTAGTATCCAAAATATATAAAGAACTTATAAAACTCAACATCAAAAAACCTCAAATAGTCCAATTTAAAAATGGGCAGAAGAGGGGCGCCTGGGTGGCGCGGTCGGTTAAGCATCTGACTTCAGCCAGGTCACGATCTCGCAGTCCGTGAGTTCGAGCCCCGCGTCGGGCTCTGGGCTGATGGCTCAGAGCCTGGAGCCTGTTTGCGATTCTGTGTCTCCCTCTCTCTCTGACCCTCCCCCGTTCATGCTCTGTCTCTCTCTGTCCCAAAAATAAATAAACGTTGGAAAAAAAATTAAAACAAACAAACAAAAAAAAATGGGCAGAAGACATGAATAGGCGTATCTCCAAAGAAGATGTCCAGATGGCCAACAGACACATGAGAAAATGCTCAACATCACTCATCAGGAAATGCAGATCAAAACCGCAATGAGATATCACCTCATAGCTGTCAGAATGGCTAAAATCAAAAACACAAAAACAAGTGTTGGTAAGAATGTGGAGAAAGAGGAATCCTTGTGCACTGTTGGTGGGACTGCAAACTGGTGCAGCCACTCTGGAAGACAATATGGAGGTTCCTCAAAAAATTAGAAATAGAACTACCATATATGATCCAGTAATCACACTACTGGGTATTTACACAAAGAATACAAAAACACTAATTTCAAAGAATACATGTATCCCTATGTTTATAGCAACATTATTTACAATAGCCAAATTTTGGAAGCAGCCCAAGTGTCCATCGAATGATGAATGGATAAAAGAAATGTGATATAGGGGTGCCTGGCTGGCTCAGACAGTGGAGCATGAGACTCTCGATCCTCAGGGTCATGAGTTCAAACTCCATGTTGAGTGTAGAGATTACTTAAACAATAAATAAAAATGTAAAAAAAAAAGAGAGGTGGTATATACATCCGATGGAATATTACTCAGCCATAAAATAGAATGAATCTTGCCTTTTGCAATGACTTGGATAGAGCTAGAGAGTATAATGCTGAGCAAAATACATTAGTCAGAGAAAGACAAATACCATATGATTTCATTCGTATGTGGAATTAAAGAAACAAAATCAACAAAGGGGAAGAAAAAGACAAACCAAGAAACAGACTCTTAACTATAGAGAACAAATTGATGGTTACCAGAGGGGACTTGGGGGATGGGAGAAATAGGTAATGGGGATTAAAGAGCACACTTATGATGAGCTCTGAGTAAATGTATCGAATTGTCAAATCACTATATTTACACCTGAAACTAGTATAACACTGTATGTTAACTATACTGGAATAATAATAAAAAAAAGGATATAGAAGGTCCATAATGAGAAAATGAAGCCCATAAATTTATATACAAAAAGACAACAGTATATTTTTTTTCTAGGAGGCATAACCATAGAGGAGGAGGTCCCTTTGTGGAAATGGCCCACAGTAAGGCCTCGGGGAGATGGAAATTAAGTGAACACATGACATTAAGCTTGAAGATAATCTTATTTGATGGCTCTTTACAATCAAGAAAATAACATACTTTTTTTTGAGAGACAGTGAGCTGGGGAGGGGCAGAGGGAGAAGGAGAGAGAGAATCTCAAGTATGCTCCACACCCAGGTGGAGCCCAACACAGGGCTCAACCTTGAGATCATGACCTGAGCCAAAATCAAGAGTGGATGCTTAGCCGACTGAGCCAGCCAGTGGCCCTGTCATACTTTTTAAAGGACTGGGATGAGCACTGGGTGTTGTATGGAAACCAATTTGACAATAAATTTTGTCAAAAAAATAAATAAAATCAGTTTTGGCAAAAAGAAAAAAATTACTAATTTCTATAAGAAAGAAGTTGCAGGGGCGCCTGCCTGGCTCAGTTGGTAGAGCATGTGGCTCTTGATCTCACGGTTGTGAGTTCAAGTCCCATGCTTGGGTGTAGAGGTTACTCAAAAATAAAATCTTAAAAAAATTTTGGCTTTTTACAATTAATGATATGGCATTTTGTGCATCTTAGGGGGAGCAGATGGCTGATGCTGAAGAGCGAGGCAATGAGGAGAGACCCCTTTTCTGAGCTGCGCAGGCCAAAGCCAAGGCCGTCCCATCCTGGACACTATCATTCTCTACTTCAGCCCACCGGGCCCTGGCATCTCACCCCGGGTTGTTCTCGTATTTATTTCAGCCAGTGTGATATAAAGGGAAGAAACTTCGACATTTTTTCCTTCCTTATTTTGTTTGCCAGGTTTTACTGATGTTTGTTTGGTGATCAGTGTGCAAATACCATAAATAATTTGTGTATGATTCTTAACATAAGCACCAACTGCTAATGTCATGTTAATACAATTTTTCTCTAAAGCATTATTCTAACCACTTTCCAAATTAAAATTTAGAGGCAATTTCCCCCCAAAAATGAAAATCGCAAGTCCTAGTATGTTAAAATATTGGTAAGTTTTTAGGTCTTTTATGGAGAATTTCAGAATTTGATGACATAGCCAGTAAGAACGTTAATAGGGAAAACAAGACTGCCCAGTATCGAAGAGAATGTCATGGGTTCACAATTCCTAAGGGTAAAGCCAAGACCAAATAGGTTTTTTTTAATTTATTTTTTAACGTTTATTCATTTTTGAGAGACAAAGACAGAGCATGAGTGGGGGAGGGGCAGAGAGAGAGGGAGACACAGAATCCGAAGCAGGCTCCGGGCTCCGAGCTGTCAGCACAGAGACTGATGCAGGGCTCGAACCCACTGAACGGTCATGACCTGATCTGAAGTCACACGCTTAAACAAATGAACCACCCAGGCGCCCCAAGAGTTTTATTTAAGCAAACTTATACTTGGGGCGCCTGGGTGGCTCAGCCAGTCAAGCGTCCAACTTTGGGCTCAGGTCATGATCTCACGGTTTGTGGGTTCGAGCCCCGCGTCAGGCTCTGTGCTGACAGCTCGGAGCCCGGAGCCTGCTTCAAATTCTGTGTCTCCCTCTCTCTCTGCCCCTCCCCTGCTTGCTCTCTGTCTCCCTCTAAAAAAATAAATATTAATTATAGAAATTATAATATAACAAATAAATTATGGAAAGGAAAAAGTAGTAACTTTATAGACACCATCTTGACCCAACGATCAAAGCTAGTTGATAAATCATGTTGGTAACATGAACCTCCTGTTAGCAACAATAGCAATGACAATGAAAAGAGCATATAACCTCTGAGATCGTCTTCCCGAAGAATTCGAAACACCAGTTATTCATGAGGAAACCGAGCAAATCCCGAGTGAGGAATATCTGACCCAATATTCCTCAAAAGTGCGAAAGCCATGAGCAACAAGGAAAAATTGATGAACTGCTACAGATCGGAGCAGATGAGGGAGACAGGATGACTAATACTAGAACTAGTCCCAGGACAGAAAAAGTACGTTAGTGAGCGAATTGATGAAATCCAAAAGAAGTGTGTAGTTTAATGGTATTATACCAATGTTAATTTATCAGCTTGATCAGTATGTTAATAGCAGCAGAATTTGGGCGAAGGGTATACAGGAAACATCGGTGCAATCTTTGCCATTTTTCTGTAAATCTAAAATAATTTCTAAATAATTTTTTAAAAAAGGAGAAGGAGGGGCGCCTGGGTGGCTCAGTCGGTTAAGCGGCCGACTTCGGCTCAGGTCATGATCTCGCATGATCTCGTGTGAGTTCGAGCCCCGCGTCGGGCTCTGTGCTGACAGCTCAGAGCCTGGAGCCTGTTTCGGATTCTGTGTCTCCCTCTCTCTGACCCTCCCCCGTTCATGCTCTGTCTCTCTCTGTCTCAAAAATAAATAAACATTAAAAAAATTTTTTTTAATTAAATAAAAAATAAAAATAAAAAAGGAGAAGGAAAAAGAGGAGAGAAAAGTAAAGGGAAGGAGGAAAATGCTGTTGGTAGGATTGTAAAATGGTACAAGTGTTACAGAAAACAGTATGGCGGGCCCTCAAAAAATTAAGAATAGAATTGCCACATGATCAAGCAATCCCAATTCTGGGTATATATCCAAAGAATTCAAAGTAGGACCTCAAAGAGATATTTGCATGCCTACGTTCCTTTCAGCATTATTTGCAATAGCCAAGAGGTAGCAACCCAAATGTTCATCAGTGGATAAATAAAGAAAGAAAATGTGGTTTAGGGGCACCTGGGTGGCTCAGTCGGTTGAGTGTCTGACTTCAGCTCAGGTCATGATCTCATGGCTCCTGGGTTCGAGCCCCGCATTGGGCTCTGTGCTGACAGCTCAGAGCCTGGAGCCTGCTTCGGATTCTGCGTCTCCCTCTGTCTCTCTGCCCTTCTCTTGCTCATGTGCTGTCTCTGTCTCTCAAAAATAAATAAACATTAAAAAATTAAAAAACCAAAAAAGAAAATGTGGTTTATGCATACCATGAAATATAACACAGCCATAAAAAAGGAAATCCTGTCCCGTGCTAAAGGATATTATGCTAAATGAAATAAGCCAGTGACAAAAAGGCAAATACTGTATGATCTCACCCGTATGAAATATCTTAAGTAGTCAAAATTGTAGAAACAGAAAATGGAAAAGTGGTTACCGAGGGCTGGGGGAGAGGACAGGACGATTAGTGTGTAATGGATATGGAGTTTCAGTTTTACAAGATAAAAAAGTTCTAGGATCAGCTGTACGATAATGTGACTGTAGGGGACTTGGCTGGCTCGGCTGGCATGAGACTCTTATCTCCAGGTTGCGAGTTTGACAAGGTCCACACTGGGTGTAGAGATTGTAGAGATTACTTAAAAATAACATCTTAAAAAAAAAAATAATGTGAATACACTTAACACTACTGAAGTGGACACTTGACAATGGTGAAGATGAGGGGCACCTGGGTGGCTCAGTCGGTTAAGTGTCTGATTCTTGATTTCGGCTCAGGTCATGACCTCACGGTTCGTGAGAATGAGCCCCCCGTCAGCTCTGAGCTGATAGCGAGAAGCCTGCTTCTCTCTCTCTCTCTCTCAAAGTAAATGAACATTTTATTTTATTTTATTTTTTTTTTTTTTTTAATTTTTTTTTTCAACGTTTATTTATTTTTGGGACAGAGAGAGACAGAGCATGAACGGGGAAGGGGCAGAGAGAGAGGGAGACACAGAACGGGAAGCAGGCTCCAGGCTCTGAGCCATCAGCCCAGAGCCTGACGCGGGGCTCGAACTCACAGAGCGCGAGATCGTGACCTGGCTGAAGTCGGACGCTTAACCGACTGCGCCACCCAGGCGCCCCAAATGAACATTTTAAAACATGGTTAAGATGGTCGTTTAATGTGTTTTTACCACAATAAAAAAAAGATCTAGCAGATTAAAATTTCAACAACTGAAAAATATAAAAACTAAAGATCAAGAACTCAATATATGAGTTTAAGAGCAGTGTAGACACAACTTAGGAGGGATTTTGTGAACTGGATTTTTAAAAAATCCAAAAAGGGACATCTGGGTGGCTCAGCTGGTTAAAGGTCCAACTTTGGCTCAGGTCACGATCCCACAGTTGGTGAGTTTGAGCTGCACAACAGGCTCTCTGCTGGCAGTGCAGAGCCTGCCTCAGATCCTCTGTCTCCCTGTGCCAGCTCTCTCTCTCTCTGTCTCTCTCTTTCTCAAAAATACATAAACATTAGGGGCGCCTGGGTGGCTCAGTTGGTTAAGCCTCTGACTTCAGCTCAGGTCATGATCTTGTGGTTTATGGGTTCGAGTCCCTCGTCGGGCTCTGTGCTGACAGCTCAGGGACTGGAGCCTGCTTCGGATTCTGTGTCTCCCTCTCTCTCTGCCCCTCCCCCCTCATGCTCTGTCTCTCTCTCCTTCAAAAATAAACATCAAAAAAAATTTTTTTAATACATAAACATTGAAAAATAAAAAGTAAATAAATAAAAGAAAAAAAAGCTAAGAAAGACAAAAGACAGAAATATAGAAGCAAAGGTAAGAGATATGGATGATACAGGAGAAGACCTAACACTCATTTAATAAGACCCTAGAGACAGAAGAGGGAATGAGGCAGAATCAATACTTAAAAAGACACTGGCTGGAGCGCCTGACTGGCTCAGTGGAGCATCCAACTCTTAATCTCGGGGTGGTGAGTTCAAGCCCCACACTGGGCATAGAACTCACTAAAGAAGGAAGAATGAAGGAAGGGAGGGAGGAAGGAAGAAAGAAAAAACTGGTAATTTACCAGAGGCAGTTTGACCACGAAGCTGATGAGATCTTTCAAAGAGAAAGAGGGGCGCCTGGGTGGTTCCCGTCAGTTAAGCTTCCAACTTCAGCTTGGGTTACGATCTCACGGTTAGGTGAGTTTGAGCCCCGTGTCGGGCTCTAGGCTGTCAGCGCAGATCCTCAGAGAGTCTCCCTCTCTCTCTCAAAAATAAATAAACATTAAAAAAAAAAAAGTTTTAAAAAGAGAGAGAGAGGGAGGGAGGAAGGAGAAAAGAAAGAAAGGAAAGAAAGAGTGAGGGGGAGGGGGAGAGAGAGAGAAAGAAAGAAAGAAAGAAAGAAAGAAAGAAAGAAAGAGCTGATAATTTACCAGAGGCAGTTTGACCACGAAGCTAATGAGGTCTATCAGAGAGAAAGGGAGGGAGGGAGGGAAGGAAGGAAGGCAGACAGAAAGAACGAAAGAGAGAAGGAAGGAAGGAAGGAAGGAAGGAAGGAAGGAAGGAAGGAAACCAACCAAACAAACAAACTGATAATTTCCCAGGGGCAGTTTCAGCAGTTCCGGCACGAAGCTAATGAGGTCTGTCTTCTGTCTCCTTCGAGAAGCCAGCCTCGGCGTGGTGGTCCTGAAGCTGCAGGCAGGCCCAGGTCGGCCAGCGCTGTTCCTGTTCAGCCACCAACACCCCGCGCCGGGTCGCACTGAGCAAGCACAGCACGCATCTGACCGCAGGATGCGTGGACCACATCTTCCCCCTCAAAGACCGCCTTTGAGTTATTGACCCTCATCCACGACCAGGTAGGGAGGATGCAGCCAGACAAGGAATCCCAGGAGCAGGGGGACCTAGGCTTGCGTGCCCGTGTTCCCTCGGGGTCTGTCTCTCTCCCCTCAGCACCCCAAACACACTGACCAAGGGACAGGAGGCAGTCACGACAATGAGCGATGAAGCTGAAAGAAATGTCCCTAAATGACCAGTAATCAAAAATAAAATTTAAATCAATCCTTCCAGAGGGTTTTTCTTTTCCCTCTGAATAATATCTATAATCTCATATATGAGATTATAAAATATCGTTGCCCTACGAAGAGGCAGTTAAAGGGTCTGGGGACAAAAATGTATGGGGGGAAAGTATTACAGAGATGTGTTGGCAGTTAATAATAAATGTTTTCATTAAATTTTGTTTTGTTTTGTTTTTTAAATGCTTATTTTTGAGAGAGAGAGAGAGAGAGAGAGAGAGAGCAAGAGAGAGCGAACGCACGCGCAGGGCAGGGGCAGAGAGAGAGGGAGACAGAGGCTCTGAAGCGGGCTCTGCACTGACAGCACAGGGCCCGACGTGGGACTTGAACTCACGAACAGTGAGATCAGGACCTGAGCCGAAGTCAGACGCTCAACCAATTGAGCCACCCAGGCGCCCCTCCCTTTAATTTTGTGATAACTGTGGTATTCATCCACATTTTAAAAGTTATAATTAGTTGTGACTCCTTTTCCCTTTCTCCATATTCACTTTTACATCCATTGTACCCAGAATTTTGGATCCTTGGAAGTTGTACCGGGTTCGGCCTCCACAAGTTTGTCGCCAGTGGCCACTACAGGAGTAAGAAAGGGAATGTATAGTTTCAGAGGTAGTGGGACAAAACAGAATAGTTTTCAAAATCTTTAATCAAGCCGAAAGAAGTATGAAAGGAAGGAAAGGCCCAGGAGGACCGAGGAGCTAGAACAGTAACAAAGCACATAGTAAGGAAGCTTGAAACTCACTCAGCCAGCCTACTTCTAGGAATCACTTTCAGTTCAACTGAAAGATTCTGACTTCGTAAAACACGACAACAGAAGACAGACAGACAGGAACAATGACAGAACTTTGCTTTTCTTTTTTTAAAAAAATTTTTTTTTCAACGTTTATTTATTTTTTTTGGGACAGAGAGAGACAGAGCATGAACGGGGGAGGGGCAGAGAGAGAGGGAGACACAGAATCGGAAACAGGCTCCAGGCTCCGAGCCATCAGCCCAGAGCCCGACGCGGGGCTCGAACTCACGGACCGCGAGATCGTGACCTGGCTGAAGTCGGACGCTTAACCGACTGCGCCACCCAGGTGCCCCCAGAACTTTGCTTTTCTAGAAAGAATAGAGTGGTACAAAGTGGGGGTGAATGGCTTCAAGAGATTTCCTTTCCACGAGAGACCTAAGCACTTACCCCTCCTCACCCCTCCTCACCCCTCCTTCATGCCCTTTTCCTCGGACTCGTTGAAAAGTTTGGTTTCTGCTTCCCTGTGACAACTCTTTCTCCCCGAACGTATAGTGCTACGCTTTTGCTTGCTTAGAAAGGGATTTGATGTCTCCTAGACGACAGTGCCACGTACTAGCATTTAATACACCCAACAAATGCAACTGTTTTTCGTGCACATTTCTGTGAGTTTTGAGAAAAACTAGCAAAAAATCCAACCTGCAGCCCGCCGAGGCGCTTAATGCTCCCCGGACAAAAATTTGTAACAAATACCTAGCCCTGTTTTGTGCTTTTCTTCAATTATGTAAAAGGTACACTGTCCAGTCGTCCTGGAATTTGCTCTTTTCACTCAATAGTATGATTTTCAGATGCATCGACACGGCTCCCAGTCACCCATTGTGACTTCCATTGAGTAAACAGACGAAATGTACTCTTGTCTCCCACCATTGACAAGACACTTGGGGTGACCTCCTCCGAGCAACAGGGTCACCCTGTATGTCCCGATGTGCTAGAATCTCTCCACAGCGGATTCCTGAAGGTGAGACTGCTGGACCTAAGTGTACCCCCCGATCTCCAGCTTTAGAAGATACTGACAAATTCCGCTGGGAAGGGGCTATACTCCCACCAGCTGTGGGCAGCTCCGATTTCTAACCAACACTTGCTCTAAATGGACTTACGTTTTTATCAAGTTGAAGGGCATAAAATGGTACCTTACTGCTGCTCGAGCCGGTATTTCCCGGACTCCTGGTAGAGTTGAGCGCTGTAAATTATTTAGCCACATCCTTTATCGGCTTGTAAAGAGGAGGTTATGTTGGGGCACCCGGCTGGCTCAGTTGAAGAGTATGCGACTCTGGATCTTGGGGTCTCGTGAGTTTGAGCCCCATGCTGGGTGTAGAGAATGCTTCAATAAAACTTCAAAAAATGGTAAAAAATAAAAACCAGGCTACGTTCCCTTATTGATTTGTAGTTCTTTACGCTGGGTATCGGTTCTTTGGTTTGTCACACCCTCCCCCTGAGGCTCTTCTTTTTCTTTCACTTTTTCGTATTGTTCACTGGGCAGGTTTCTTAAACATTTAAAAAAATGACTGTACAGACTTTGGTCGTAAGTACCGGCTGGTTGGCTGGGTGTGCTACCCTGGGTCGGCCTCACTCCCGGATTCTGGCTGCCTTTCAGCACAGCATTGCCTGTGGCCACGGGAGAGGGGCCACGGTCCTGCGATGAAATAACTTTAGCCAGCAGGTGGCACCGCGTCTGTGACTGCAGCCCACAGCCCGCGGGGCAGAAGTACCCACACAGGACCGTCAACACAAGGAGGCCAGGAAAGGCGATCCGAACTCTTCATTTACCGGAGGTTTTTAACGTAGTCACACGTATTGACTTCTCTACCGGTTACCTGTGCCTTTTCATGTGAAGATTCACGGATCATAAAAGTCACCTACTTTGTTAGAAAACCATCATGATTATCTAATTCCGGACCGTTTCCATCATCCCCAAAAGAAACCCCAGGAGGATGTTGACGATGTAGGAAGGCTGTGTACGCGGGGGATATAGGAAGTCTCTGTACCTTGGGCTCATTTAAAAAATGTTTTACGTGGGCATCTGGCTGGCTCATTCAGTAGAGCATGCGACTTTTGATCTCGGGATCGTGGGTTCGAGCCCCATGTTGGGTGTAGAGATTACTTAAAAGCTTTAAGGGGCGGCTGGGTGGCTCAGCCCATCTGTGTCTGACGGGCTCACGTCGTTATCTTGCGGTTCATTGTTCAAGCTCGCTTTCCGGCGTGGAGGCCACTTCGGATCCTGTCCACTCCCCTGTCCCTCCCCCACACGGGCTCTCTCAAAAATAAATAAAACCTTAAAAAAAAGACACAAGGTTAAAAATCTTTTTTAGTAAGTGTCTTACAAAAACAAACCCACAGCAGTCACTGCCAATCCCCCCCAAACTCCCAGCAACTGGAAACCTGCTTTGTCTCTGTAAGGTGCCTACTTCGGCTGTTTCGTGTAGGGGAAATCCTGTCCAGCTGGCTTCTGTCACATCTCCAAGGCTCACCCACAAAATAACGTGTACCAGTACCTCATTCTTGTCTACGGCTGAATAAGAGTCCGTTGTAAGAATACACATTTTGTGGACGCAGTCATTGAGACACATTTGGCTTGTTTCCGCTTTCCGGCTACCGTGAACAGCGTGATGAACACGCACGTCCTGGTTTTTGTGTGGACGGGTCTTATCTTGGACATACACCCACGAGGGGTCCTGCTCAACACCCAGAACCGCCAGATGTGTCCCAAAGTGTTTGTAGCGCTTTACCATCTCATCGGCAACGAATGCGGGTTCCAGTGACCTCCTATGTAGTATGGTAACTGGCTGCCAACATTCCAGAAGGGCTGCCTCAGTGGCCAGCTGCCTGCAAAGGAGCATAGTCACCCTCAGGTTTGGGTCCCTCCAGCTCACCTCACTCAGTGGAAGAGACTGAAGGCCGGGGGTGCTAAAGGGAAGGTGATTTGTTCTAGTGCTTTCCTTCTCGGCACTCCCCGCAGAAATGGGTCCTGCCTCACTTTATCAGCAACTTTTCCTAGATCCTCCAGAGGATTAAGGAGATTCCTTTCCTTTAAAAAAAAAAAAAGTGCACCATCCAACTTTTTACATTTGAAGAGCGTCCCCCATTGTGTTCGGCTAGAGGTAAAAGGATAGAAGTGAGGGACCTGGAGAAGGAAATGGAGAAGAGGGGCTGGGACTCAGGCTCCACGACATTCTATTTCCATCTGGAGTCTTCAGGAAAGCTGCTACTCGGGAGGTGTCAGTTTTGAAGATGGGATCACTGGGGCAAAACCCCCCACTCTTTTATATTTTTAAATGTTTGTTTTTGAGACAGAGCAAGAGTGAGTGGGGGAAGGGCAGAGGTCAGGGTAGGGGGAACCGAGGGGCTGAAGTTGGCTCTGAGCCGACAGCAGAGCGTGACGCGGAGCTTGACTCACCAACCGTGATATCGTGACCAGAGCTGAAGGCGGACACTCAACCGACTGAGCCACCGGCAAAAAAATCTTCCAATGGCCACTGCTAACGTGAGGTCAAGTGAAGGGAAGAGCAGAGGTTCCCTATGGCAGGCACTCGAACAAGGGGAAGACCCAGCCGCAGCGGGGCCTCTGAACTCTCCCCACGGCGGGAAAGGGACACAGGACAGGAGGAACCCTGAGGAACACGGCGGATCACAGCGCACTGCTCAACTCCATCCAAAGGCCAAAGCTAGGCTGTTTGAGGAGAGACACTGAGCAGGTGAGTCAAGTTGGGGAGCACTCAGTTCCAAGGGAGCTGTAAACACACTGAGCTCAAGAAGTCTCTGTCCACCTGGGGTCTCTGGTCCTCTGCCGATGACGGGCCACTCGAGTGAGCTGCTCACTTTTTTCTCAGGGCGAAGCTCAGCCCCCAGAGTTGGCTCCCATCATCCCAGGCAGAGGGGGCCGCCCCCTCCCTCAGGGCAGTGGCATGTGTGGGGACAAGGGGAACTGTGGTCACTGGGAAAAAACCCTTGTCCCTCTATAGGGATGTCTGCTCCTCAGCTCTTGAGAAGGCAGACCTGGGGCTCCCAGACCCCAAATCCCCCAGAAGGCAGAAGTCCAGCTGTGAAAACATCTGGGCTACGTCACATTCCCTTTAAAAAAAAAAAAAAAAAAAGCTAGGATCCACCCTTTGGAAAACCCTACGTGGACCCAATCTGGCCAGACTGCAACTCTGGGCCCCCCCTCCTCACAGATTTCCTTTCTGTGGAGCACCACACCCCCACACCCCCTTATTTATTTATTCTGGATGCAAAGATCACACAGACACAGATTTCCATGGAAAAACCCTCTTGTTTATTTGATTCAACAAAAATAAAATAAGCTGCATAGGAACAATTTTAAAGTCCAAAGAGACACCAACTTTGTTTTAAGGCTGTAGTAGCTGATACAGCATCTCCTTGCTACCTTCTCCAGCCTTCTCTGTGGACCACAGCGATACATTCAGAAGCCTTGGTAGCTAACACACGAGTTTTCGAACACTTTCCCATTGGCTCTTCGCCTGCTCATTGCCTGTCATGCCTGCAGCCTGCAGGACAGTATCTAAGATTTAAAAGTAAAAATTCAGAGGGTGGAAAAACCCACCCCAAGCAAAAACCCACTTTAAAGGTTTGGGGGGAAACCTTGGCTTCCCCACGCTTCACTTAATTGACGGGTTCTGCGGCACCCCTGTCACGCCCGTTCAAGAAAGTGTCAAAAGGCAGCACCCCAGACAGGCTTGCAGGATGGTTTCTGGTGGGGAATACTCCTTTCATCAGGTCTGCCTTGGACAAATTAAAAGAAAAAAAAAAAAAAAAAAAAAAAAAAAATCAAAAGGTTTAACTTAGTCATTCTAACATCTGGCAACACGCCCATATTAATCTCTCCAATTCCGCATTCAACCTTTTTCACAAAAAAACAAAACAAAACCAAAAAAAAAAAAAAGTCACGTGTTCTACACTGAATTATTTTGCTGACTGGGCATGACAGCTAATGGACAGTATTAAGCAAGATTCATTAAAAAAAAAAAAAAATACTACCCTCCCACCCACCCAATTATAACTAACATGCTAGTTTAAAAGCAACGTCCCGTACCCACCGCCCACCCTCTCACCTGCATTGATTTTAAGGTTAAAGGATGGGGGGCCGGGGGGAGGAAAGAAACCTTACCACCCTAGAAACAAGAACATCCCAGCAACGTGAAAAATCTTCCTCTGAAGAAAACCAACTACAGACTGCTAGACACATAAAGGACTAAGACAGAGCTGGTTATTTAAAGAAAGTAAACGCTTTGCTACACACGTTAACATTCAGTCAGTGTGCTCCGAGACAGAGCCTTAAGGAAAATACTACCTGAGCTTGGGAGTTAATACAATCATTAAAAGGAGGTCTAAGACCGTGTGGATACACAAAACTTTTAGAACCATTACTGGTTAAGTGATGATGGAAAACATCCCACCAGGCTGGCTTGTGAACCCGTAAGATCGGTTTTAAAAATAGACATCACTGAGGTATTTCTTCACCATGACATTTTTAAACCCAATTCGTAGCAATTACAGTGGTCTTAGGACCCTCTCTTCCAACCAAAACAAAAATGGACTAGGGGAAGGAGAGAGGTGGAGACACAACACAGCATATCGTGGTAATGTGCTTCGACTTCATCAAGTATTTAGTAAACAAAAAGAACAAAGGAAAGAACAACCCGTCAACACGTTACCTTTGGTAGGAAAACAAAACAATTAAACACAAAACAAAAGAGCAACACACACTTCACCCAGTCACTGTTCAGTAAAGCACTGGCCGCCGCAAGGTCCTGGTGATGAACATCCCGCTGGGTCCGGAAAAGGTACACGTACAATCGTGAAGGCTAAAGGATTCCTGTTCCCTTCGAATATTTGAGGTTTGCACCCAGATCCTTAGAATTGCTCCTAAAAGGGTACATTTGCAGACATTCAAACTATAGATAAAATATTTTTCTCTTGAAGAGAGAAAGAGACCTAAAGGTCTTCATTTGCAGTTAGGTCCTCACACAGGTCAGGCGGACCAGTAGTTTCGTAACACTGAGCGACCAGGTAATGGCGCGCGTCCTTTCTCCTGGGGTGGAAAGGCCAGATCGTAAGTAATACTTGGGATCGAGGACTACGCTGGCCTGTACGGGAATATCTGGTTTCAAAGTTTCTTTTTCAAGGTCCATCAAACGTTTCTCCTGGGAGAAATCAGTTCTGGACTTAGAAAAACGTTTTCTTCCAGAGGTAGCTTCCCCCCGCCCGCCCCCCCCCCCCCCCAGGGACTAACACTATGCTTTTCAGAGACCCGTTAGATGCTAACATGAGGTAGATGACTTTCGCCACAAGTGAGGTAGAAACTAAACCCGAGCAAATGGTGTGGTGTGGAAGGGGGTGGGCGTCCCGTGCCGTTGGCCCGCAGGAAGCCAGAGACAGCTCGAGTTCCAGGAGGGCCTGGCTGTAGGGCATCCTCACACGGACTGACTACAAGCGTTTGACTTTTATACAGCCCCAGACTGTGGGAAAATCAAGGAGAGTGATGTTTTCAATAAACACCCTAAGTACTTTTGGCACCACTGGATTTTTGTTTCGAAACAGAAAAACAAGCGTAGAACTTTGGCGTATCTTTCGCTATCTGCCAGAACACAACAATTGTAGAATCTTCCAAAAGGGAAGGCAACACATACACAAACAGTATTCTGCTGCTTCAAGCCTCAAAAGACTTCCCTCCTGAAATCATTAAGCTTTGGCTTAACTAGAACGAAACCAAACGAGCCAATCTCAAGCCATTCTCTTAGAACTCCATCAAAGTGCCTCAAATCTGGCGACTTGGCCCAACACACAATTTAGATTGTTTATGGTACCCTTGTAGGTGTTTCCCCAAATAAGTTAGACTTAAGGGCATCCGTCAATCAAGGAGCTCGCGTGCACTTGGGGACCACCCGGGACCACGGGCTCCGGCGAAATCACCTGCCACCTGCCGGCCACACTAGAGCACAGGTTTCCCAGACAGCACTGCTTCTCGTGACCAAGTTTACAGAGAGAAGACTTTTTTTTTTTTTAAATTTTTAAAGACTAACACTTCTGAAATGTCAACTCTGTCAACCAAAAGTGGTTTTTATCCACGGTTTATTTAGCCATCTCGATACCCAAACGTACATACCCAAATCCAATTGGGATCTTGTCCAAGCATAAACCGACCTTGCGCCCCATGCCACCCTGCCACCTGACCAGATCAGACAAACATGGGGATTGTTGTCTGAACAGCACTTTTACTCATTAGAAACAGTTTATACTCCTTCCTCCTTCGCAGCACCCACGACCTTATCTTTTCACCATGTTCAAGTTCAAGACTCCTCTCCTCGACCCAATTCCTACCTACCCTAGCATCACCTCATAAACGGGCAGGAGATATCCAGTTAAAAACCCTTACTTTGAACGGCCTCACTCACACCAGAGTTCCAAATGTTGGCTCTCCTCCTCGCTCTTTGATTTGGAGCATTCCACCTTGTACAACAAACACACTCCAAAGTGCTTCGCACCGATCCCTGTGGGTCAGGAGTCAATCATGGGCAGCCACAGATGGCCAGTGTTTTAGAAACAAAAGCTTCCCAAGTGTGACCATGCTTCTCAAATGGCAGCGACGCCCAGTTTTGGGTGCAGGAAGGTAAGGAGGTGTCCCGCCCCCGAGGGCAAGAGGCAGCACCTCGTACCTCCACACGGATTCCGGAGGGGGAACCTACTAGCTTTGAGCCTGCAAACTGGTCAGTCTATTAACTAAGACCCGATCATTTCGGTCCCGTGTGGAAACCCTGGCTTTACAACCAAATCCACCGAGAAATGCTAACTCAGCAGTTTCCCGTTACCGCCACTCACCAAGAGAAGTTCTCACTCGGGTCCCACGAGCCCCCCACTTACGGGGGCCCCGGGAAGGGCAGATCAGAACACAGATGGGAGACTCAAAGGTAGTGACTACCTGAAGTAACTCATCCCAGGTTTCCGAGAACATTCCTAAGAATTTCCAAGACCCATTTCTTCAAAATAAAGTTTCGTAAGCATTTAAAACCAGTTGTCTTTGGTGTTTAAAGGGTGGTCTGTTGGGTGGTTGGGGGGAGAGGGCGAAGGGAGGAAGGTCAGCACCAAGTTATTCCAAAATAAAAAAACAACAAAAATGTTTAATTATACAAACCCTTTACCAAAGGACTTAGAACCTAGGGGCAAATAAGAGGCAACTGAATAGGAACTAGGGAAGGACTCAATACCAAATGCTTCAGTAAAAGGCGGTTTTCCAAAACAGGATTTCCTGACGCCTCCTCCCCCTGAAACACAGCAGCCGGGAGGCAGCAGTTGGAAGCTACTTTCCAATCTTTGGATCCTTTATTGCATGCGGTTCTCCTTTATGAGTTTTTCCCCACATTGGTCATTCAGAAACCCTGCTCTAACGCAACGGGGAAGACCTAGGGTCCCCTGAAAGTGGCACACGTCCAGGAGACCATTGATTGGCTCGCTACGCTGCCCCCGGCACCCTTTCTTCCTCCGGGAGGAAGAAAACACGTTTCTGCACATGTTAGCTCTTCCTGTTCGTTTAAAACTACGTCCATATTGCAAGGGTAATTCTCTCGTACATACGGGGACAGACGCTGACCCGTCAGTCCTTCTGTTTCGACAAGAGGTGTCCCCGTAAGCCCATCGTCAGAGACCACCTCTTCCTCCCGAGGTGCGCCACTCTGGAATTTGGTTCCTACTCAGTATTTGGGGGAATGCAGGGACCCACGTGGGTCCTCACAAGCAGAACGTCAGCTATACCTACTTCCCACCTGAAAGACAGATAATGCCCAGACGCACAAGGCTCTGTACCCGAGTCCGGCTTACAACAATCCAACCCTGTAAAGTGACGGACGCCATCCCACAGTTCTGCAGCGGGAGCCTGGCTTAAGTGTTCATTCTTTGGTACCGAGAGAGGTTTCACAAAAGGCATTGCATCCTACGTGTTGGGTTGGGGCAATTTGGTTTACAAATCCGTTACATTCAAAGGCCTTTGGGGGAAAAAAAAAAATCCACGTGAACCACGAGGTCCTACTGCGTGGCTCGGAAGCAGACCGCTCTGCAAAAGCGACCCGGGTAGAGGGTGCGGGGGTGAGCTGTTCCCGTCTGACTTTCAAACATTCTATTTCCCTGAACTTCCAAAGCAGGAAAAAAATTGTGCTTTTAAAGTAAAAGGTCATTTCTTTGCCTACTCTTCTTAGGAAAAGAAACACCTCGCATTAACAGAACGACATTCAAGCCGGGGTCGGGGACTGACCTCCACCCTCCCTCAGAGTGCCGGGGTAGCCTGTTTCTTTCTCATGCTCTAGGTGGACTACCTCGGCACTCGCCTGCCCGCCCGCACACAAGTCAGCCGGTCAGGCAGGCCGGATACCCTCTCTTCTGAGAACGAGGCTGATGTTCTTCTTCCTTCCACTGAACTTTATAACCAACAGCAAACTAAGAGTACTTAACTTTTGAGAATACTTTTAATCCAAAATCCTAAGCTACATCTATTTTTTAGAAACCAAAGCGTGAGAAGAAACGTTTCTTCGGGTGGTGGTATATCACCCGCAGCTTTACTATTCTGGTGTAAGATGACTCGGACCCACAAACACGCAGGTGTACCCAACGTCCCTTAAAGGAAACAAGGATCACATATCCTAAAATATGAATAGAACAGTCTGCTTTTCTTGGCTAGCAAGCCACAGACACAGCCACATTTTCTAGGAATAAGAAAAGATGCTGAACAGGATGATAAACACACTGAGGTATAAAAGGAGAACACAGAAAAGTTCTCTGTTGCAGCATTAAAAAAAAACAAACACACAAAAAAAAAAAATCAAAAAAAGTTTCCCAAAAAGACCAAGATCACACAACACAATCTAATCCCCAAAACACAGTATTCTCCAGAACACAAATACTCTATAATTAAGCATTTTTAAATCTTATTTTTCCACATTTTATAGTTTTTCATTTTTTTTTTAACGTAGTTTTTTCATGTTTCCTTGGCTCAATCTACAGAATACACCCCCACCACACACATCCAGTGCCCCCCACCCAGCCACAGAGACGCCAGGCTTGTGCATATCACGCCCCACGGAGGGTCAGAGGGAAACGTGAACTCCACTGAGTGAGGGTGGGGAGGAGGGCAGAGGGCCTGCTGGGGAAGGAAATGCAAAGATTCATGAGGTAGATAGAAATTATCACGTCACAGGCTCAATCCCTGCAGAAAAGAGAAGTACATTCATCTGTAAAAAAAATAAAGATGAGGTAGGACTTAAGCAACGTTGTACTCTTCTTGTTCTCTTTCAACAAAAGAAAAAAAGAAATTTCCCTGAGACTGTTTCTTCTTTGAAATTCCAACGGAGACAGAGGGAGATGCGCACACCCCAACACAGAAGCCCAGAGAGCGGGATTAGAAGATGAGGATCCGATTGTTGCCAAAGTCCACCACCACGATCATCCCGTCGGGGGTGACGGCGATGCCGGAGGGGCGGTCCATCTGCCCGAAGCCGCTGCCCTGGGCGCCAAACTTGCACAGGAAGCTGCCGTTGGACTCGAACATCTGCACCCGGTGGTTCCTGGAGTCGGCCACGATGATGCGCCCCTCCTGGTCCACGGCCACACCCTGCGGGCGCAGGAACTGCCCGTTGCCCGTGCCCTCGGAGCCCAGGAAGCGCGCGGACTGGCAGTCGGGGTGGATGACCAGGAGCCGGTGGTTGTTGAAGTCGGTCACCACCAAGTGGCCCTCGTGGTTGAAGGCCACGCCCCGGGGGGAGTCAAAGTGCTTCCAGAGAGCCCCCTCGAAGCCGTACTTATTCAGGAAGACGCCGTCGGGCCCGAACAGCTGGATCCGGTGGTTCCGGGTGTCTGAGACCAGGATCTTGCCCTCCGCGTTCACCGCCACGTCCCAAGGGTAGTTGAACTGCCCGTTCTTGGTTCCCTTCTCGCCGAACTTGAGCAGGAACTGGCCCTCGAACGTGAAGACCTGAATGCGATGATTGTCCTTGTCGGCCACCACGATCCTGCGGGAGGCGTCGCAGGCCACGCCGGCCGGCCGGTCAAACTGCCCGGGCCGGGAGCCCAGGGTGCCGAACTTGTGGTGGAAGGCCCCGCAAGGCTTGAACACCTGGATGCGGTTGTTGCTGCGGTCGGCCACGACGATGTAGCCCTCCTTGTCCACGCTCACGCCCCAGGGGCGGCACAGCTTGCCGTCGCCGTCGCCCTCGCTGCCGAAGCTCAGGCCCGGGAGCCCGATGCCCACGTAGCTGCGGCCCGACTTGACCACCACCTTGAAGGGGCTGTTCTCGATGTGCTGGTTGCACATGGTGACCGACACGAGGTGCTCGCCCTCCAGCTGCGGCCGGTAGCTCACCACGTACGTCCCGTTCTGCTGGTCGCTCACCTCGGCACCGAACAGGTTGCCGTCGGGGCCCAGGACCACGGCCGACATCAGGTCGCCCCCCGAGAGGCGAGGCTCCCCGTCGTGGTCGTAGCCGACGACGGTGAAGGAGGCCACCTTGCCCTGGAGCGCCCTCTTGAGGCCGTCGCCCGTGGCCTTGGTGAGGGGCGCGAAGGCCCCGCTGCTGACGAAGCCGAAGGACTTGATGGCCAGGTACAGGGCCTGGTCCGGGGGCGTGAACATGACCCGGTCGTCCTCCTGGGGCTGCAGGAAGCCGCGCACGGTCTTCAGCTCCTGCACCTGGGCCAGCATGCGGTCCCGGGCCAGCAGGACGTCCAGCGCCCGCCCCTCCTCCAGGACCTGCTGCACAGCGCTGATGGTGCTCTCCAGCTTGTTGAGGCTCTGCCGCAGCTTCTCCACCTGCAGGTACAGGGACTTGGCTTTCACCTGGCGGATCTTCTCCACCTGCAGGGACAGAGCATGGAGGCTTTGAGGCAGGCAAGGGAGCGAGACGCACGGCCCGGCACCGCTCACTCAGACACACGGCTGGCCTGTGCTCTTCAGAAACGGCCCAACTCCCAGGACAGAGGGAGGCCGAGGAACTGTCCCAGATCATGAGAGAGGACTGAAAACGGGACTAGGGCTTGTAGTGCAGGATCCTGGACCGGGGGGTGCGGGGGGCACCTGGGTGGCTTAGTCCATTAAACATCCGACTCTCGATTCTGGCTCAGGCCATGATCTCAGGGGTCGTGGGACCAAGCTAGGGCTTGAGGGCTCAGGCTAGGCATGGAGCCTGCTCGAGATCCTCGCTCCCTTCCCCTGTCCCGCCCGGCTCCCTCCACCCGTGTGTGCTCTCTCTCTCAAACAAAAACAAAAAGACCCCACAGAACAGTGCGGGTGCACACGGAGCAGGGACCGGGGAATCAGATACTAGCATGGTTCCAAGGTTGAACTTCCTGATTTTGAGTAACTGTGATGATGTAGGAGAATGCCCTTGCTCAGAGGAAATAAACACAGAAGTGTTTGAGGGTAAAGAGGCATCCTGTCCACAACATGCCAACTGGCTCTCGCTCGAATCACATACAGAGTGCACACGTAGAATGGCGAGAATGGGTCAAAATGTAAAGTGATCAGTAAATCTGGGAAAAGGACATATGGAGTTCTCTCATTATTCCTGTAATAATAAAATCAAAATCAAAAGCGAAGAAGAGCCACAAAACAAATGCTTACGGAGCACCTGCTTTGTGCCAGGCACTGGGGGTGCATAATGACCAACAGAGAGTAAGGTCTTTGTCCTCAGCAGCAGGACCTCCCAGTGGACACAAGGCCAGTCTTGCACTCCCGAAGGGCTGAATTTTCAGTGCAGCCACAGAGCCTGCAATCTCTTCAAAGATTTCTCCCTCTCTCTACGGCCCCCGCCCCTGAGAGGAAGAAGGACTGTATGTGGAGGGAGTGAAGGGATTTGTTGAGAACCTAATTCAAGATTACAACCTGTACCCCCTTGCCCGGCCACACATCCCATCTCCACGGTTTTCTGCCTCCACAGAAAGGCCCCACACCCCAAATTTGGAGATAAGTCTTTGGAAACCACTGGCCTGCACTTCCAAAGGAGCCCTTTAAATCCAAATTGCTGTGATCTACAAACCTGAAATCAGACCTGCCCCAAATAATCCCTGCTTCTGAGGGTCTCAAGCCGCTCTACTTGGGAGCGTGGGGTTCACTCTGACCAATGAAAGAGAGCCACTTCTCCATGTTTCTGCATCAGATCAGTAAAAGTCCTCCAATTTAAAGTGATTTCCCCTGTGATGGGAATAAAGGTGCCACCCAGCTGACTCGTGCCATTTTGCAGACAGAATCACGACTTCTGAGAGCTCTGCTGATGACAATACCACAGAAAGACTATTTCAGAATAAGGGTCTCCTGCTGGGGGGGGCCTGGATTTCAGTCCGATCTTCCCTTGGTGGGGGCAATGATGTGATTTTTGACCCATTCATGATTCTCCATCTGTCGGCTCTGGGAGCAGGACACGTGTGGGGACAGATCAAAGAGCAGCTTTGTCCTTTGGTTTTGCACTGGGCCAAACCTCTGGCCTTTGGTTTGGATCTCTCAACGAGGTGGCTGCAGCTAATCCCACAAGGTAGCCGAATCCCCTGGAAATGTGTAAGCCACAGGCATGAAAAAACATCTAGATACACAAAACCGGGTCACCTGGCACTCAAATCCCTTCAGTAATGCATGATGCAAGAAAATGAGATGTTGTATAACAAAGACGTATCCGAGCAGAGACAGGCAGGAAAGCTTTGCTGGGAGGGGCGGAAAGGCAGTAATTAGTAAAAGAGAGTGGAACTCCCACAAAATCTGGAGGGCGAGGCATAATAATAAAAAGCAAAGACAAATGGGACTTAGGTACCTGTGTTCCGAACGAGTGAGCTTGTTTCAGAGGTTATCGGAGAATGAGTTTTTAGAAATGAGGTAGAAACAAAGTATATTGCGAAAAGAGACTGACTCTTCTTCCAAATTTGCTTCTCCAAGACTAAAAACTTGCTTTCCAAGCCCCCTGAAAGAGAACTGCCTTTAGGGAGAGGGCAGGAGTCGGCCTCACAGGAGGGAGGGTACCTAAGGTGAGATGCGCAGAGAAACTCCTTCGCACAAAGGCCTTTTCATCAGCAAATCCTGAAGAGCAAGTTTGTGGCAGAGCTCTCCAGAGAGCTCTCAGGTTGCACAAAGCGGGCCCCTTTCAGTTATAATTAACAGTCGTGGGTGGCATGACCTGGCAGACCGTGGGGGCACGTGAGTGTCTGAAAACCATGTCAGGCCCACAAAGGTGCCTCCATAAAATATGTGCTGAATAAAATCTTGAGACTTCTTCTACCCAAGGATTCTTCGCTTCTCATCAAAAGGCAACTGAGTCCTATTTCCTGAGAAGCCAACAGAGGCAGAAAGCAATTGGCTGTGAGCTAACTAAATGGAAAGCGCCACGCACAACTCCAACGCAGCCTTGCAGAACATTTTAGGGCATAGTGACTGGTGAGGATCACTTTCAGAAACTGAGATCCCATCTCTACCTTCACATAGTTTAGATGATTAAAACGAGCACGCACACACCTAAGTGCACCCTTTTTACTCAGCAACGTGTATGGTCTCATTCATGTATTAAGAGACCATGATTACAGCTGAACTGGCTTGAAGTTCAGACCCCTTCACAGGCAACAGATTCTCTCCTCTTCCGAGGGCAGAGGGAAGATCAGAGAAGACAATGTTGGCATGAAGACTTGGGTGGGGAGACGGCTCCTTCCAGCTGATTTCATCTAAAGAGCGGGCACACGCGTGTTGCCCTCCCAAGTGGGAGACAGGGGGTCAGTTAGGACAACTAGGCAGGACCCCAAAATTAAGGATGCTTCCCAGCTGCTTGCTTTCGTAACATTCTCGACCGTGTCCCCTTCTCTCGGTCACCTTTTGAGGATACCCAACCACCTCTGTGGAGAACCTCCTGGCTTCCAGCTGGGGTCTGGAAGCGAGCAGACGCTCAAATCCTCATGGGTTCTCTGCAGCTCACTGAAAACCCACCGGCCGCGGAGGCCGGGGCAGGGGTGCACGAGCTCCCCTTACCTTCCACAGCAGCTCACACTCCCGTTCCTCCAGGGCCTTCTTGTGCCGCGCAGTCACGGCTTTGACCTCCGACTGTACCACCTTGGCCTTCATCTCCACCTGTTCCGCCACCGTCTGGGCCTGCTCGATGCTCAGCTGGAAAACCAAGAACAAGCTCACGGCGTTAGGAGGACCTCCGCTGCTCCGTGCAAGTCACAGACCCGAAAAGCTCACAGCCTGGGCCCCGGGACCACTTGGCCCGCTTCCCTGGAAAGAAAGCAGGCACGCAGGGAGAGAGTGCACCTGTCCGACATGGAACCGAGGGAGGTGCGGGCAAGCGCCGGACTTCCTCGTATGGGAAACGGCACCTACACAGCAAACGTCAGGACCGTTAAGAGCTACTCTGACACCGGGAGCCCAGGGTAGCGGGGCCCCGGCCGAAAACCGGGAAGGAGGATCGGACGTGAAATGTGCCACTCCCCACAGACTTTCTGGCCTTACTGGCCACCAGGGAAGACCCCGCAGGCCAGCACAGCCCTCAGGCGAAGGTGTGGGGGAGCTGCAGGCCTCCCGTTGCTGTCAAAGCATTAGCAGCTCAGCGCATTCCAGCCAGCACCAGCCCCAAGTGACCCAGGGGACTGTCTGCTCTGCCAGAGAAACCGTGCGCACCCTGTGGCCAAGTCAGCTCGCCAGACCATCTCCGCACCACCGTGTGCCCCACCCTGTACCAGCAGCCCTAGTAAAGCAGCCAGTTTAATCAGACGTATTATTGTTCATAAAAAATTAATCAAGACAGAAGGCCCAGTGTTTTCATTAATATTACATGATGTGTCTTGAAAAGCCACAAGGATTTCTTTGAGATACTGAGGTATGAAATCAGGGATTCCAAACCGCTGACGGTGCTCAACAGGTCTTAGGGTGGGTATCCCAAATTAGGAGGGGCCTAGAGGAGCACCAAGGGTTTGGAGCCTGGTCTGGGATCAGGAACCAACCACGGGCGCACCCTGGACCAAGGGGTTCCGGCACGTGGAGGATACAACTGAGGCAGTCTTGGGCAAAGCAGGCTGGAGTCATCCTAGGAGTCGGGTACCCCAGTTTCAGACCCCAGCTCCACGTTCCAGTAGTTGCAAGGCCTCGGACAAGGGTCTGGCCTTCTGCAGCCTGGGCGAAGGGGAGGGAAAGGCAGGAAAATCCACAGAGGGAGCTCAGCACAGCCCCTGGCCGAGTAGGACATCGTGTTTACCTTATCAACAGCGCTCTGCAGAGCAACACTTGCAGCGGAACCTCAAGCATGCTTCCCCTTCATCCCATGGACCTCCCGGCTTACAGGCACAGTCCTGCACCTAGGCCCACGCACACTTCCTGCCCAATTTTGTTTTTAAATTGTGGTAATAGACGTAGGCCCTAAAATGCAGTGGTATTTAGCACCTTCCGAGTTACGTTAAGCATCACAGCCATCTAGCCCCGCACATTTCCACACCCACTAGGCAGTCTTCCACCTCCCTTCTCCCCACGGCGCCCATACTCTGCTGTCTCCACACCGCTGTCTCTTCTGGATGGTTCACATAAATGGAACCCAACAACACATGTGAGCACCCTTATTTGTAGGACTATGCTTCCCTTTAAACAGTTGCTTACAACAGGGAATCCCCCCGTTAATGCTCTCAGTCTAGGTGACGCGCCAATGGCATGAAAGTCACACTCACATCGCAACGGCCTCCAAAGCACCCTCGCTTGACGTGGCTGACTGCTCATGGCATCCTCTGCCCTGATCCCTGTGAGGCCTAACAATCCACTGAGCTGATCAGAGGTGGCACTCGGGCAGATCTGGAATGCTCAGAGACTACCCATGGCTTGGAATGCAGTCTCTTCCAAATTCAGCCTACATTTTACAACTCAGCTCAGATGCCACTTCCTTCCTGAAACTGGCAGTGAACGACCCCTTCCCGTGTTTCTGTTCCACCTTTCCTACCTAAGTGTCATTGCATTGCATAGCAAACGAAACGCGGGGCTAGTTACACAGTCCATGATATGTTTTACCCGTGCTAATGTCTGCGGCCATGGCCATTATTTTAACAAAGCACTAGGTAAGTATACTGGGTTCAATACTGTCTCCCCCAGGGGCACCTGGGCGCTCAGTTGGTTAAGCATCCAACTTCGGCTCAGGTCATGATCTCGTGGTTTGTGAGTTCAAGCCTGAGGTCAGGCTCTCTGCTGTCAGTGTGAAGTCCACCTCTACCCCACCCCCTGTGCCCCACCCCTGCTTGCATGCTCTCTCTTGCTCTCAAAAACAAATCCCTATTAGGGGTGCCTCGGCAGCTCAGTTGGTTAAGCATCCGACTTAGGCTCAGGTCATGACCTCACAGTTTGTGAGTTCGAGCCCCGTGTCCGGCTCTGTGCTGACAGCTCAGAGCCTGGAGCCTGCTTCGGATTCTGTGTCTCCCTTTCTCTCTGCCCCTCCCCTGCTCGTTCGCTCTCTCCCTCTCTCCCTCTCTTTCTCTCCCTCCCTCTCTCTCGGGGAGCCCGGGTGGCTGAGTTGGTTAAGCCTGACTTCAGCTCAGGTCATGAATTTCATGGCTCCTGAGTTCGAGGATCTGTGCTGACAGCTCAGAGCCTGGAGCCTGCTTCAGATTCTGTGTCTCCCCCTCTCTCTGTCCCTCTCCTGCTCACACTCTATGTCTCTCTGCCTCTCAATAATAAGTAAATGTGAAAGATCAAAAAAGGTTTAAAAAATATAAATCAATATTTAAAGGATTTATTTATTTATTTTTTCAACGTTTATTTACTTTTGGGACAGAGAGAGACAGAGCATGAACGGGGGAGGGGCAGAGAGAGAGGGAGACACAGAATCGGAAACAGGCTCCAGGCTCTGAGCCATCAGCCCAGAGCCCGACGCGGGGCTCCAACTCACGGACCGCGAGATCGTGACCTGGCTGAAGTCGGACGCCTAACCGACTGCGCCACCCAGGCGCCCCATAAATCAATATTTAAAAAAAATATATTGCGTCCCCCAATTTCAGGCTGACGAGTTACGATGCGGTCATGTTGGACTAGAGGGAGTCCCAAATCCAACGAGGGAGCATCACATAAGGCCATGTGAAGACACAGACACGCAGGGAAAGACCACATGACAACAGGGACGGGACTCAGGAGCCGTGCAGGTACAAGCCAAGGGAAACCAAGCAGTGCTGGTGACCACCAGAAGCTTGGAGAAGGCAAGGAGTGGTTCTTCCCTAAAGCCTTCAGAGCACAGCCACGCTGACACCGTGATTCCGGACTCCTAGACCCCAGAATCCTGCAGGAATAAATTCCTATTTTAAGTCACCAGTTTATGGCAATTTCTTATAGCAGCCCTAGGAAACAGCAGCCAACAAACTGAAGCAGATGGAAATATCCAAATTACCGAACGATCAAAATTTAGACCGATCAATCACTGAAAGCATACATACAGGTATCCTAAATGCGCGAGGTCGATTTCAAAGGTCTCAGGCGGTCAGGATGGATTCAGAAAATGGGAAACCTCACCAGACTTTTTTAAACGGAGATGATTTAGTGTAGAGAATCTGGTTAAACAGGAAGTGGAGAACTGTCAGGGCAAAGGGCATATGGAGGCCGAGAGGCGGACAGTAACTGGTAAGCGGCCACCACCCCTGGGCCAGGAGGACACAGACAAGAGACGCGGTTACAAGCAGGGACCAGGGGCCATGCCCAGCTCATTCTGGGAGTGGCAAAAGCTGGAAACTGTAACTAAGCTCTGCTGCCAGGGCGAAGAAATGCTGCTACGAGCAGGAAGGCAAATGGAAGAAGGAAGTCCCTTTTCCCGACTTCCGGACACGTGGTTTGCAGGGCCACAGCCCAGCACCACACGGCACAAGTGCGAAGGGGGTCAGATTCCGTGCAGAGTATACCTTAGTAACCCACACACCCTGTTTTCAGACGCGTTAGCTGGCGTCCCAGTCAATACATGACCGAGGCAACCAAGCCTTTGCCCATAGATTTCTTAGCTTCCTCAACGGAAAGCAGAGGCGGCAAGCTGCTATTTATACCAGCGCCGTATCATATACCGACTGATTCTCCATAAAAACCACCGGAAATGGAAGTAACGGGCTTACGTTCCCGCAGGACAAGAACCTCCTGCAGGACAGAGCAAGGACCACCCTCTTTGGCTACGAGTGTCTGTTCGCCTCTCTCCCTACTGTCTCCCAGCCAGGCCTGCTCCCTGCCAGGTCCCTAGCAGGCCCTCGGGTCTCGATTTCCCTTCTATGACAAGGACGGTTTCTTCTATTTTTCAATCAGGTAGAAGGGGTTCAAAGCTCTTACTGTAACTTGAGCGATCCCCAAGTGCGCAAGGATAGGCTCATTCCCTGGGTTGAGAGTCATAAAAGCCCTACGTGCAGAGACAAAACATAGCGTCCTTTTCCTAATCATATAAAGTCCGGTCAAGCACTGCATTCCAAGATGTGCAGACCAGGACCTGCTGAACTAGTTTCCATTATCTAAACAGGGCATTTGAAGGAAACAAGGGGCAGGTGGGAGGGGGAAAGTGACAGTGGGTAAAAGGGCTGGGTAAATTTCAAAAACAGAAACATTCAATTTACAATAAAGAAGGGAGAAACAAAAATTACCCAACAAGCATGCAGCTAGAGAAGGAGGTTATTTTTTTCTTTTTTCTTTTTTTTTAAATTTATTTTTGAAAGAAAGAGAACAGCGCGTGCACAAGCAGGGGAGGGGCAGAGAGAGGGAGACAGAGGATCTGAAGCAGGCTCTGAGCAGACAGCAGAGAGCCTGACGTGGGGCTCAAACTCACCAACCATGAGATCATGACCTGACCTGAAGTTGCATGCTCAACCAGCCGAGCCACCCAGGCACCCCAGAAAAATGTTATCCTTTTTAATTTTTTTTTTTTCAACTTTTTTTTTTTTTTTTTTTTGGGACAGAGAGAGACAGAGCATGAACGGGGGAGGGGCAGAGAGGGAGACACAGAATCGGAAACAGGCTCCAGGCTCTGAGCCATCAGCCCAGAGCCTGACGCGGGGCTCGAACTCACGGACTGCAAGATCGTGACCTGGCTGAAGTCGGACGCTTAACCGACTGCGCCATCCAGGCGCCCCCCTTTTTAATTTTTTAAAATGTTTATTTGTTTTTGAGAGAGAGAGAGAGAGAGAGACAGAGAGAGACAGAGAGAGGGAGGGAGGGAGAGAGGGGCAGGGAGGGAGACACAGAATCTGAAGTAGGCTTCAAGCACTGAGCTGTCAGCACAGAGCCCAACGCAGGGCTGGAACCAATGAACGATGAAGTAACGACCTGAGCCAAAGTTGGATGTTCAACTGACAGAGCTGCCCAGGCGTCCCTCATGTTATCTCTTAAACCTTTTCATTTTGAGAGACAGAGAGAGAGAGAGAATGAGTGCTCAGAACCATGTGTGAGCGAAGGAGGGGCAAAGAGAGGGAGAGAGACAATCCCAACCAGGCTTGATCTCATGGGACCTGAGCCAGATGTGTAACTGACTGAGCCACGCAGGCACCCCAATGTTGTCATTTAGAGCTGGCAGGTTCAGTCTAACATCTGAAAGCTGAGGGTCTCCATCTGGGTAGGCAAATCAGTGTGCCAGCCGAGTGCTGGTCACTCAGTGTGGAGGCCAACTGGGTTTCTGAGGGAAGAGTACAGAAAGCGATTAATGATGTCTGTTAGGGGAAACAGGGGTGGCCAGGTGACTGGTATCATTAGTGTCCCAACAGGCAGAAGAATACCAGAGAATGCCGATGTCACCTGCAAACTCACAGAGCAGAAAACTGGACATGGGAGATACCGTAGTTCACTCTAAAATGTAATTTTATCACATTTAATACTTTGAAACTAAGACTTATCTTGGGGCGCCTGGGTGGCTCAGTCGGTTAAGCGTCCGACTTCAGCTCAGGTCACGATCTCGCGGTCCGCGAGTTTGAGCCCGGCGTCGGGCTCTGGGCTGACGGCTCAGAGCCTGGAGCCTGCTTCCGATTCTGTGTCTCCCTCTCTCTCTGCCCCTCCCCTGTTCATGCGCTCTCTCTGTCTCAAAAATAAATAAACGTTAAAAAAAATAAAATTAAAGTTTAAAAAAAAAAACTAACACTCATCTTAAAACTGTCAGTGGGGCTTTCCCTTTGTGAGGTACATCTAAAATAAATGTGTATATTACAATCAATGGCATCTTAAGCACGATAAATACATTAATTGAAAAATCAAGGCTCCCTTTACGAGAGCAACTTGTGTCTTGATCCTGATTATAGACATCTCTCCCACCCCAGGGGAATCAGTGCACCTTATGAACCCCTCTAATTACATAAGTGACCAAAAAGTTTTACTTCCAGGAAGAGTCAAAGTAATAAAAGGTTTTAAAAAGCCCTAAAAATTGAGTGATCAGTCTTAAAACATCGATGAGGTACACTACAGACATCTTTCATGCTTCCTTCGTTGTAGATAACTCTAGACCCTTTGTCAGAGTTAATTCTCTATACAGGATTAAACAGAATTAATTGAAGGATTTGCTTCTGGGTGTTTTTTTTTCTGGAACTAAGTGTCTCAAGCTAAATGAAAACAAGTAGTGAGTCTCTCAGAGTTTTATCTCAGGAACCGTGGTTCACAGTCAACTGTACATCCAATACTTGTAATTTAATAACGGGTAAATGTGCCTGTTTGAAGAAAGGGAACGGAGCTCTTAAAAGTCTTTTATAAACAAAAGCTGGTAAGAAGGAAATGAAAACACACCAGTCCCAAGTTGTACGGAGTGCAGATATATTGGGAACGGTCATGGATACTCATGCAAAGGTAAGGTTGGTAAGAACTTAAATCTGACTGCAGATTTGGCGGTAGCATCCTTTACTTATGGGATGTGTTCGTGCTCGTTCATTTAGGCCAAAGGAAGTTTCCAATCATAGTGCCTCCAGGTGCAGTGCCCAAGGAGGAATGAAGGATGCCAGGTCGATCAAGGGCCCTTCCCCGCAATTTTACAAATGGAGGTTCCAACCTCTCCCCAACAGGGAGAAGAGAGGAAAAGGAAAACTCTCCCCCTGAGGATAGCTTGCTGCAATGCTGCAAGACTGGAAGGCATCTCCGTGTATGCCCACCACGTTCAACAGCAAGGACGAGGCCACCATGGAGAGAGGCAGAGCTAAGAGACCGAGTGCTGGCACCAAGGTCTGAGTCCCTGGACACCTGAAGCCTGATCCATCCGTGTTCCACCCGGTCCCCTGAGACTATTCATCTCCTTTCATTCAACTGCAACCAAGGATCCTCATGAAGACAGCCTGGGAAAAATGTCAATTAGGTCATGGTGCACTCGAGTCCCTCACATTTGTGTACACTGAGTGCACGCGCACAAGAAGGGAAGGCGGGGGCACAGCTGCCCCCCCCCAATGAGAGGTGACCATCAGTTTTGGACTCAAACTGCAATCCCCCCACTCATTGCCACTGTGACTTCTGGGGGGGTTGCTTAGTCGCTTTCAAGCACAATTTTCTCTCTGCCAAATGGAACAAACACCCAAACCTCGCATACTGGAGCAAGTGCCTGTTCCAGTGCCTAAAACAGAGTAGAGCTCAGGAAACAGGGACAGCTCATTTGAAATTTTTCTTTTAAGGTCTATTTGTTTTTGAGAGAGACAGAGTGCAAGCTGGGGAGGGGCAGAGACAGGGAGACACAGAATCCTGAGCCGACACCAGGCTCTGAGCTGTCAGCACAGAGCCCGACGCGGGGCTTGAACTCAATAACCATGAGATCATGAGCTGCGCTGAAGCCGAACACTTAACCGACTGAGCCACCCAGGCGCCCCAGGACTGTTCATTCTTATTGGTGAAAAGACAAGGCCTATGGCTGAGGAGATCTGGGATCTTAAGCATAACGACTAAATTTTGTTCTTCCATTTCCAGATCTGTAACAGAAAAAAAGGTTTCTTTCATCTACTTTCTGCCTTAGTTTGTATAAATTCATACAAAACAGTAGCCATCCTCAGCATTCCTTGGGATAGACTTTCCATAGCGGCAGATAGGAATGCTGCAGGGTGCACGGTCTATTAAAGTGATCAGACAAAACAGAAGTCAGGGAACCAAGGTAGTCCAGAAAGTCTGGATTAACTTACATTTATCTTCACTTGTGCAATTTAAGAAAGTCATGCTTAGTCATCAAGCTCAGTCCTTCTAATTTTTGTGCTAAATGGTGCGGTATTTATCACTGTAGTTTAACACGAAGAGCGTTTACCCTTTCAACCAGGTAGGCAACTCAAGTCCAATAAAGGAACTCAGGAAAAGGGTAGGGCAAAGATAGCCAGTGTGCACAACACCCACTTGACTCTTATCACTACTACTCACTAATACTAGTTATCAGATGAAGAGTAACAGAAGCTCTAGCGAACTTGAATCAAAACGCCCCTGCAAATGGCTAAAATTAACAGCCCAGGAAATAACAGATGTTGGCGAGGATGCAGAGAAAGGGGAACCCTCTTGCACTGTTTGGTGGGAACGCAAAATGGTGCAGCCGCTCTGGAAAAGTGTGGAGGTTCCTGAAAAAAATTAAAAATAGAACTAACCTGTGATCCAGCAATTGCACTGCTAGGAATTTACCCAAAGGATACAGAAACACTGATTCAAGGAAATATATGCACCCTGCTGTTATACGTAGCAGCATTATCAATGATAGCCAAACTATGAAAAGAGTCCAAATGTCCGTCGACCGATGAACGAATAAAGATGTGGTGTGTGTGTGTGTGTGTGTGTGTGTGTGTATACACACACACATATAGTATATATACATATACATATAGTACTCAGCCATAAAGAAGAATGAAATCTTGCCATGGATGGAGTTAGAGTCTATTATGCTAAGTGAAATAAGTCAGAGAAAGGCAAACACTATATGATTTCACTCATGTGTGGAATTTAAGGAACAAAACAGGTGAACATGTGGCAGGGGGAAAGAGAAGCCAACCATAAAACAGACTCTGAATTATAGAGAACTGAGGTTTGCTGGGGGGAAGGTGGGTGGGGAGGCTAGATTAGATGGGTGATGGGTATTAAGAAGGGCACTTGTGATGAGCACTGGCTGTTGTATGTTAAGTGACGAATCACTAAATCCTAAACCTGAAACTAATATTACACTGTATGTTAACTAACTGGAATTTAAATAAACACTTGGAAGGAAAAACGCCCTGGCGAATGAAGCAGTCAAAAGACTGGATTTTGACCAATTGAGAAGTGCCATGCAGCCTTCTAGGAAATCTCTATAAAAGGTGGGAGCATGCCTGTTTCCTTTCAATTGTCCAGAATATAGATGCTGTATCGTGAGTTCCAGCAGCCATTTGTAGCCAAAGGTATGAATGTCAACACCTCGGAATGGCAAAGCAAAGCTGAAGGATTCCCCAATGACTATCTGTACCTCTAGAATAACTTTTTGAAACAGGAGAAATTAACGCCTTGCATATTTAAGCTACCACATTTGGGAGCAGAGTGAAGGCCTGTTACTCATGGCTAAATTCATTTCCTCCCGGATTAAAACAAACAAAATCCTAAACTATGACAGAATGGGGTGAATAAATTGCTTGGGACCTGGAAAGCAGGTACTATCACAAGAATTTAAGAAAACACTTGACGGTGATAAACATGTTCCTAACCTTGACATAGTTGTGCTTTCATGGGTGAAATACACGTTGAATATATATGTGTTCATATGCTTTAAATACGTACAGTTCATTGAATATCCATTTCCCTCAATAAAACTGGGGGAAAGAAAACTGCCTCAGTCCCACCATAATCAGCAAAACGCCACTATTCCCATTTTGGCTTATTTCTACTTCCTCCCATAATTTTTTTATGCATCTTTACTGGTTTTGCATAATTTTTCCTGGACCAATTTCAGGGTTTCCTAGTTTTAGTTAACACTGTACTATAATGTGATCCCAAACTCTATGAATGTAAGGGGCTGAGAAACCTTAATTCCTATTGTTGACCTTTCCTACTGGTACAAGCTGCACCTTCGGGAGGTAGGACGTGGCCTTGGAGATTCCTATTAAGAGGACGGAGTTCCTTCCATATTTAAAGCTCTGGGTATTTTTCAAAACATGCTCTCCCACTCACAAAGATTACGTGTGGTGTACTTACTCCGTCACTTATCCAAAATAGTGCTCTGGTGTCATTATGACTGGTTACTGCTCAGGCTGAACACACTTCTGTACTTTAGATGAAGCGGTCAGGCTGTGTCTTTGCAAGGTGTCTGCAGCCTTTTCATTCCTTCACCCGTGTTGTCTCTTCCTTCCTAAAAGTTGTGCCTACTGATTATGATCTTTTCAGAGTAACTATTTCTCTGCCCCGTTTGCTAGTCTGCGGTTCTCCTATTAACATGCATGCATTTTGGGGGCACCTGGCTGGCTCAGTCAGAAGAGCATGTGACTCTTGATCTCAGGGTGGTGAGTTCAAGCCCCATGTTGGGTGTAGAGATTACTTACAAAAAATAAAAACTTTAAAATTATGCATAAGTTTCTTGTATTGCTTCTTTTAAGTGTATTTTTGAGAGAGAGAGAGAGAGAGAGAGCGAGCATGCCAGCCAGCAGGGAAGGGGCAGAGAGAGGTAGACAAAATCCCAAGCAGGCTCCATGCTATCAGTGCAGAGCCGGGCACAGGGCTCAATCTTGAACCGTGAGACAGATACAGCCTGAGCTGAAATCAAGAGTCGGACGCTTTACCGACTGAGCCACTCATGCACCCTCCTCGTTTCACTTCTAATATATCTACCTCCAGTTTGCGTTTTCTTTTTTTTAATACTTGTCCCCTTCCTTTCCATGTAATAACCCTTACTAGGATTTTATTTTGGTGTTTGCTATCATAATTTAAATCTCTTACAACTATTCCTTACAACTTCTTACTCAGTTTGAGGCCTTAAGTTATTGGCAAAAATAAAGCCTCCTTCCAGAATATCTCCTGCTTCTTGAACCTGCTGACTTGCCAGTACACACGAGAAGTATTTAAAAGCTCCCAAATGATGCATTTATTCAATAATATTATGAGTAAATGAACAACAACAAAAGAACAAAGAAAGGGTAAATGAACAAGTTGAGGATAGCTTCTTAGACCAACGATGTCCAAATCAAACTCAGCAACTTAATTTATTTTTTTATTTTAAAAAATCGTTTAAACACTTACTTCTTTTTGAGAGAGAGACAGAGCACAAGTGGGGTAGGGTAGACAGAGGGAGACATAGAATCGGAAGCAGGCTCCAGGCTCTGAGCTGTTAGCACAGAGCCTGATGCTGGGCTCGAACTCACGAACCAGGAGATCATGATCTAGGCCCAAGTCACCCCCTTCTTTATTTTTTAAATGTTTATTTTTGAGAGGGAGAGGGAGAGTACATACACGAGCAGGGGAGGGGCAGAGAGAGAGGGAGACAGAGGATCTGAAGCAGGCTCTGTGCTGAGAGCAGAGAGCCCTAGGTGGGACTCAAACTCATGAATCCTGAGATCATGACCTCAGAGGAATCAGATACTTAACTGACTAAGCCACTCAGTTGCCCCTCAAACTTGCGATTTAAATGTCCTTGCAAAAGAAAAGAGAATCTCTTACCCTGTGACCGGAATCATTCTGTATTTTAGTTTAAATGGAGTTAAGGGATGTATAAAAGGGTGTGTGTGTGCACCAGTTAGATGTGTGTTTTAAAATAGCTTACCACTCCCCCAAATTTTATGTTAATTATGTTCCCCCTTCCTTCTCCAGTGTTCACATTAATAACAAAAATCAGGGGCATCTGGGTGACTCAGTTGGTTACGTTCCAACTCTTGATCTCAGTTCAGGTCATGATTCCTGAGTTTGAGACCCGCATCAGGCTCCAAGCTGATAGCACAGAGCCTGCTTGGGATTCTCTCTCTACTTCTCTCTGCCCCTTCCCCACTTAACACCAAAACAAAACAAAAACAGCCTTCATACTATCTGCTGAATTCTCTAATATAAACGCTATTAAATGGCAGTGTATGAATTATGTGGTTAGGCCATTTATTTCATGAACATTGACCAATGCAAGAAAACAAGTGCCTGAAGCACCATGCACCCGAAGTAGTGTTCTTTCCTGGCATTCCGAGGTCGCTTCTTTACCCTGTGGGGAACCTCTCAGTATCCGACATCCTTTCCACTGCTTAGTGACCAACAAAGGAAAAAACACTTGTATACTTGCACACAAGTCTTAATTCTTAATTATGTCTTTATGAAAATAAACCAGAGCCTACCCTGTGCTAGCCAGTGATGGATTTTTCCAACATCTTCCAGGCGTACTTTATAAATGGTTTTTAGATTCATCACTGAGACAGGAACTCTACCTGAAGCTTTCAGAACTGTGTTCTTCCTTAAATACAAAAGCAGGGGCTCAGTTAAAAGCAAACTCCTCCTTGTTCTCACTAAATCAGTTTCAATGATGTCCTGACCTCCTAGAAGGAACCCATTTGCGAAACATTTGTTCACAATGAAGAGTGGGTCCCTACCAGTCTTCTGACCTTGGAGATGGTTTGTTTCTAAGGCTCACATGGGAACAAACTGACCCTTCACCAAATGACTTGAGCAGAACTAACTTGTTCTCCATCTTTACCTCAGGTCCCCCTCCCTCCCCCAAAGGCATCACAGAGTTGACTCAGACGGAAAAGAAGGGCCGTGTTTTCTAACACTCAGGAGACTTCTTAGCAGGTATGAACCTCTCTACTTTCACCAGAGGGCCACGAGATAGTTTTAGGAATAGTCAACGTACTGAGAACCTGATAAGAACATTCAGACAGAAATGGTTGTCCAATCATACCCCAATCTTTGGATCACTGGCTGAGAGTAGGTTCCGAAGAATTGCAACCAAGAGCCCCAAAAGGGTGCGTTCCCTGCCCCCCACTCCCAGTTACACAGCGACCTTGAAGCAGTCAATTCACAATCTATGCAGATGATGTTCAGCAGGTATACCTGGATGTGGCCATGCAGATGATTAAACAAACTGAGCTTCCCATCTCATTCCTGCCACTTGGCTCCTCCCCAAAATGCCCCCATTGAGCTCAGCAGTACTGCTGATATTTGAATCTCACCCCTAGGTTCTTCTTATTACTCACAGCAGACTGTCTGCTAACAGTGACTGTATTCGCTGCAGGAAGTTAAGCATGGGAGACAAAATCCTCTGTCCGACTCCTTCTCTCTCCTCTCCGTGAAATTCTCAAATTTCCAGTTCCTTGAGATTTCATCATTGCAGTCACAGATCACAGATCTCTCTTTACGTCTCTAGCGAATCATGACAACTCGTTCTTCTTTCCAGAGTGGCTGATCCCAGAAAGTGGAGAGCACCAGCAATTCTGTGAATCATGTCTCAAGGACCCCAGAGCGTTCTCAATCTCCAAGGATAGAAAGGGGTTAATAAGATGAAGCCACAGTCGGCAGGGGGGGGGGGGGGGGGACCCAAACGCGGCAGGTCTTGGGGCTCCCCAGGTGACGCTGACAGCAGCCAGGTCCAGGAGACACCAGCAGGGTAAGGCAACGGATGAAGTCCCCACTGCCGTAAAAAGGGGAGCCACCAACCACTGCATCCTCGGGGACACAAGCTCACCAAAACGGAACAGAAATAAAATACAGCTATGCGCTAAAGGGGATGCTGACAACCAAGAATTTAAGAGCAACCAAGAACCACTCTGAAGGCATAGAGAAGAAAGCAGCCCGCTCTGGCGTTAGAATATGCCAGAAGTAGTCACTGCAGAAACAGACGCTCAAACCTCTAATCACAGGGCTTGAATAACAGACGATCTGACTCTTCAGAAAGACCACTTCAGTATCATGCATAGGAACAGGATAGCTGCTGAGAAACTTATTAAAACCCAGAACTATCCTTCTGCCCCTTCCTGATTTTAACTTTATTTATTTTGAGAGAGAGAGAGAGAGAGAGAGGGGGAGGGAGAGAGGGAGGGAATATGAATGAATGAATGAATGAAGATGTGAACAGGGGAGGGGCAGAGAGAAAGACAGAAAATGCCAAGCAGGCTCTGCACTGTCAGCACAGAGCCCGATGTGGGGCTCGAACTCCCAAACAGCGAGCTCATGACCTGAGCAGAAATCAAGAGTTGGATGCTGAATCGACTGAGCCAGGCAGGCGCCCCCTTCTGCCCTTTCTTTACAGCACATGATCAATTCCTTACCACTTCCAAAAAAGGTCTTATTTATTGCACAATTCACTTATTCAAATGTTCTAAGAATGTGAACTCTCCATTCAATTTCTGCTCAACGATTAGCAATGTTTCCTTGACTTTCAAGCTTTTCCTACAAGGAAAACCTCTCATGATTTTTTCTTAAAACCTTGTTGTCTGGACCAGGCAAGAAGATTTTAAATCAATTCAGGTATGCTATCACTCAACGGTAAGAGAACTTTTCTATGCCCCAAAGTTACATGTGTCCCTTCCTAAACCCAAAGGGATGGGGACTCAACAGAAACAAGGGTCTCAGTTACCAGGAAGTGACTTTTTATTGTTTGGGAAAGACTCTGAGATTCTGAACCTTATCTTAAACTTCTGTTGCTCACCTCTGTCTCACCTATAAATAAATAAATCTGAGCAGCAGAGAGATCTGCCTGGAAAGCATTAAGCGCCCAGTCTTTCTGTAGTCCCCGCTGAGGCATGCCAACGCCCACTTGTACTTGGGGAGGGGGCTGGATGAGAAACAGGCAGATGATGGGGAGGGCAGAGGAGGGAAGGGAGCTTAAGTGTGCGAAACAAGCCCTGACTGGCTAGTCAACTTTGGCCACATCCCCCTTGGCAAACCCTCCCCCTCCCCAAGGGATTACTGCTGCACGGAGGTCACAGGAGCTCGTGTGGGTCATTGTTCCCAGGCCCCCACACACCGGAGCCTGCCCAGTAACCTACACATGCCGTCTGAAAGGGAGTGGGACAGGTTTCACGTGCAAGAAAGAATAAGGGAAAGGGGGCGACTGACCTGGATGGCCTGGCGGCCCTGCTGTGCGTCGGCCAGCAGCTGGATGGTAAGTGCCCTGGAGTCCTGCAGCGCCTCCTGGAGGTAGATGAAGCTGTGGCCGCCGTGCCGGCCCATCGTGCACTCACGACAGATGGGCACTGAGCAGGTGTCACAGTACAGGTGCAGCACCTGGGGACCAGAGAGGGGACAAGCATTAATGAGATTTGGGACTAGCGGGGAGGGAGGCAGCCTCAGGGGTGCTCTGTGGATGCCAGACCCCAGACACCCCCTTCCCACTTAGCAAGCACACCCCCGCAGCCAACCGCAGGCAGCGTGTCCTCCTTTCTTACCCCCTCAAGGAGAAAACAACCAATTCGCTCTTTCCACTCCGGTTTCATTCAGAACTTTAACCGAGACTCCAAAGGCAAAGACGAAACAAAACAATCCTCCTGGCATGAGATTTTCCCTAGGTCTCAGATTAATTGCCCAGAAAAGTTCTAAGACTGTACCTCCCTGGTCTGAGATTGGTGGCCCGAAAGAAAGAATATACCAGAAAAATGTGTCTTGCCACCCCACCCTCTTGGGTGTGTGAAACACAGTTAGGAGCCAGTATTAATCACCCTCACAGGGCAGCTCGCAGCCACAGTCTCCCCCCATCAAGGAGATTAGCGCAAAGTGCAAAGCATGGTTCTCCCAGGCACGCGGGCAAGCTCTGGGCTTAAGCTTCTGGAACGAAGGCAAAAAGCTAGTGGTAAGGTCAGCCAGCTTCTTGTCTTTCTTCTTCCTGCCAAGTTGTTCCAAGGAGTTGACCCCGAGAGGCAGCCCGTGCTGACAGAACTGCTTTGTGATGTTCTGTATCTCCCTGGGGCCCAGCCTGCCGGGAGGGAGACACGGCTTGGCACAACCTTCACCTGCTGATAAACGAGGAGCTCTCAAGAGCGGAAGCTCCTTGGCACAGAAACTGGGCCAGTCGAGCTGTATCCTTCCACGGAGCAGGGCACTTAGCACCGCTCTCTGTCAACGTCGGCTGGACGGCTTTCGAGAGCAGAGCTTCCATTCGCTGCCGGCATACCTGGGCTTGGGGAAAAGCCAGCCGACGCGCAACAGGCAGGGAAGCGGTGTCCGAGGGGCTGCTTTTCCGCACACAATACGCTTAATCCCCAGATGAAGACCAGAGGTCGAGGCGTCTTAGGGCCACACAGCAAGCAAGGGCAGAACAGGGCGGCCAACTCGAGCCTTCTGGAAGACCCGCCAGACGCTGGCTCTTCACCAGAGCACTGAGCACCTTACGAGGTCTTGTGGCGTCCAGGGTGGGAGACCCGAGGCCAGGCGATTCTGCGCGGAAGCCCGGCCCAGAGCAGGCAGAGCGTTACCCGACTTGCAGACGGGCAGGGAGGGCCGCGACATTCCCAGGAGAAAGACCCTCGCAGAAAGGAGCCCGGGCGAAAGTACGGATGCTGACTGTCTGCTCTTCAGGTTGTTTTGTTAACTAACCAGACGCCGATCCGAGCACATCCGCTGGGAGATGGTGTCCCCAGACAAGCTCAGGGCCACAGGCCGACTCTGCTGAGGGTGCAGGGAGTCAGAAGGGGGCTGTGTGGTCCTGCGTGGTTTAGGCTGCTTCTCTAGGGACCGCTGGACTCAGAAATCGGGGAAAGACTTCGATTATGTTTCTTTTTTTTTTCCAAAAAATTCTTTAATGTTTATTTATTTTTGAGAGAGAGACAGACAGACTGACCGCGAGCATGCACATGCACGAGCGGGGGAGGGGCAGAGAGAGGAAAACAATCTCAAGCAGCCTCCAGGCTCTGAGCTGTCAGCAGAGCCCGATGTGGGGCTCCAGATTGCGACCTGAGTCGAAGTCAGACGCTTAACCGACTGAGCCACCCACTTCCTATTTCTAAGAAATGGTTCCGCTGTGGTAAGTTTATGGGCCCCATTTTATAGGAAAGAAATGGGATCAGCCTTGTGACTAGACGAGGGCCAGTGCAGTACCTTCCCAGCAACCGAGGGCGACTGAAATTTGGTGACTGTAATTTGCCTCCAAGACCAATCGCTTTTTAAAGCCGGTTCACCATTTTAGAAATGATCATCTAATCTGATAAAGCTAAAATTTTCAAGCTGACCTTAAATGCTAACCAAAAGATGCTAAAGCAGATAAACTTGGGGGAAATTCCTGGACAGTCTCTTTTTATGATGTGGGGCTAAAGCACCCTCCCCCACCCCGTTTCAACAACTCAACCTCCTGCCTTCCCGTTGGCTCCCTCCATTTGTCACGGGAATCAAGGGGTCACTCCTATGCTCATGTGAAGTGTGAAAACCTTCCCTCTGTAGGCTCCTTTGAAATTCGAATGGGACAGGTCTCTGAACCTTCTGTCCTCTCTGCCCCTGCCGAACAGTAAGCAATCCCCTCTTCATCCCTTCTCTGGACAGCTGTGGGGACTGACCAGGGTCCCCTGGCTTTCTTCAGTCTCTGTGAACAGAACGGCTTTCACTCGCAGTGAGTAGGAAAGAACCTGAAGCTGTCAGCCCGAGCCCGGCACCATCTGGCCGTGGACGTCTATCCAGTCACCTGACCGGGCTTGCCTCGTCTGTGAAACACAAGCAGTCCAGCGAGGTGCCTCCAGAGACCGCTTCCATCCCTGAAATCCTGGGAACCCTACCTCGGGGACTGAACACCAGAAACCCAAAGTCCTTTGAAATAACTCTGGGCTGAGCAAGGAAGCCAGGCTCCAGGTGCCAATTGTGTGACTGCAAGAAACCAAGGTGGTTCTTCTGGGTTTTTTAAATCCAGACCCTGCAGTCCGCTAAGCACCCGACTCTTGATTTCAGCTCAGGTCATGATCTCAGTTCGTGGGATGGAGCCCCAAGCTGGGCTCTGTGCTGACAGTGCGGAACCTGCTTGGGATTCTCTCTCTCCCTCTCTCTGCCCCTCCCCTGCTTGCCTGAG
>NW_024412400.1:2330863-2340556 GCF_014898765.1 Herpailurus yagouaroundi
TCCCACCCCTCCCCCTCCTCGGCCCCTCCCACCCCTCCCCCTCCTCGCATGGCGACAATCTGGCTGCCCCAGCTGAATGGAGCAGGCTCGACCTCTGACCTTGCAAGTGACCACCCTCTTCCCTGCCCCCAGCTTCCAGAACGCCCCACCCACTGCCTTCCTCTCCCATAATTTCTAAAATACCAGGCAGAGACAAAGACCTAGGAATGTGGGCCCAGCGGGAGAGGAAGGAGAGAGGTTAAGGAAAAAATAAATAAATAAAAATACTCAGTAGGCAGGTTGGCCTTATCCGGTACTAAAATAAAGTGCTGCGTTAATGAACAAGACTGGGTGTGCACTTCTAGAATCTACTTTTTATACCACCTGTGTGATCCAACAAGAAACGAAGGAACGGAACGAACGCTCGCGCGCGCGCGCGCGCGCGCGCACACACACACACACACCCACTCACCCACATGCGACTCCTATTAGAGCACCAGGCATCTGAAAGGAGATTCCAGTTTAAAATACAACGACCCAGATCACTGAAGAATGGAAACTGAAAGGATGTCATCAAAACGCCCCAACCGAAATACAGAACCGCTGTATGCTGACGTTTCTGAGATTTTTTTCACATCCCTTAAAACGACTGGGGACCTCTGGCCTCCCACAAACTCCGGCCTGGACAAAAGGAGGTCACACCAACCACCCATGAGGGTTTCCAAGTTTCCCAGCATAGAAATCAAGGGGAGGATGGCTGGGCCACAAGCCTTACCTGTGTGTGTATGCCAATTAAAAAAAGGCAAAACATTAAATCAAGCTCAAGGAGTAGAGTCCAGCTATTCTGAAACGAAGTCTATTAAATAACATCAGAACCAAGTTTTACTTGATGCAGGGAAAATTATGCAGAATGCCAGTGCTCCAAAACCCACAATCCAAACCTGAGGAAGAAGTCCCTCCTGCACCCCGGCCGCGTGCTGCAACCTGGGGGCCCCAGGGGCCCTGGAAGAGGGGAAAGAAAGGAATCTGGACCGATTTTCATGCACAATCACTACCAGCTCCGGTCAGCAGAACCCAGCTGAGGATAAGCTAAGGTGGCCAGGGAGGGAGGAGGAGAGGCATGAAGCATTTAAAAAAAAAAAAAACAAAAAACAAAAAACTGGGGGAGGGGGGTCTCCTGGCTGGCTCAGTCCATAGAGCATGTGACTCTCGATCTTGGGTTGAGTTTGAGCCCCACGTTGGGTGTAGAGATTCCTTAAAAATAAAATCTAGCATGAAGAAATTTTAGGGAACATATATGCCATTTTACTGCAAAAAATATGTAAGTGCAAATCATTTTTTTAAATCTCCCCATTTCTCAATGTTTCTACTTTATGTAACCATCCAAAAACGTTACATTCTGTGCATAGGTGAATTGTTTTAAAAGACAAACAGAAGCATGTTATGCTAGCTTTTTTTCTCTTAAGCTGTATTAACTTGGAGAATGTTCTGGCTCAGGCTGCCCATTTTATAAATGCCTGCATGGTATGTTGCCTGTGGATATACCACAGGCTTATTCAATTAGTACCTGCTGATACAATTTTAAAGCCATTTCCTGATTTAAACAAAAAAAAATCCCGAGCAACTCAGTGTTGCACTTTCTTGTTCTTTATATACCTCAATTTCTTCAATTTGGTAATACGTACAACTGCTACATCACTTGATGTACAGGAAGGCAAATGTGCTTACAAGTGTGGATAGTAAGTAAGGATTCTCCAACTTGCTAACTGTTAAGTGAAGAGAGAAAGGCTGTCGAGTACCAGTTTCTGTTCCCGATGAGACCAAACGTACACAAAAAGCCAGCAGGGGAACACCAGATGAGACGGTCCGTGTTGGGACTGGGAGTTAAGATTCCACTTCTGCTTGGCTGGAAGACTTCAGTGGACACTGAGACTGAAAAGCCCAGGGAATTCTGCATCCTCAGTAACGGCTGCTAAGGAGATTGTCCTAAACACAAGGGCATGGGGGGAGTGGGGCTGCTCGCTGGAGACACCTCTAGAGGTGGGCAGTGAGGGGTCTCGGGCGATGGGCGATGTACGGAGAGAGAGGTGTTAGGAATAAAAACGGCACTCAGTAGTCTCGGGGGTTAGCATTCAAACACTCAGTGAAACAGACACTGGGGGTCCCGTACAAACCCACGATGCCCTTCCTGCAATTCCAAAATCCAACAGGCTCTCAAAACTGAAAGTTGTTACATAAGCTATTTGTCAGCAAAACCTAAACAGGCATGCAAATGATTTATGATTTTAAGCTATACCATTTAGTATAAGTTCAAGCACTTGGCTGGAGAAATGCGAATGCCCATTATCTTGTGTTGTTGTACAATATTTACTTTCTAAAATCGGAAATTTTAAATGTTGAGGCACATCTGATCGCACGGTTTAGGATATACGATCTGGACACATACTAGTGCCTGTCTGGCCAACGAGGCGAATGAAATCCATTTCCAAGTGAAATCAGCAACAGAATGAGTCAAGACTATGCCTAGTGGTGGGGCAGGTATCCAAGAACAGCCCAAACTGGGGTCAGAGCAGCCTGCTCAGCTCCAGACCTAAGTTTGTAAACTCCGTGGACAAGGCAAATTTGGAAAGGAAGCGCTGAAAACAGAGGAAGGCCATCAGGCTCTAACAGCTTCAGACTCAATGCTGGTGCTGGTGCCACCAGAGAAATTAGTTTGAAGATCAGGACGAGCCGTGTGCTGCTCAGCTGAGTTTTCTGTGCTACCCCCCCCCCCCCCCAGCCACATAAAGGTTCCTTTCCCCATTTGTTTTAAAGTGATCTCTACCCCTGATGTGGGGCTCGAACCCACAACCCCGATGTCAAGAGTCACGTGCTCTTCTGACAGAGCCTGCCAGGCACCCCTAATTGTTTAATCGTGATATCACATTGTGTGAGAAAACATACATGGCACTTCTGGGGGTGAGGATGAGGAGAGAATGTGGCGGTGCTTCTGTTCGCCCCACTTCTGTCGCCTGGAGTATCTTCCCTCTCCGGGCTCTATCCCTCATGTTGCACACAGATAGTGAGGCTCTGCCTCAGGTGCCAGTGACAGACATGCCCTTGCTGGGCCTGCCTCCATCCTGCTTCCTCCCTGCGTTACACAGGGAACTGCTCATAAACTCATTCGTCAGCGTCCGCCCCTGGGGAACCCAACCTGCACTCCTGGACTACACATGTCTCCAGGTCGGACTCCAGCTTGCAGGCTGGGCCTTGTTATCTCTGCCCAACCCATGCGGCCTGAGGCACATTCCCGGCTGACCATGCTCACCAAGACCACAGGCTTCAGTGCCCACAGCCCAGTCTCCCACACTTCCCGAAGGCTTTAACAAGGGCCCGCAGGCAAGGAGTATCTTCTCCACACTGCCAAGGGACACACCTGTGCTTGGGGGGGTCCTCCAACAGATCCAAGTTACGTGACATGGCACTGAGGGACACTTCAGAACACGCCAGAATCAAAATGAAAAAATGTACATATGATTTAAGGAATGCACTTGCTGTGATGAGCACAGGGCGTTGTATGGCATTGTTAAATCACCAAATTGCACACCCGAAACTAACATTACACACTGTATGTTCACAGTACTGGAGTTAAAATAAAAACTTGAAAGAAAAAAAACACACTTAAGGAAAAAAAAAAAAGGGACAAACTAGGTATTAAAGGGTGATGGGGTGCCTGGGAGGCTCAGTCGGTTGAGCACCCAACTTCAGCTCAGGTCATGATCTTGCGGTTCACGGAGTTTGAGCCCCACAGTGAGGTCTGTGCTGACAGCTCAGAGACTGGAGCCTGCTTCAGATTCTGGGCCTCCCCCACCCCCCGACTCTATCTCTCAAAAATAAACATTAAAATAAATTTATAAATAAAGCCACGTTTTGGGGGGAAAGGGGGTGATACAGAGAATTTCGGTGATCTTTTATTAAGCTTTCAAAATGTTTATTAAGCATTTAAGACATTAGAAACGTTTGATGAAGCATTTAGAAATGTTCGAGTACATTTCTAAAACTTTAATAAAATCAGAAGTGTTAAAAATAGAAAGAATATACTGCATAATTTCATTTATACAAAGGCAAAACTAAGATCAAAAAACCAGAAGAGAAGCTGCAGGTGAAAGTTCTTCTATTATCTTGAGGAAAGGGGTGGTTACATAGGTATAGAACTGTCAAAATTCACAATGTACAATTATGTTCATTTTATGTAAGTTACACCCCCCCCAAAAAAAGGGGGGGAACCCTCCCACTGACCATCTAGTATCCCCGGGGTGGGGTTTGCAGCCTAGACTTGGTGGTGAGGCGCCCATAGCTGAGGACCTAACAAATTCTCGTGCAGCCCCGTCAATGAGGCACTCCAATGGCCCCCCACATAATTGACTTCTAATAGGTTGCTACCATTCTTCCCACAATGTTCCCATTAGGTATTGTTTTTCTAAAATTCTATCTAGCAAGAGGCAAGTGTTGGACTAACTCCCCCAGAGGATTTGAAAAAATTAGAACTCTGAGCCCGATTTACAGCACCACAGGCGGCCAGCGGTCATGCAAAGCCATATGAAATCATCAGTGTCCCAGCTGCTGCCCCGGCATGCATCTGACCTCTGATGTACTAATGAGTGGCCCACACAGCTTCCAGCAGCAAATAAAAGAGATTTGTGCCAACACTGAGATCACTGCCCACGTAAATTATAGATTTTTAAACCAGACATGAAAAGATAGATTTGGTTGCCTCCAAGGTCACAAAAGCAAGGCACAATTTTAATCTGTTGTGTTCTGGACCCAAGTAGGTAGTGCTTGGGAGGCCGACTTAATAAAATGGCCAGACTCTGTAGGTGGTCATGTAACTCAGTCCTCACCTCTTAAACAGTGGGCAACATTGTGCACCTGAAACCTTTTCCCTCCCTCAAGTAGCAAAAGGGGTTTCAATTGCCTCTGTGGCTGAGATCATGTGGACGGGTGAATTTAAAGCCAGGAAAGTCACTCATCAGCCGGGGAAAATTATCCCAGGGAGGAAGCAGAAATAAAGATTCAGATAATAACAAAAAAGGTTTTTAAATATTACCAGTCGTATTTTCTCCCTCGAACACAACAAAATAAAAATTTCCCATTCTCTCTCCATTCCATCAAGTTCTATATTCCTGAGTAGCTGGACGAACACATTGATTACTCTGCCCTGGGTAAGAGAGGCCCAACTCTCACTTTTCCTGATGGCCCAAGGTTACAGGGTCACGATCACTGACAATTTTAAGAGCGGGGTTTCGCTAACCAGGCACTGCCTCCAAATCAAAAGGTTAACCAAGTATTTAATCACTGTAGAAACTCCATTTTCATCCAGACTTGTTTGCAGGCAGGTGTCATCTAAATTGGGAAGGAGACCAAAGAAGAAGGCAGCCGATGGCTTCTGAATTGTCAATGCAAGTGCCCAGGGCAACAGTGGCTAAGGTGTGCATGTCTGTGAAGCATGGGGATGTGTCTCCAGGCGCAAGCCTGGGCTTTTCCACAGTGCTCCAAACCATCCCCGTTAAAACAGACCCAACTCGCAGCACCTCTTCTCCCCCTACCACCGCAGGAGTCACCAGAACCTTTCTCCACGGTTTCCTGAGTAAAAGGCAAAAAGAGAGCATGAGCATGAGCAGAGGGGGTGCAAGCCAGGTCTCTAGTGGAACAGCAGGGGGCAAAGGGGAAGGGTTAGTCTTGCCAGGAAATGGATTTCCTTTTTAAACCCTTTTCAAGGTAGCAGTTTGTTAGGTAATTAATTTAAGCCATCCATTCCTTCTTCTCCAACAATAGGAAACTTGGTCCCAAGGACACCCCCAAAAGGCCAAAGGGGCCCTGGGCTGGCCAGAGCCAGGCCAAGCTAGGAGACCAACTTTAACGAGCCTCCTGCCAGGACACCTAGGTGGTTCTGGGGACAGACCGTCTGACTTCAGCTCGGCTCACGGATCCTGTGGTTCATGAGTTTGAGCCCCAAGTCTGGCTCTCGGCTGTCAGGGCACAGCCAGCTTTGGATCCTTTCTCGGACCTGTCCCCAGCTCGCGTGCGCTCTGTGCTCTCTCTCTCTCTCTCTCTCTCTCTCTCTCTCTCTCTCTCTCTCAAAAATAAACATTTAAAAACAAAACAAAACAAAACACCCTATAGACAGCCTCCTGCCATGTGGGCTGGGAGTCACCCAAGGAACCAGGGATGGTTCTGTGATTCCCAGTTTAAAGGGCAGGCCTTCTCTTGGAGACTTTCTATCAATGATCTAGGGGCCCTAGGTAGGGCACAGGTAGGGCAGGAGAGCTACTGAAACAAGGTGAAGCAGAAATCTCAGATTGAGACCACTAACAAATATAAGGCCTTATAAAAGAAGGGTGTGGGGAACAGAAACCAAAGGCAGCAAAGGGTGGGACCAGGAGCCTAGACAAACCAGTAGAAACTGGTCCAACAGGGAGAAGAAGAACAGGAAGGCCAGATTCCTATCTTGAGTAAGAAGGGCCCAGCCTGTGCTGGAACCACAAGGGACAGACAGGGATAAACCTTAAGGACTGCTTCGGCTGCCAAACCAGGACCAGCCCCTAGAGCAACAAAGCCCTAGTCCCTTGGAAAATCACCCAGTCAGTCCTCTTTCCCACAGTGTGCAGAGCTCTTCCAACAGCTGTGCTCTTAAAGAAGCACTCATCACAGCAGGATCTGGGGACAGTCAAGGAACCACTGGGCCAGCAGGATCTGGGGCAGAGAAATACCAACTAACTAGGAAGAAGATAAAAATCGGGAAAAAGGTCCAGGTGTGGGGATGCTGCAGGTAACACCACCGGAGTCAAGCTCCGCTTTAGAAGCCTGGTGGTTTTGTTTTGTTCCTTCCTCTGATGAAACAATTTCTCATTACCATCATTTTCTCAAGTCTCAAATACGGAACTCCCTCAGAAATCCCACTTTATTCCAATAAAGGAAATCTTGTGGCAACGAGGCAGCTCTTCACGCTGTACCCGTGCGCTGATAGCACAACCTCTGGGCAGCGAGCCGACCCTGACTCGGCAGGTAACACGATCGGGGGGCCCCCACCTCCTGCCCTACACAGTAGTGAGGGACAGAACCCCCCGACGGGCCCACAGCCCAAGCAGACACTCTCGAGTTCAGCAGATGGGGGAAAGCCAGGCCTGCACGGATGAGGGAAAAGGAAAAAAGAAAACCTGCAAGCTCTAACACTGAGACAAAGCACCAGGGGGCATCGGTTATGTGACCTGAAGTTTCAGGAGGAAAATAAAAGGAAAGAGTAGCCCTTCAATTGGTCTCTACTTGGGTCCTGAAATTCCTGACTTGCTCGTCTGGCCCGGTGTTGTTGCGTTTTGGGTTGTTTTTTTCTTGTTGTTCTTTAGAGTCCCTCATATTCTGGCTAGCACCTACACCGGGAAACTGTGAGCTTTGAGGCAGGAGAAATCTAAATACAGTTGACCCTTGAGCAATAACGGGGCTCAGGGGCACTGACGACTCACACGGTTGAAAATCCACCTCTAACTTCGGACTCCCCAAAAGCTTAACTATTAATATAGCCTACTATTGACCAGAAGCCTTCCAGTGGATTAACACATATTTTGTACATACCAAGTTTTATATACTGTGTTCTTAAAACAAAGGCAGAGGGGAAAAATCGGTATCAAGAAAATCGTAAGGAAGGGGCAACCTGGGTGGCTCAGTGAGTTAAGTATCTGACTCTTGATTTCAGCTCAGGTCGTGATCTCACAGTCTGTGGGTTCGAGCCCTGCGTCGGCCTCCACACGGACAGTGAGATCTGCTTGGGATTCTCTCTCTGTCCCTCTCCCACTCCCTTTCTCTCTCTCTCAAAATAAACTTTTTAAAAAAATCATAAGGAAGGGAAAATATTTACAGCACTGCACTGTATCTATTGGGGGGGAGCCCGTGCAGTTTCGTGTTGTGCAAGGGTTGACTGTAACTGGCTGCGATGTGCTGTCAGGTTCTGACCAGGGTGGGCTTTTATTCCTTTTCTGTTCTACCACAGTAACCCCACCGCACCGAAAACTCTGCGTGAGGCACCGCCTGGAGTCTCGCTCGGGCTGGACGGTCCTCCTTCCTGTCAGCTGCGGGGAGCCTCCTGGTCTCCCAACACTTCCCTCCTGGTCTCCAGAGGAAGCCTGCACTCAGGCTGCAGACTCGAGTCTGAGTCCACAATACCCTTATGATGTGTGCTGTGTTTACCGCTCTTTTTTACTATTTACACTGGATTTAAGGCTCTGGGCTAAGAGCCTTGGGAGATTAAGACAGACGAAAAAACTGAAGAAGCTTCCAGTCTCCTACAAATCTTGCTTGGGCCAATCTGGGCGGGGCCAACGTGCACGTGTCCAGGCACCCCCTGTAAATCTCCAACGTGGCTCAGTTTGGAAACCCACTAGAAAGGATCAGTACAACAAATAAGGAATTAACCAGATTACGTGATACTTGGGGGGGGGGGCAAGTTTGGAAAAACTGCCATCCAGAAAAGTTGTACAAAATGACTCCCTTCGCAGGATCTATTGTGGTTGCATGGCCTTGGAGGTGGGGCAGGTAAACCTGAAAAGGCTTCTGGGAAAGAACGGGACAGGAGGACAGAGAGAAGATTTACAAATCCAACGAAAAGGAACAGCTTTAGCAAAGAAGCACGGCTGCTCTTGGCCCGCACCCAGGGAAAAAAAGTCTGGAGGAGACGGGAGGGGAACGCTAGCCGGAGGCTCATGGGTCGGAGGAGGAGGAGGAGACGGGGAGCCAGGGACACAGGCTACGGTGACTGTCCAGGCATCCATCCAGACATGGAAGGAGACCAGGGACAACTGGGGCCGCCTCATGTCGAGGAGCTCAAATGTCAAAGTGGTCCTTCCTTCTTCAACTCTTTTGGTTTTAAGCTGGCTCACTGAGCTCTACCTCTGCCCACAAAATGGGGATCACACAATCTCACAGCTGGTGGTTCAGAACCCGTAAGAGAAAGTGCATGAGATACAAGTTGTAACACAGACGACAGGGAAGGCAGCCTGGTATAAGGGTTCTGGCCTGGCAAGGGACAGGGTAGGTTAAATCAAACTCCAGGAACAGGTTTGCAAGGCAGGGGCTGTTAATGCTGTAAAGCCGCTCAAACATCTCTGCCTGCTGAAAAGAATGTGAGAGATTCCATTCTCTTGGAACTGGAGACTGGAAAAAAGTGTTCTGGACGATAACTGGGACCTGTAGAGATCCCCAACTTCCTGTGGGGCCACAGTGCCTGGCCACAAGGCCGGACAGCCGGTCAGATGAACCTCTTTCAACCCCCACCAGCAGATGTCATTCTACATTTCATGTGAACTCCCAGCCCTCACACTGTGCCCTTGTCCTCAAAGAGGTTACAGTCCAGTAGGAGGGGTGAGTGAGTAAGAGGTCAGCAATGACAGGACTGGGGGAAGAAAACCAGGAAACACTGGGCCTGGCATATAATCCCAGCAGACTTCCTGAAGGAAGGGAAGTCTGAGACTTTAGTCTAAAAGTGTAATAATAGGAATGGGTGGGGGAAAAGTTCCAGACAAAGAATGCTATCACAGGAGAAAGCGAGATACCTTCTCACTCTACCTTCCAAAGCCAAGAACTGCAGGCCCCGCCCGGGACGGGGCCTCTAGGGAGTGCCAGTTACCCCAACCTTTACACTTGGGTCCTCCACCTGTGTGCTGCCTGTACCGCGGGGGGGGGGGG
>NW_024412400.1:2340656-2342147 GCF_014898765.1 Herpailurus yagouaroundi
CTGGTAAATCTCTTGTCAGGGGCCTCTCTGCTGTGTTCCCCAACACCATCATCCCTGAACCTGAACCCGAACCTTCACTCTGGGACAGGGCCTGCCGCAGAATCCTTTCTCGCAGATTTTCCTGCGCCTGGCCTGCCGCCACTTTCCCGAGTAACCAGCAGGCTTGAAACGGGTTTCTCCCCAGGCAGGGAGCACCTTTCATAAAAGTCAGAGATGATCACAGCCGCCCCTCTGTGAAGCCCTGTAGGAGCTCCCCTCACCCACCGTGTCTGGGGGGGGCCATCCTCCAGACTCCTCCACGCTCCTCGGACACAAGCTATGCCTCTGCCTGAGAACGAGGCCCTCACCCCACCCCTGCCTACCCCTCAGTTTGCTATTTTTCTCATCAAAATATGGAGTCTGTTTCCCCTCTGGCTTGAGTCTGGGCTGAACCTTTGCTATTGCCAAGTCAGGCTATGAAACAGGGAGGGGAGCGGCGGGAAGGAGAGAAGAGCCAATGTTTCCAAGGGCCTAGAACACCCTCTCAGAACCAGCAGCCGCACTGTGAGAAGCGCAGGCCCTCTGGCTGACAACCCCCACTGGATCACCACCGGTGAGCAAGCCACCTTGGCTAGCCTACCTCCAGTGACAAATAGGATGAAAAGACTTGCTCCACGGAGTACAGTACCTACAGAACAGTGAGGAACAACCGATCATCAAAATACCATTAAAAATTTTTTTTTGATGTTTATTTTTGAGAGCGAGAGAGAGCCCGTGCACAAGCGGGGGAGGTGTAGAGACATAGGGAAACACAGAATCCGAAGCAGGCTCCAGGCTCCGAGCTGTCAGCACAGAGCCCGACGCGGGGCTCGAACCCACGAACCCCCGGGATCATGACACTTATCCGACTGAGCCACCCAGGTGTCCCATCAAAACACCATTTTTATTTTATCTATTAACAAAGATAAAACAACTTTTCAGTTAAGAGCTGATGGCTAGACAGTTACTTCAATACCTTCAGCCACTCAATACCTTCTTTCCTCCTTGACTAAGGCCTAGGGGATTGAGTAATAGGACATTCGACTTTCCTTCCTCACTCTGCCCATAGCTGATTTCATCAAAATTGAATCCACGGGTTCCATACCAAAGTCATGGTCAGGCAGCAGCCACACAGGGAGAGCTAAATAAAAATGAAGATTCCCCAAACCCCAAGAGCTAGTCACAGTCTCTCAGGGCCTCAATGTAGCAAGCATGTCCAGAAGCATTTTTCCATGTCAGAGACGGTATCTATGAACCCGGTGGTCCTCCAGAAGTAACTATCCAGGAGAATGTGGTGGAAAATAAAACCATTAAAATGGGAAGGGGAGGATGCAAAACCTCCAGAAAGTTTCCAAAGGGGCCAAACCTCAGACATCTTTCCCTGGGTCCTCCCTAAGCCAAAAGCCTCTCCTACACTTTTGACAGAACTCCAGGGGCTCCTGGGTGGCTCAATCAGTTAACTGTCTGAACTCC
>NW_024412400.1:2342157-2369822 GCF_014898765.1 Herpailurus yagouaroundi
ACTCCAGGGGCTCCTGGGTGGCTCAATCAGTTAACTGTCTGAACTCCTGATTTCAGCTCAGGTCATGTGATCTCATGGTTAGGGAGTTCGAACTCCGCCTCAGGCTCTGCTCTTATAGTACGGAGCTGGCTTGGGATTCTCTATCTGAAACCCCCTCTCAAAAATAAATCAATACACTTAACCCTTAAAAGAAACAAAGCAAAACTCCAGACCTGACGTGCTTGTGGTCCAGAGCGTTTCATCTTATTTCTCACCACTGGCCCAATGTGATGTCAGGAAAAGCTTTAACCTCCATTTCTTCGGGGGGAGGGGGGGGGAGGGGGGGGTGTGCAGGATCTCTTCTCCAGTAAATAAGAACCTTCACAAGCTCTAAGCTGTATCTTTCTATGTTCAAGCCATCCAGCTAGGAATGAGACATTTCTTTGAAAAGACAGAGGACTGGGGCGCCTGAGCGGCTTGGTCAGTTAAGCGTTCGACTTCAGCTCAGGCTATGATCTCACGGTTTGTGAGTTCGAGCCCCACATCGGGTCTGCGCTGACAGCTCAGAGCCGTGTTGGGTTGTGTCTCCCTCTCTCTGCCCCCCCTCTACCGCTTGCACTCTGTCTCTCACATTGTTTCAGAAATAAACAAACATTTAAAAAAAAAAAAAAAGACATGATTTATGGCACCATCTTTGAGATGGGAAACAAACCAAATGTCCATCATTAAGACTGGTTAAATAATTGTTAAGCAGATTGATTACTGGGCAACCACGAAAAAGAATGAGATGCTCTACACCCACGGAATGACCTCTAAAGCTACAGAAAAAATAAGGAAGGAGTAACATACATAGTATTGTACTCTTTGTCTAAAGGAAGAAAAATAGGTGCGAGTATTCCTTGCTAATCAAATCCATAGTGAGGAGTACCTGAATGTGCTTGGACATCACTGAATACTACTGTGTATTTTTCATCCCACGTCAAACTGCAGCATGTTTGTGTAGCTACTTAGACTCAATGAAATCGAAGTACTTTTTGCTATTCCCCTCACATCCCTAAACTAATTGTTAAGACAAGCTACAGATTTAGTTTACTACTTATATTAGTAACAAATAATACCCTGTATTTACACAGTATAATGTGAAATGGAAAAGAACAGACAGAATACAAGTCAATATTCACAGTATGATCTCAATGGACGAGATCGGGCGTGTTCAGGGCGGTGTGGCCGTGGACCAGTATGATCTTAACGGAAAATGAAGACACATTAACAAGAATGACATAGATTAACATGTTGATAGTTATCTCTGGATTAGGGTGACTAGCAACTCTCTATATGTTCGAAGTCTCCACACAGGGCATATATAGGAGGCTTCAACGAAGCAGAGGGCTCCCTCCCCTGAGGTTCATTTACCCAAGCTTTGTCGGACCCAGAGTTTAATAATGGCAAATGTTTTCCTAGCTGTGCATTAGCGTCCGGCCCTATGACAGGTGCTTTACATACATTAATTTGTCCTGAACACATGGGGTAGCTACTGTGATCACCCTCTCTTTCCAGATGAAGAAACTAAGGTGTAGTTAGTAACCTGCCCAAGGACACAAGCAGAAAGTGATAGAGCCTGGCTTCAGAGCCAAGGTAGAAACCAGCGGGGCTCTGTGCTTGCTGCCTCTGTCAACAGTAACAACACTCCCTCCCCTATTGTTTTGAAAAGCTCACCCTCTATCAACTTCCACTGAGCCTGCTACGGTCTCATAAGCATATGGCATGGGGATTTTTATCTGTGTGCCAACAACCACTGCCAAAAAAAAAAAAAAAAAAAAAAATCAATCCTTTAATTGATTTTTTTCATGACTCCCTAACTGAACGACCCTCAATGGCTCCCCATTGCCTGAGAGTCAAGAATAAATCCCTCAAGTTTAACATGCTGGACTTTATAGCAATTCCCAAGGGACCCGAAGATGAACCTAGTATGTTGAAACCTCTAGCCAAATGCTCCTAAGTGCTCACCTCTGAGGGCTCCACCCTCCTCCTGGCTCTTATGGAAACTCTTACCCTCTTCACTGCATTTATTCCAACCATTCTTCCTGGCCCCTAATACCTCGCATTTCTGTACAACCCCACCAGGCATAACCCAGAAGTGGACACTTGGCAAAGCTGGAGAAAACCTATTTATCTCCCAACTCCCCCGCCTGCCCCCCCTCAGAGGGAAGGAACACAGCTCTCGGTGTCCTTCTCCAGGATGTGCCCCCAGGGGCTCCAGTGTAGGCCACAACACTGTCCCTGTCCCTAATTCCACTCTTGGCCCCACAATCCAAAGGCTACCCCCAGGGGATCTGTGATCAATTTAGTCCAAGAGTGAGGGCCAATTGTCAAAGAACTGGGTCCAAGATGGCAGCTGGTCCAATACAGAGGCTTTGTTGTTACAGGTCCCTCAGGCACACTCCAGCAGGAAGGTTCCAGGCATCCTCTCTCCTGCTGAATAGCTTCTTGCAAGTGGGGAAGTGGGCAGAATATTCCTCACCCACTCCCAAACAAATCAGCTGTGGATGACGGTCAAACGAGCCTTCCTTTCTCTTGTTTGCAACTTTCATACGCTCTTCTCTCCCCTCCCTCCCCGTCTCTCTCACGTGCACACAACCACATACCAATGTTGCTATCCTGTAATCCTTAAATTCCAAAAAAATAAATTTTCTGTAACTGGTGCACAAGAGGTATTACTTTAAACTCCATCGCTCCCAAACCGGCCAGCTCTATTATCATTAGTAAAACTAACCAGAAGAAAAGGTGTGGATGACAACCGACTAGGAGGCTTCCAACAACTTTATACTGAGGGACTTCAGTTGAGGAGGAAGACCTACAAAGTCAATTCTGCACATGCTTGTTACTGACTCGGCTCTTTGGCTAACTGCATCAGCTCTATTATCAACTGTGTCCCATTCCGAGTTGGAATGGGGGTGGGGAGGGAAATGAAACAAACCGAATCCAAAAGAACTTTTTCCTGTTGCCCCCAAGAAACACTGTCAATCAAAGGTTTTCAAATGTATTGAGCTGAACTAGTGACATTTCCAATCACAATGTGGGGAGTTTAAAGGTCTGTTTCACAAAAGTCCTATTAAAGAAAAAACAAAACAGGAAAGTGGAGGCAACTGTTTTGGAAAATAATTTGAAATGGATAAATAACGTTTCTTGCACCTCAGGTTTTTCTGACCCAAATGGGGCCGTGGGTGGGGGGTGGAGGAAAGAACTTGAGATTTCGGGATTTGATCAATGCAACATGTTAGGGGCAGAGCACAAGGTCAAAAGGAAATGATTAATCCCACAAGAGAAACAGGGACTGGCTTCCCTACAAAATCCTTATAAACAGGTCAAAAGATACTCTGGTTAGCAAAGTTTTCTCCCAACATGTATGTACTCAGTATCTCCTGCTAAAACACATCCTTTTAAAACTCCAAAGAAAAGCTACACAAGCTAGTTTTTCTTAGAGGTTATTTTTATTTGCTGGCTACACTGCAGTTATTGCCAAAGGGGACCCAGAACTGAGAGAGAGAGAGAGAGAGAGAGAGAGAGAGCGCGCGCGCGCGCGCGAGAGAGAGCACAAGCCCGCGCCCGTGAGTGCCAGGCAGGGGAGGGGGGAGGGAATGACCCCAGGCATCTGGATGAGTAGTACATTCTATGGACAATTTCCATTACTACAGGGAACCATGCTGATCATTAATGGAGAAGGGGATATTTTAGGCCTACTTAAAAGAAGTTACCACTCAAGACATACAATATCCCTTTGAAATGCTATGACATCAACACTCTGAAAGTACATAAATAGGTCAAACACAAGAGGAGGGGGAAGAGAAATGCCTTACAAAAATCCTCTGGGAGACAATTTTCCTCTTAGCTTTTCTCCTTCCCAATGCCTACTTGCTTTCAGAGAATTACGTGCAAAAATTTGCATTCCTAATCAATGATACAAATTTCCCTCTATACTCATCGCTTTGTACTACACAACCCCCGCCCCCCGACCTGCCACAGGGTTGGCATTTTAAACAAGCTCAGAACTGCCTCAACACCTTTCTGCCCCATTATGTACCTCACCCCCCAAAGCAGCACAAATACAGAGAGTAGAACAGCTTCACCACCACAGGCCTCAGGGCCACAGGGACTCAATTCTCAAACCATCCATGCTAGGGGTGGTCTTGCTCTGCTTTTTAAAATTCGTAATAGCAGAGGGGCGCCTGGGTGGCGCAGTCGGTTAAGCGTCCGACTTCAGCCAGGTCACGATCTCGCGGTCTGTGAGTTCGAGCCCCGCGTCGGGCTCTGGGCTGATGGCTCAGAGCCTGGAGCCTGTTTCTGATTCTGTGTCTCCCTCTCTCTCTGCCCCTCCCCCATTCATGCTCTGTCTCTCTCTGTCCCAAAAAAAATAAATAAACGTTAAAAAAAAAATAAAAAAAAAAAAAAAAAAAAAAAAAATTCATAATAGCAGAGAACTATCTTGCTTTTGAAAGGCACTGGAGACATCCCCCCAAATGTTGAGCCACAAAATCTTAACTAGATGGGAGCAACCCTCGATTTGTTGCAAAACTGTGAATGTGCACATCTTTCTGGGAAGAAGGCGAACACATCAGCTTCTCAAAGGAATCTCTAACTTCTTTAAAAAAAAAAAAAAAGGTAAAGAATCGGCAGGCAATGCACTCAACTGCTAATTCCAGCAGGCAAAAAGTGGAGGAGGACGTCTGCTTATCTAGCTAAAACAGGCACAGGTTTAATGGAGGAAAAAGGGTTAGGACTCGGCTCTCCAGACCTCTCCAGGCTCCTGCCTCTAACCACGCTGTTTACAAATCAGTGGTGGAGGGGAAGGAGATCACAATGCCAAGTTTACAATCTAAGACAGGGAAGAGGACTGAGTCCCCTCTGCCTTCCCTATAAAAACAAGTTTAACCATCAAGACTTTGCGGCAGCCCCACAAGATCTGGTTCTTCTGACCTTGTCTATCCAAACTGAGGTTCATTTTCTAGTGGATAGCTTTTAAATTTAAAGGCACATATGGGGCGCCTGGGTGGCTCAGTCGGTTAAGCGGCCGACTTCGGCTCAGGTCATGATCTCGCGTGAGTTCGGGCCCCGCGTGGGGCTCTGTGCTGACTGCTCAGAGCCTGAAGCCTGCTTTGGATTCTGTGTCTCCCTTCCTCTCTGACCCTCCCCCGTTCATGCTCTGTCTCTGTCTCAAAAAAATAAATAAACGTTAAAAAAAAAATAAATGCACACAGAAGGCTCATCCTCCCCCCCCCCTTCCTGCCCCAGCTCTCTGCATAAGGCCCCTCTGACCTCCCTGGGCCAGGATCACCAGAATACCAATTCCTAAAACAGGAATTCTTGAAAACTTTTAGATTTTTTAAATTCACGCTCAATGACTGAGCCACCCAGGTGCCACCTTGAAAAAAAATTCTAAGGTCCTATTTGAGAGCGAGAGAGCACACAAGTGGGGCAGGGGCAAAGAGACGGGGACAGAAGATCCGAAGCGGGCTTAGCGCTGACAGCAATGAGTCTGACGTGGGGTTCAAACCTACAAACCGCGAGATCATAACCTGAGCCCGAAGTCGGATGCACGACAGACTGAGCCACCCAGGTGCCCCCACCTCCGCTCGAAAAATCGTAAAAAGCATCTTAACCCTTCCCCAAACCCAGACTGTAGCTGGAGGGGGAGCTTTCTGACTGGAGACGGGGGTGTGCATCCCAGGTTAAGCAGGGCCCCAGCACCTCCAGTGGGGCTTGGTATAGCCAGCAGGGGCAGGGCCGCAAGCTGGCTCTGGGTTTTCCTGCAGCCTCGAGTCCCAGCTTTTCCTCCACCGGACACCTCGGTCTGGCCAGGGCTCCAGGCTTCATTCCGCCTACCAGGACAAATGGGCAAAAGGGCAAAATGGGCAAATGGACAAAAGGGGCAAAAAGGAGGCGGATACTGGTATTTAAGAACTGCCCGGCAAGGGAAAAGTGACCCTAGGCTCCTGCTCGCGGAGGAAGTCAAGTGTAATTCCGGGGCCTCCTTTTCCAAAAGGAGCGATGAAAGAAGCAAATTATTTAAAACTACGCAGTGATGAAGAAGGGGCAAGGAATCAGCAAAAACCATCTCCTAGTTTCTTTGGAGACGCCCTCCCAAGCCTCCGGCCCCCATCCCTCCAGGGAAGACGAGTGGTTATCAGGGACAGAAGTGAGCAGACCAGCTGACTTCTGGAGGAAGGATGATAAAGTTTGTGGGCCTGAGCTCACAGAACTCCCTTGGCAGGATTCCTGCGTCCTTAGAGCCAAGAGGGCAGAGGACGGCACCCCACCCCGAGGGCACCCCACCCCGAGGCGCACATCTGTCAGAACTCCGGCATCTCAGGTCTGTGCACACAGGAACCTATCGCCGCTGTCACTATTCGGCAAAGAGGGAAGCCAACGCACAGAGGACCGGCGTGCGCAGGGTCACGGAATAAAGTGAGCGGCACTTTGCTCTTTGCCACTCGTACGAGGTACACCCAAACACCTCTCCGATGCGTCCTATCGCGAGTGCAAAGGGAAAGACAGAGCCCCATGCAGAGAGCAACCCGAGCCAGAGAGACTCAGAGGCCAGTGTGGGAGGGGGCAGACCCCAAGCAAATCCGTTTGGTTGTCAGCACACTCATTTGTCACAGGAGGAAGGGGCCGCGCGGGGCTCACGTCAGAGCCTCGATGCACGCTTGCCAAATGCACGGATACAGCGAGTCGGGCTCCGGGCCCAGGGCGTCCCCGGATCACCACGTGTCAAAAGCACAACTTATCGAGCCACAGTCCCACCTTCATTTTACAGACGGTGAAGGCCGAGGTTGTGCGGAGCTCCCACGGCTGGCGGGCGACAGACCCAGAAACCTCACGGAAAGACCCCGAGGTGCTTTGTTCCCTCACGGTCCACCCAACCGGCGTATGACCTCACAGAACGCCCACTGCGGTAAGGAAAGGTTTGTCCCCGTGAGTAACCCGGAACGACTCCCCTACACCCTCGTGAAGAAAAGGCCAAAGCCACAAATGCCGACTGGTGAGAGAGCTAACTGCTTTGCGGGGAAGACTTAAAAAGAAAGGAGGGAGGGAGGGGGGAAGGCGGGCACCCCAGTGTGGTAGCAGGAGGAGGTGGGGACAGCAGCGAACCAGCTTCCCCACATCTTTGCAGGGCTCTTGTGGGTCTGGTCTCCCGCGTCTCCACCCAAACAGAATTCGCCCTGGGCGGTGGAGAGCAGCCCTGGCTGGCCGGGTCTCGGGTCTCGGGGAAGCAGCCGCGAGCCCAGCATCCCAGCCTGATCTTAGCGCTGCCGTGCTCCCCTCCGCAGCACGGTGGCAGCTGTTTTACTATGGTCGTCAAGTGAAAAGGGGACACCGGGGAAAGAGGTGTCCCATGTGAACCTACCTCCCTGCACTTGTCAAAGGCGGCTGTGGGGGAGGGGAGGTAGATTGATTCAAGACGGCCTTTGCCACGGTAAAGCATTCGTATGAAACCACTGGACTTCAGGGGGAGGGACCTTATTTACAGACTCAGTCTATCAAAGAAACACGGAGATGAGAAATACAGCACGATATTCACAAGACCAATTTTCCAAGGGAGAGAGAAAAAAAAACACAACAGTGTATCTCTGGGGGCCCCTGGGTGGCTCAGCGGTTAAGCATCCGACTTCGGCTGAGGGCGTAATCGCGCAGTTTGCGATTTCGAGCCCCGCTCGGGCTCTCTGCTGTCAGCGCTGTTCTGTTCCCCCTTCTCAATCGGCCCCTCCACTGCTTGCGCGCTCTCTCTCTCTCAAAAATAAACATTCACCAAAATTGGCTGATGTTTTTAAAAAGGACAGTGTAGCTCTGGAAGGATTATTTCCAAACCCCAAATGAGACCTGGGCGTGCGCTGCATCTACACTTAGCCACACAGCGAGAGGAAGGCCGGGCTGCTTTCTCGGAAGGGCGACAGTCATTTCCGCCTCGGCAGAGAGAAGGCACCCTTCCTCTCTCTCTCCTTGGAGAGGCCCCGAGACCCCCATGGCCTCCCAGCAGCCCCCTAAGTGCCCGAGCAGGCCCGGTGCGCCCGGGCTCTGCACACAGGTGCCTGGAGAGTCCCCAGGCAGCTCCCGCAGGGCTCTCTACGTGGGGGACATGCCAACTGGCAGCAGGACCGGCACCCAAGACCTGGCCAGGGACGGAGCCTGACACGCGTCAGCTGTGTGGACAGCGGGATGTGGTGCTGGATCCAGTCCCAGAGCGGCTAACCTAGTTCCAGCCTCTTTGTCTGTGGCGACAGTTTCCCTACGCGAGGACTGTGGGGGTTCCACTCCAACTCAGGCCCCCCAAAGTCACTGTCTTCATCAATGCGTCTAAGCTGGATTTTCTCCCCAATGTCATGGAGACTGGAGAACTCTGGAAAATATAAAGTCACTTCTTACAATGTTCTCCTTGATGCTCTTTTACAAAGGCAGCTCAGAGGAAGGGGTGATACTACGGCCTGAAGTTGAATATACACCAAATACGAAGTTAAAGCGTCACTACAATCAAGGGCCACTTTATTTTTTAAAATTCTGATGTTTAATTTTGAGAGGCGGAGGGGAGAGGACGGGCAGAGAGAGGGAGACACAGAATCCAAAGCAGGCTCCAGGCTCTGAGCGGTCAGCACAGAGCCCGATGTGGAGCTCAATCGCACAGACTACAAGATCATGACCTGAGCCAAAGTTGTATATTTAACTGACTGAGCCATCCAGGCACCCCTCATCATATGCCTCCTTTAAACATTTTTTCTTAATGTTTATTTATTTTTGAGAGAGACAGCGACAGAGTACAAGCAGGGGAGGGGCGGAGAGAGGGAGACACAGAATCTGAAGCAGGCTCTAGTCTCTGAGCGCTCAGCTCGAACTCAGGAGCCACGAGATCAAGGCCTGACATGAAGTCGGAGGCTTAGCCCGCCGAGCCACCCACACGCCCCAATCAAGGGCGACTTTAAATCGGGGCATCTGATGATACACAGGTGTAATGACTCAGGTGCAATCACTGAGACAGGATAAGCGAGACATAATTTATGGTTGACAACTGAAAACACATACGAAAACACAAAACAGTGTGCTCAGGGATTCCCGTGACCTTAAATTCCCTCTCCTGGGCCGTCTTTTAAAACCTTTTTCTCCAAGGGGCCACCTGCATTAGAACCCTGAGGCACCGGTTTAAAATGCAAATCCGAGCCCCGCCCTAGTTTTAAATAATCAGAATCTCTATGGGGTAGGGAGCCCCAGGGTTAAGCAACTCCTCTGTCACTGTTAAATAGCGAAAGGCTGATTTAAACACAAAACAGAATGAAACGAAGGAGCACTGGCATTCAGTGGGCCTTGACTAAAAATGCTTTTTGCATGAAATACTTCAAAAATACACTGGGACTCTAATAGATGTTTGTTTTGTTTTTTCTTTATTTTGCTTCCAGGCACCTTGAGTTCTTAACAGAAAAAGTGCATTATCTGCAATTATCTGTGTACCATTAAATCTAGGTGGATTTATGGAGATCCTCCACAAAGGAGGGCCAGTGCTGCACGGGCAGGAGGGCCCAGGTTAACCCTTGCCTAAGTCCTGGTTGCCTTCTAGTTGATTTCCGGGTTGGCTCTGCAACGTCCTAGCAAGCAAGACGGCAGAGAGAGAGAGTTCAGGGAGGTTCCAGCGGCCCTTGGGCCAAGAAGAGCCCTTCTCGGAACACTCCTTGTCCTAGGCTGGACTGGAACAGAAAACCCAGCAGGTAACGGGGACAAGCAGGCAGGCGGGGAAGATTAAACACAGTTAATTAAAACCCTGCAGAATGGGAGGCAGGGGATTAGGAGGGAAGGGAAGAGAGGGGCCTGCTAGCAGGAGAGGTGATGCCTGCCCAGAGATTTCCTTCCCGGAGCTGTTTTGCAGCCAATCAGGACTAAATGCGCTGTATACCCCAGCCTCCATTCCAGGCTGACAGACACCCCAGTGTTCCTTACTTAAAGGCCACTCTGCAAGCCCATCCCAAGGGCTGGGCAACCTCAGATGTTTTTTGTTGTTGCTCTTCATCAAAAAGTAAGCCAACAAAATAAAAATTAAGCTTACCGCTATCCAAAGACTCTGGTGAATGAAACACAGGAAACAGGGTAGGCGAGATCACTCGGCCCTCAGTGAGGGTCAACAGCACACCTCTCCCTACCCCCATCCTGGGGCAGGCCAGATCTGGGGGGCGCACACAGCAGCTAGAGTGCCTCAAGGAGAGAGAGGCCCTGCCCTCTAGGCCCCTCAGTCCAACCCAGCTCCAGCACCCCGGGACTGCTTGCTCATTCACAATGCCTAACTTAAGCCACCACAGCCCAGCAATCCTACACAGCTTCCCACTCCACCTCCCAATTACAGAACACCAAGGCATCACCTTCAAAAAGCATTTATTAACCACCCAAATGCCTAGAATCTGGGTAAAGATTCATAGGGGCCTGGCCCCTGCCCTGGGAGAGGGTCATTTATGACCATTAAGGCCAGAGGAAGGCAGGCTCCCAGAGGCCCATAAAACTCCCAGGGAAGGAAGTGGGGATTAACCACTTCCTCCCGCCCCCTCTAGAAGGGGTTTCAAGCTCTACCAAATTGCGAGAGATTGGGGGTGGGGGGCGGTGGGGACGGAGACTTGGGTCAGAAGACCCTACACCCAGCCATGGCCTCTGCCCGGTGACAGGACTAACTCTGGGGTTTCTCAAATTGCTTTGATTTTTACAGATGAGGGCTTTGTCGTCCTGCTGCCCCAGCAGCTCTCAGGCACATCCTAGCTGTGCAAGCCTCTCAGCTCCTGGGCACGGGTCTGAACTCTGTCCAGGGAGGGACAGGGCACGCATGAGGATTATGTGTTTGTCTGACACGTACTATACTGATACAATTAATTCTTTTACATAGTCATCAGCGAGATTTATTGAATCAAACACTGTCCCTACCCTGGGCACTTTACAACCCGTCATCAGTCACTCAACATTTATACTGAAATTCATTTCAGCAACACTTACCCAGATCTAAGAAGAGTAGCTTACAAAGAAAGCCAATAACATGCAGAAACAAGTTTAGGTCAAGAAGGGAGAAGCATGTCAATGAGACTTCCTGGATGGAGTTTGGCTCTGAGCTTCCTGGAAGTCAAAGCAAAATGAGCAACACTATGCAATTATGTCATTGTCCAGCCATCAGTTTGAGAGGGCCAACAACATTCCTGGCAGCAAATCCAGACACAGTAGAGGAACCTATAAATTCTCCCCTCCCCGGCAGCCCCAAGTAAAGAGCTACCAACACACAGAACCTGCTCTCCGACCTTCCCTTCTTCCCGAGCTGTGGAAATCACTGAAAATCCTTCCTTCTTGTGCTGGAGCAAAGTATATAGATACAGGTGCCCACAACCAAGTCGGATTGTGTGTGGCCAAATTCCCCAAAACTGTACCCAAAACTCCCCTTCTAGAAAACCAAGGAACTACTCTTCCTATATTGTTGCCCAACCCCCTGAGGATGGTAATGGGGAGGTGGGGTTGGGAGGTGTCTCACTGTGAACCCTCACCAACACACTGGCCTATGGGGGGGCACTGAGACCTCAGTGTTTGCATCAGTAGAAAGGAAGAGCTTCCTCCCGTCTCCAGGCTGGCATGTGGTTTCCACTGAGGAGACTTGGCATTCATCTCCCCACCCCCTTCTGGGCTAGGACCTACAGGGATTAGGGGGTGCGGGAATCACAGAGGTTCTGTTCCGGGTGTTGTGTGTGTGCCTGCGACAAGCTGCTGTCACCTAGGAGGAACCCTGTGACAAGGACTTATAAGGACCCAAGTGCAGAGAGGAAGGGATCCTGTATGGGCCTTTCAGTCCTTCCTGATAGCTTTCAAAGGAGTGTCAGAAGTAGAAATGCCGTATAAAATACAGCACTGTTCACTTAATTTCAGACAGACAGCTATATTTAGTGTAAGTATGTTCCAAGTATCGCATGGGATAGACTCATACTAAAATTTTATTTACTGTTTACGAATTGGGCATTCTGGGGGGCTGGGCCATAGCTAAAGCTGGCAATCCGGGTCAGGAGGCTTCCCGGTGAGTCCTGAGGGTCCCAGTGAGATGGGGCAGACCTGGAGCTGGGAGCTTCGCTGGGAGTTTCTCATTGGCTTCGCGTGGGGTTTTGTTTTGTTGTTTTAATGGGGGTGAGGGGGATTCTTCAGTTTACGGTTAGGACAAAAACTGGTTCGTTTAATCAACCAGGGGTGACTGAACCAGGAGGTGCTCCCCTGTCCCCACGCCCACTTGACCCCAGAGAAGTCCCCAGGAGCAGACACACAAGGCTTCGATGGCACTCCACTCAAGCCTGGGCGATCCACATTCCAGGAGGCGGCCATTCCCGCCCTTCAGGAGGAACAAAGAACCGGGAAGAATTCCGGCTGCCCCAGCCTGGGGGGTGGGGTGGTATCCAAACAAACCTGGGAAGAGAAAAGCGCCCCCAGCAAGGGGCTCTAGGAAGCCCACTCCTGCCAGAGATAAGGCCCAAGTAAAAGCTGCAGGGCAAGTATTAAGACTGGACCCTATAAAAACAGGGAATGCGATTTGGGGGCTGAGTCTTGAACCACGATGGAGTAAAGGTCAAGAGAGAAAAATCTCTAAAGGAAACAGGCCGAAACCTCCGAATGTAATCATTAACTTTATCTTCAGGGTCTTTGTATTCATGCTCCATACTGGCGTTTTACTGTAACCAATGCAAACAGTTTACCGTCCTTCAAAACACAGGAGGCGGGTTTTGTTGGCTTGTTTCTTAAACTACTGCTCCGGCCTCACCATAGATGAGGATTCCAGGCAGATTCCAATCAGGGGTCCCCAGCATAGAGCACGTGGGGAACAGGACCAGAGGGGAGCAACCTCTCCTCCCTCTGCATGCTGATGCACCCACTTCTAGAGGCACAGTGGACAGGACCTCCCGATGGCCTCGATGGGGCTTTCAAAGCAGCTCCGGGAGAGCCTGAGACAACTGCAAGATTCTCTTTCGCTCCAAGGGTAGAGGTGGTTCCAAGGGTGACTGTGTTCCCATGAAAGTCCCCTTTCACCATCCCAACCGCAGGTTTTAAATGGGGCCCTACAGCTCCCTGGAGCCTGTCTGAACTCTGGTAAACACTGGTTGAACATTTGCTTTACAGATAAAGTTCTAATCACCAATGGATTCCTCAGCAAAGTGCTTCCAAGCTTTTCAAACGCCCACCTCACTCCTCAAAGGCCCCTGGGTCTTTCTTCCTGAAGTGGTCCTCCCTCCCCTGTACCTGGGGACCGCCCACCGGAAACCCCCCCCAAGCCCACGGTGGGGAGGGGGCAGTGTGCTTCCACGCCCTGCGGCCTTGCCACCCTTACTCAGTTTCAACTCCAGATCAAAACTACCTCCTGCTTCCACAGACCCAGTTCTCACCGGGGGCCAGAGACCATGCAGGTGTGGGAGCTAGACACGAAAAACAGAGGCACCCCTCCCCAATACAAAGCGCAAATAATCAGCTTTCTAAACTGAAGACTGAGTAACTCTGCACAAAGGAAACTGCCTAAAACCTACCGCAAAGTTTTTGGAGAACATGTCCTCCAGCGAAAGGCAGTTCTGAATGGTATTTACAACTGGCCCATGAACTGCCCTGTAAAATTAAATTTTCCAGGAAGCTCAAAACCAATTTTTTTTCCTCAAAGGAAGAGTCTTTGGGAATGGAAGCCAGCAACTGTCAACCTCCAACTGACCTGGCAGGCCCTGGAAAAGCCATGAACCTTTTGGAAGTGTTCACTACCAAGGGCCTAGACTCCAAGGACAAGACAGCAGTCGTCCCCCCATAACCACCCCCTCTGGAAGAACACAGGAAGCCTCCGCTGTGTCATTAAGAATTCTCTCCACTGCATACCCTTTTGGAGTCCCTGAATTTAAAAATCAAATCAAATAAAAAAACTTTTGAAGCACAACAACCTAACCAAAAACACTTTAACACTTTTACCATGTACCTTATTCACCATGATACCCCAAGTCCCCAGCAATTCTACCTCCCTTTATAGTTATGTAAGGATCCCCAGAAGGCAATCTCTGTTCTGGTCCTTTGTGTCCTCAAACACCCGGAGAGAGCCAGGCACATGGCAGCAGCTCAAAGAGAAATGTGCTGATTGGATGGAATTCGCTTCCACATTTTCCAAGCAATCCTTGAGGAATCTGCCTCCCAGCAGGCATCTGCTCCTTGGAAAACAATGTGCCCTGACCATTTGCATTGTGGCCCTGAAACAGCAAAGGTCTGAAAGAGAAAAAGAGGGACTATGGGCCCTCGGAGGCTAAAATGCTTCAGGGTGAGGATTTTAGGGAGTTTTACGGCTATCCTGCATCAGCAATAGAGCAGGGCATCAGACACTGCAACCTTCCATCCTCAGAGATTCATTCACATCCAAAGTTCTATGCCTTCCTCTAGTTTCGGTAAATCATCAACATCCATGACCAAAGAAGCAGGCCAAATTCTCCAAAGATTAGCACTAAAAGCTACTGCAGCAGGGGAACTTTCTGGGACGGTAGAAATGTTCTATCTTGATGGTGGTGGTGGTGGTGGGGTATATAAATCTGTCAAGACTCATCAAAAGGTATGCTGACAATGAATGCATTTGTGCCTAAACTGTACCTCAGTGAAGAGGAGTAAATGACTTGTACTGTGTTTGTTCTACAAGGACATGTCGGGTTTACTATTAGACATAAAAAACAAAGCAGAATGTGGAACCATAACTACAGTATACAAATAAATGACACCTCAAAACACCTGCATCATTTGTGTGATTATGTTAACTTAAATGATAGAGTCCTAAAGATAATAATGCTGCACAGGCATGATGCAACCAGTGATACAATCCAAAGTGTTAAGCAGCAGTGACATGAGGGGTGCAATTAACAAGTTATATATTTTTTTAGCCACTTAGGAGGAACAACAGAGTCCATTAAAGACATCTTTAAGAGGTCACCGGTAAAGGAGCCCAAAGCACCACCACTCAACCAATACAAACTGCGAGCCAGTTGGCTTTCACGGGGTAATGGCCTTCATATACCCTCTTCACACTTAGCCAACAGCTACTCTCAGAAAGGTTTTCCACAAATGTGAGGTTCACAGAAGAAATGGGACAGAAGACCGTTTGCTAACAGGACATTCAGCTCATGGGTGTAGATCCCACCTCATAGGATACACCAAGAATGCGTCCTAGAGTGAGATTAGAGACACAAAATGTAAACACAGTAAAAGACTATCGCCAACCACACAAAAATGTAAAATGTCTACCGAGCTACATAAACAGGGACTCAGGGACTTGGAGAAATCCTCTGCATACAGCTAATACTCAGTATTTATCCAAAATGCCAACAAATCGATTTTCTTGAAACCCAGGAGAGATAGGCCCCGGACCCAAGGCAATCCAAAGAGGAAACACAAATGGCCAAGAAGCATATGAAAAGCCGCTCGCCTCTCGGCAATCGCGGAAATGCAAAGTACCTGAGGAGGAGCCGCTTCTCTCCCATTAGATTGACGGCCTCGGACGGTGGGTGGGAAGGAAATGGGACTGGTGGGAGGCAGGATCTCCGGAGCAAATTAACGTTTCAGATGCACCTCTCACGGCGGGGGCAATTCCGTGGCAGGGGGCGGAGGGGGTCTTCCCTTTGGAAGCCACAGGGACTGGAGGATGTTCCCGTTGAATGCAATGGCCAAATGTAGAGAAAAATCCAAGTAAGAGGACAGCTACATAAATTCCACACCATGAACACCAAGTTCAGAGCACTGATGACCGCTAGTCAGTACAGGAAAACGTGCACAAGTTTTTAAGACTACATTCCTATAGGCGTGTGTGTGTGTGTGTGTGTGTGTGTGTGTGTGTGTGTTCAAAAGTTTGGAAGAAAATGCACAGAAATCCAGGTCATACACTTGAGAAAGAAGTAGAAGTGAGCACACACCGAAAACAATTTTTACACATAAATCACAAAGGTATTTATGTTCTTCTACAGTTCTATCAGAATTAGAGTAAACCAGTCCAGACTGTTCCTGGGAACAGAATACAAGGTAGCCCTGAGGAAAATTTCAAATCTCAATTTTCCATTCATCCAGCAACTACAAGCTGACGATGATAAAGGAGGAAGGAATGAAAAGGTCACACACAGTCTCACAGGCATATCCATATTCGGAAAAATTACAGCCTCAAGTGACAAGTGCTGTGAAGTTAAAAAAAAAAAAAAAAAATTTTGTTTTTCAGGGGTGCCTGAAACCCAGTGCCTTAACCCCGTGGGTTAAGCGTCCGGCTTCGTCTCAGGGCACGATCTCACGGGTTTGTGAGTTGGAGCCCCAGCCAGAGTCAGGCTCCCTGCTGTCAGCCCAGAGCCCACGCTTCGGATCTTCCGTTTCCCCCCCTCTCTGCCCCTCCCCCGCTCCTGCTCTCTCAAAAATACATAAAGCGTTTAAAACACATTGGTTTTTAAATTTTAAAAAAGTCAATGTTGTTTAAAAAAAAACAAATTTTAAAAACCCTGTTATCTCCCCTCTTCCCTCGTAACCCATCAAGCGTCTGCAAATGTTCCACGGTTTTTATTAATACGCACGCGTTCACTTGGTTCCTGGTTTTCGTTCACTGGGGGCAAACCGGTCTGCCTCCAGCACCAGGAGCTGGGGAGGAGCTCACGCAGTGAGGACCCTTCCAGGGCTGCCTGCGGGTCAAGGAACTGAACTGAGAAGGGCCTGGCAGTCAGGACAGGGACCTACAGGCTGGCTTTGTAGACTTTTGTTTTCTTAATCTGCTGGACCTCCCCCCCCCCCCACCAGGGCTTTACCTCAGACTTTCTGGGACCCCACACACAACATCCCTCTCCTCTCCACCGTGAGGCACAGGAGAAAACTGTCACAGGCCCCCAATGGGGACCCAAGAGCCTGAAACCCAATCTCTTCCCAAACCAGGGTCAAACTTCCACACCCCCATCTTCATAATTGGATCTTTGCACATGGTTTCTTAATTTTATTCCCACTTATTTGTTGCTTTTCATACTTTTTTTTTGGGGGAGGAGAACTGGTTTTGCATACATACATACACACACACGCCCTTGGAAACAAACTCCATGGGGCTGGAACCAACAGGCCCGATGAACTGGGCAGACTGTCACTAAATTCAAATTTTGTGCTTGGTTTTGCAGTAGACCTTACACAGTCGACGGTGGGTTCAGCACTGACAGGAAGGCTAGAAACACCAAATATGAACGCCACCCTTCCTTGAGAGGAATCCTGCTTTCAAACTTCAAACCTGAAGCGGAACTTTCAGTCTGACGTGCCCAAATATTCGCACCGCCTTTCTTCCCACGTATTTGTAGGTTTCCAACACTGACATATATAATTAGCAATGTTAGCGGACGATTTCCTTAGTTAGCAAACAACCAACAGTAAAGCACAGAAGCGGCCCCGTGTATTTACTGCGCTGTAACACTTAGGGACGAAACCGTCACAAATCAGTAGCTGTCGTGGCATGTCCCAAACGTTGTCTAGAATTAAGCACCATCTCTTGTTAGGACAGATATTGTTGTCCCTTCAGGATTGGTTTCCAGTTACCAACAAGAATAAACCCTAACACAAAAAACCCTTTTCCCCCCTAACTAACCTTCAGTTTGAAAGTGGGGATTCCTAAACCTTACTTCTTCCTTCTTCCATACGACATGGGGATTCGCCCCAAGATTCCCTCAAAGCTCCGGATACTGAAGTTGGTTCATAGCCGACTAGAGCTATGATTTTTTTATTTGCTCCCATGTGGCTTCTTAAAACATTCCAATTACATTGGTAAAATAAATGTTCCTTTTAGAGTAGTCCTCTGAATCCCCGAAAGCTCTGATAAAGCCAACGAAAACCACAGGAAATAAAAACCAGGGGGGACGGGGGTACCGGCTTCCAGTTGTGGGATGAAGGCCATCACGGGGAGGGAGGGCACAGCACCAGAGCTCAGCCCGTGGTATGTGACCGTGTCCCGTGGTGCCAGACGGCAGCTACACTTTCGAGGAGCACAAGGACGCACACTCGTCCAATTGCTATGCTGTCCTCCTGAAACTAACGGAACGCTGTGCTCACCGTACTTACGCTTCCAAATGTCTTCACCTTGTATGTTCAAGCCACACTCTAATTTTTCACCAGAAGATACTTCATTTGATTCTCAAAGAGGCCAGCCCCAAGTCACCATCCCTGCAGAGCAATGGGGAAACTGAGGCTCGAAGGCACACAAGGTCACCGACAAACCGGCTGGATCAGAAGGGGCACTGGGTGGGTGGCTCAGTCGGCTGGGCTCAGGTCCCCATCTCACAGCTGGTGGGTTCGAGCCCACGTCGGGCTCCGTGCCGACAGCTCAGAGCCTGGAACCTGCTTTGGATTCTGGGTCTCTTTCTGCCCCTCCCCCACTCACGCTCTGTCTCTTAAGAATAAATAAATATTACGAAAAATTTTAACCCAAAACAACAACAACAACAACAACAACAACAACAACAACAACAACAGGAGACCAGGGCCAGACGGACCTCCACCAGTCAAAGTAGCGCCGCACGTGTTCCAGGCAGGAAATGTCCGAAAACAGGAAACTGAGAGCCCCTCGGCTGGAGAGCATGCGCCTGCTACCCTACAGGGGAAAAGTGCTCAGCCATAAAGAGGGAGGAACCCAGGGACACGCGGACAGTCTGCACTGCGCCAAGTGCAAACACCGTGCTGGAGAAAGTCTTCGACTCCACATCACTCTGTTTTCTGACAAGAGAGACAAAACCACGGGCCTGTGTTGGCTGAGGCTGGAGGGAGGAGGCATTCTGGAAGTGATGAAAACCATTCTGTATGTTGACTGCGCTAGTTTTCACACACTATGTAATCTTTTTCTTTTTTCCCTAATGTTTACACGCTACATCATCATCAAAATGGGAAAGAAATGTACACCAACAAAAGGTGAATTTTGCCAGTGAACAAAAACAAATACCGAAAAACAAAACCAGAAAATCACCAGCCTAGAAATGAGGCGTCCCTTCCTTTGCCTTCACTCCGAGGTGACAGGGCACAAACCCAGGCACAAACTCTGCACGGATTCGGCGTGAATTGCAGACAAAGGGAGGTGGGGGGGTGGGAGGACGTCTTCAAGGCTGAGGAGAGGGAGGAGGCTCAGGGAAAGGGGGAGATCCTTCCCACAGCCTGTACTGAGCCTCCCCGCTCAGTCAAGATTATAACCGCCACGGGCTAAAAAGTCCATGGATCAATCAATCACCGCGATGGGCTGAGTAGTCTGGTTCACACGGGGGAGACACGCAGGAGCCATCCACGGGTGCCCTGTCCGTGTACCAGGAGCAGCCCCGCTTTGGGGCCAAAACCAAGGCAAGGCCACGGGGGGAGGCCGGGAATCCCTCGTTGCCAAACTAGCTGCCATCAACCCCATGAGGGAGGGGACCGGGGGCTATTTTGCTGCTTCTCCAGGGCCTCCTACCTTCCCAAATCACAGAAGTGCTCTGCGCGCATTTCACTTTTATTTAAGCTGTGCCAGGACACCGCGTGCGGCGGCCCGTCCGGGTGTGGGAGCGACACCAGCAGCGTCTCCTGATGGGCACAACACCAGTGGGAGAGCCGGAGGCCGGCCGGGCGGGGGGCGCCTGCGGATGGTGCGGCCTGCTGGCGGGAGTCAGCGGCTGGGTGGACAGAACACTCCCTGCAGGACAGCAGCTAACCTGGAGCCCATTCTGGTTCCCACCAGCACAGGTCCGCCCCGGACTTCCAAGGAAAGTTTCAACGGAACCAGTCGGCTGGAGCCCCCACAGGCCGTGGCCCGCGTGGGATGCCAGCTCTTCCGGCTGAGCCGCTGTTGTCTCCGGCCTCACACCAAACTCCGGGTGCCCCCTCCCCGCCGTGATTTTTGGGGCGAGGAGGGAAGCGGGGACTGAGCAAACCACACCTGGGTCCCGGCGGGACTCCGACAACGGGGGAAACCGAGGGAGAAAGGACGGGACTGTCTGCTTCTGGGTTAACAGCGTCAGACTTTGACTTCTTGGCCCCAGAAGGCACCGGGACAGCACCTCCCACGACCTGCAGTTTCTTCTTTTTTTTTTTAACGTTTATTTATTTTTGAGACAGAGTATGAACAGGGGAGGGTCAGAGAGAGACGGAGACACAGAATCCGAAACAGGCCCTAGGCTCTGAGCTGTCAGCACAGAGCCCGACGCGGGGCCCGAGATCACGCGAGATCACGCGAGATCACGCGAGATCATGACCTGAGCCGAAGTCGGACGCTTAACCCGCCCACCCACCCAGGCGCCCCCCGCAGCCTGCAGTTTCGTAACAGTGGAGGGAAAAGCTGCACCATCCCGGCCCGGAAAACCCCCCGTGGGGACCTACGACTAGGACGTCCATGTTTCTGCTCCACACGTGTCCACACGTTCTCGTGGCTGCAGGCCACAGAGGACCCTAAGAGACAAGTGTCTCCCAAAGAGGCAGAGGGCCCAGACCCAAGCGTGTGGAGGGTCTGAATGGGGACTGCTGTTGCCACCTGTCTACACCTGTGAAGCAGGCGTCAGAAGCGTCCTTAGCCGCAAAATCTGAGCGTGGAGAGTTTTCATTCTACTTTTGAGGCTCTTGATCTTCGTGTCATGAGTCTGAGTCCCACGTTAGGTACAGAGATGGCCTAAATAAAGTTTTAAAAAAATAAGTATTTTAAAGTAATTTCCACACCCAACGTGGGGCTCAAGCTCACAATCCTGAAGTCACGTGCTCCTGAGTCAGCCAAGCGCCCTCCAGGTGTGTCCATTTTTTTAAATTTTTTAATTTTATTTTATGTTGAGAGAGAGAGATGATGAATGAGTGGGAGAAGGGCAGAGAGAGGGGGACAGAGGATCTGAAGCGGACTCTGTGCTGACAGCATTGAGCCCGACGTGGGGCTAGAAGTCACAGAACCGTGAGATCACGACCTGAGCCACCCCGCCGCCCCATGTCAACTTTTTAATACACACCGTTTTCATAATTATCCTAATTGGTCAAAGAGTATGAAAGAAGTGCCCCCAACCCACGGACATTTCAAGAAAAACTCTTTTAACTGCAAATGGTTCCGTCCACAAGGAAAAGGCTGGCCAAACTTAACTTCCCCGAAGTAACAACTAAAGGATACACTTGCGGACCTGGGTTTGGGAAGGCAAGGGAGCGACTGTCTTGTTCCCGTGGGTTTCTCACCAGCTTGGGGCCCCTCAAACTTCGCAAGGTATCAGAGCTACAAGAGAACGCCTTCAGGCTTCACAACTGACCCCGACCCGCTTACTCTCTCGTGTGTGCACGGCTCTGCTTCGTTCATATTCCATCAATCTTGACAGTGCATGCTACTCTGCAGAAGCGTGTTTGGAGAAATCACAGTCGAGAACCATCCCCTTTTTCGTGACCAAGCCCAGGACTTAGAACTTCATTTGTTAATCTAGCACTGCGAGCAATAACTTTATCGCCAAAGACTACCACACCTCCTTAGGGCATCCGTGCGGAAGAAAAAATGCTTCTGAACAAATTACAACTGGCTGCGATTGTTGGGGCCTGTTGGTCATTAAACTGGGATAACACAATTTAAAAAAGAACTCATGTGGTAGGATCTGACGTTCTGGTAAGGAACGGAGATCAGCAGAAACTCCACATTTCGGAGGACAAAGTAAAATACCGGCCAGAAGTCTGCAGATGACGCATGATCTCCCCAAATCGCACCCAGGTTGGAATGGGAACGGAAACCCAGGAGGTGGGGTCTTCGAGCATTTCACAGCACTCTGCCTTCAGACCCAACGACAAGCAAACTATGTGACGCGTAGAGGGGGGTGGGGGCGGGGTGCCTGGGTGGCTCAGATGGTTACAGCCTCCAGCTTCCACTCGGGTCCCAATATCATGGTCTGAGTTCAAGTCCCGTGTCAGGCTCTGGGCTGACAGCCCAGAGTCTGGAGCCCGCTTCAGATTCTGGGTCTCCCCCTCTCTCTGCCCCTCCCCTACTCACTCTCTCTCTCTCTCTCTCTCAACATACATCAAACATTTTTTTTTTTTAAATGAGGGAAGCGGGGCGCCTGGGTGGCTCAGTCGGTTAAGCGTCCGACTTCGGCTCGGGTCATGATCTCGTGGTCCGTGAGTTCGAGCCCCGCATCGGGCTCTGTGCCTACGGCTCAGAGCCTGGAGCCTGCTTCGGATTCTGTGTCTCCCTCTCTCTTTGACCCTCCCCCGTTCATGCTCTGTCTGTGTCTCAAAAATAAATAAAAACATTAAAAAAAATTTTTTTTAATGAGGGAAGCTGGGGATGGTATATGAAGGAAGGAATTACAGTGGAACAAGGTTTGAGTCAAACAGTTTCTGACATAAACAGCCACGGGCATTCAACCCCCCATCCCTCCTGATTTTTCCGGAGTCTCGTCAGTCAAAATAGTCAATCTGGTTTCAGTCAGCTCAGTTTGTGGGTACAGACAAGACCTCAAAGGGAAAGGAGTAATTTAGTACTGAACAAGCACGAGGTCACATGGACCGAAGAGGAAAGGTGGACCAAGCTTCCTCTTGCAAATCACGGTGCGTGACAGGTCAGGCCAAGGGGGACGGGGGCCTGCACCGGGCGGCCATCTTGCTCCCTCTCAGCAACGGAAACTCTTCACCAGTATCTTGCCTTCTTCCCAAGTGAGAGAAGGCTGGCAACGACCGTCACTGGCTGGGCCAAGCCTCTAGCTCTTTGTTAGTGTTTGGGGGGAGGGAGCACTGGACCGCCTGCATGGTAGGACGCTTCCCAACCTTTGCCCATCACGAAGGACACCAAAACGGTCCTTTAATTCACGAAGAATGAATACATCTGAAACAAACCCCGCCCTGCGTGAGGAACAGAGATAGGGACGTGGCAAGACTAAGCAGAGCTGGCACCAGAGGAAGGAAAATTGGGGAGGGGTGACATTTTAGAGGATCAGAACTGTCAAATTTCACTTCAATCAGGAAAACTTACGAATCCTTTTCTCTCCTGGCAAAGTACCTCAACCAATAAAAAGCACTTCAGCCATCTCACGTCTGTATGTACAATGTTGATAAAATAAAAAAACAAAAAGCCAAACAAAATGCTCAAAACTTCGCACGCGAGGACAGAGTGGTTCCCATTTTAAGGCGTGCTTTGAGACACTGCGTGTCCATGTTGGTTTCAGCGTCCTCCAATTTAACAGAGCTCCCTAAAAATAGCATTTATAAGTAGCTACGACAGGAGGGAGAATCGGGGTGGAAAAAGGGAAATCCTACGCCTCCAACACTCTCCACATTTCTTTATTCCATGTCCTAGTAATTAACTGGGAAACAAGTGAAGCAAAGAGTGTTTACTAGCATCCACTTGAGAACTGCAGGGAGGCAGAGAGCTCGTCTTCCTCCCCAAGCATCTCCAGGCTTCCAAAATACGTATTTCCTAGCACTGGAAGGAAAAGTTTTGCAGACCGGAACAAGCCTATGTCACCCTAAACCCAGCGTCGTTTGCTCTGTAGGAAGAAACGTCAGTCACAGAACATCTCTAGACTGCCCATGCCATCACAGCCTCCACGATTACTGGCACACTTTAGAGGAGGCTATGCCTGTAAGGCCACCTCAGGAGCACAGCCATGGCCCGTGTCCCCGGGATGCGAGTTATTAAAATCCATCCCCAGGCACTTTGATGGAAGGCCGGGCACATTCCTCGGCTCCATTCCTCCTGTGACTTTTTAAAAAGCCCAAGGTTACATTCAAGGCTAAGGAATTAAGAGATCTTATTGGAGCATTTCTCGCCCATATATTTTCGTCAAGCATTTTTCTGTTTGTCTGTTTAATTCGAGAGACTTCAACCTTCAGGAATCTACCCTACCTGGTGAACTGGATTCAAAGTGGTAAGTGCCAATCATTTCCAAGGAATGTATGGAAAGCTAGGTTGTTTGGGCAAATGGGGGAGATACGTGCATTAAGCAGACACACATCCGCCAAATCCTGCAGAGCAGGTGGACGCCCTGAACAAAGTGTCCCGGATATACATTTCATAACTTACACAGCTCGCACATACGGTTTCAGGGGTGCATGCCTGAAGGAGCTTAGGCTCTGGGAACGTAGGGTATATTGGGACCAGTACTGGTAATATCCCCGTTCACCATGACTCAGTCAAAGTAAGATACAAGACAAGAATTCATTCCTCAAAGCGGAATGAGGCTGACTTCTGGAGAGTAGTTTCCTGGGGAGAAAAAGAGCTCCCCCAGCCTAGGATGGATGGGTCCACACACAGGATCCTATTGGATTGGAATTCTAGAATTTATACTGATAGGAAGCTGTCGGGGTTGTTTTTGTTGGTTTTGTTTGTTTGTTTGTTTTTTGTCGTTGTTGTTCGGTTGGTTTTTTTAGGTCCAAGGCCAACTGTATCAGCACCTGCACCCCGTCTTCCATAAGGGAGACAGTAAGATCGACACCCACCCTCCCGGCCTAAACTGGGAACAACACTGCCCGGGTCAGTTGGCTGAGATGCAATGTTTCCCGCGGCTCAAGATGGCAACCGCGTCCCCACCCCGCTAGTGACAGGGCCTCTCCTGGGGACGAACACGCTCGGATCCCACGCTTGCTTCCCGCCAGTTACCGGGTGCCGACGCGCCCCAGCCGCCCCCGCGGCCTGCAGCCGCCAAGGGCTCATCTCCCACACGACAGCACCACGACCAGGGCAACCGCGGGGCGCGCCCAACTCCTACACGCTGCGCCCAAAATGCGCGCGCCCCGACTCTCCAGGCCGCCTTCTCGGTGCCCGCGAGGAGAGGAGCGGCCGCTGAGCCGCCGCCGCCGCCGCCGCCTCCAGGGCTCCCGCCCTGCTGACCGCCGGCTGCTCGGCCGGGCCTGGCCGCCCCTTGGGCCTGGCGCCTGCAGGCCTCTGAACTCACCACTGGGACACCAAGCTACGGTGTTAAACGAGCCACGATTCCTTTATCGTCTTGTTGCTACATCCAATTATCTTCTTTGAGGTTTTACAGGTACATTTTAAGCCAAGTTCTGGAAACCTTGCCTACCCTAAGGAGGGTACCCTGGGAGGGGGGTGGAGTGGAGGGTGCTTTAAGGAAAGCCCCGCCGGCCAGACCCTACTGGCTGCCTCCACGTCCGGGTGCCCAAAGCACCTTCCCGGACATTAAAGCCGGGAGAGGCCGGGGTCCCAGCCTCCTTCCCGAGGCCAGGCAGCACCACTGGAAGGCGGGGGGCTCCCTGGACTGTTTGACAGGGCCTGACACAGAGGGCAATGGGCAAGAACTCGAGGGTCAGACCCCTGCATGAGCCTGGTGCTTTCTCTCCTAACACTCTGGCCCACCGTTCACAGCACTGGTCTGTCACCTTTAAGCCCACACTTCCCAGCATCCTAAACGCAGAGACGACCGAAGGTCTAAGCGTTCCTGTCCAGATACCTTCTCTAAATGAAACCAGAGGAGACACAACTCCCCAAACGGAGAAAGCTTCCTGCTTCTAAAGAGCAGTTTGACGAGGGAATCCATTAATGCTTTGCCAAACTTGAGCCTAGTGTTGCACAACTTACAGAGCGAATCTTCAGGGCATCCCGGAGAACCACCAGGGCGAGGGGACACCTCACACCCGCCCACACCGTTTGAACAGTGGTATAATTTTAAAAGTGTATAAACCTTTTACAAGTCTGCCCACACGGAGCATCTTTCTGCCTTGGCCTAAGTAAAACGAGTGTAGATCTTTAACTGGGAACATAAACAAAACCTGACGTCTAAGCTCAGCTGCTGGGAGGGAGAATTCAACCAGCGCCCCCGAACCCCCAGGAGGGAGACTGTGGCAGATTCGAGACGCTCCCCCACCCCCCCCCCCCCCCCCCCCCCCCCATTGACCCTAATCTTCAAGTGATTTAACTCCACCTTTTCATTCCGGGGCTTCAAGATCGGTATTTAGCTCCATCATTCATTTTTCCAAACGTGGAAAAGCATTCCCCGAATGTGGAAACTTGTAAGGTGCCTACCCGACGCTCAAAAATGAAGGAAAAGAATGCCCCCTAGCTTAATATCTGGAAGGAAACTTAAAATGCGGCGCCTACAACCAGTAGATTACAATTTCGACTTTTTTCCAATAGGAGACGCCGGCTTAAGGCCATCAGGCAATAGCTCCGCCCTCGTCCCCAAATAACAGGTTAGGAGTGGAGGAGGCGGCACACTGCGCAAGCCTCGGCCCCGCTCGGTCCCGGCACTCGCGCTTCTGGTCTCCAAAGCCTCCGCCGTCTCCCGCTTGCTTCCCCTGCCAGGCAGGACCCTCGCCACCACACACACCACATCTCACGGGTTTGCGGGCGGACGGCGGCTTAAGTAACCGACCCTCCCGGCGGGGCCCGCTCCTCAAAGACTTTAGTCCCTTCCTCTGACGGGCCAAGGTGTAAGTGGAAGGCCTCACACAGTGCGGAAAGTAAGCGAGCGAGGTTCAGTCGACGGCCAAACGAGCGAAATCAAACCCAAAGCCTGCACCGCAGCCCTCGGACTCTGCGCCGAGGCCCCAGGTTCGCGCCGCGGCAGAGGGCTCCGGTTTTTCTCGAAGGGAAGTCCAGCCCGCGGCGCAGCCACACGGATCGCGGTCGGGCCCGAGGGACTGTCGTGCCAGCTCGGTGACACCCGTGGGCAAGGCTCCCCGACTCCCCCCACTCACAGGCGCGCACGTGCAAACCGGGTCCCCGCGGGCACACGCGCTGCCGACTCACAGCCGTGCGTGTCCGGGCTCACACCCCACTCCAAGGCCAGTCTGCGAGGCCGACAAGCAGGGACGCGAAAACGCGCTGACGGAGGGGCCTCACGACCCTGGGGGGGGGGGGGGGGGGGGGGCTGTGCTGTGCCTGCACCAGAGACCGCGTCTACACAGTCACACACACCTTCCATCCCGCGTCTTAACAGCACACACGTGTTGTCAAACAGAAATGAGGAAGTCAAAGCCCCTAAGGGGGGAGTGTTCTCAGACCTCGGGGACCATCCAGGTAAGGGGGCGGGGGGGGGGGTTCGCACACGGAAGACAGCTGTATACACGCGCGCGCGCACACATACACACACATACACACACACACGGAGGCTACGGCGGCCACGACCTGCCACTGCACCAAACGAGACACGGAGAAGAGGGGACTCCGCGCCTTCCGGGGTCCCTCGCAGCAAGCGCGCCGAGGCCAGACCTCGCCACACACGCTTCCCGGGTAACGACCTCCTCGGCGCCGACGACGGCCGCGTCGTCAGGAGAAAGACACGGGAGCCGGAGAGGACCCCCCCCCCCCCCCCCCCCCCTCGCGGGGGGGGCGGGGGGGGGGGTCCCCGGGGGGGGGGGCGCGAGCCCCCGCACCCCCCTCGCCACCCCCCGCGCACTCACCTCGTCGTCGTGGTGCTGGCAGAAGCCCAGGCGCTCCGGAAACACGGACAGGATGGAGAAGGGCGCGCCGGGGAAGGGCGGCCCGAGCCCGAGCTGCTGCGCGGCGGCGGCGGCGGCGGCGGGACCCGGCGGGCCGCGCTCGATGTAGTGGTCCTTGGTGAGGCGCACGCGCTGGTGCGCGCGGACGCAGTTGTCGCACAGGTGCTCCTGGCAGTCCAGGCAGCGCGACGAGGCCGCGTTGCCCTCGTCGCACGAGCTGCAGCCGTGCGGCCGGCGCAGCAGCAGCGCGGACGGGGAGGCGGCCGGGGCGCCGGGCGCGG
>NW_024412400.1:2372822-2376497 GCF_014898765.1 Herpailurus yagouaroundi
CCCACGCGGCCCGGGGCCCTCGCGCCCCCGCCTCGCCGGGCCTTGGCGCCTCCCGCGCGCGCTCCTTCCCCTCCGGGTTAGCCGCGCTGCAGCGCGGGGCCGCAGGTCCCCGCGGGCCGGCCTGAATTATTCATCGGCAGGAAGATATTAGATGTACCCGCTGCCCGCTCCGCGCGAGCCGTCGTGCAATGCTATCCGAGCTCCGCGCGCGCCCCGCGCCCCTCCTCCTCACGTCCGTCCTCTCTGAAACCTTGGCAGCGAAGGGGGATCACATTTCCTTTGTCATCGGGCCATTTCGCCCTCGCCTTGGTCCCCCCTCCGATCCCGAGCCGCGGGGACGCAGCTTCCTCCGGGGCGCGCAGGAATCAGTGGAGCCGGCAGCAGCCAGGCGCGGTGAGCTCGGGAGCCGCGTGGCCCACGCCGCCGGCCCGCGTCATCTTCTCTCGGAGCCCCCGAGCGGGACTCGGGTGGCCTCGGCCGCGCCGCGCCTACTGGCCCTTGCTTGCGCCGTGCGCCCTGGCCTCCCGGGGCTGTGCACAACTCCCCTCCCCAATTCGGCCTGAGTGCGTGCACGCGCGCGCGTGCCCCCTCTTTCTCTGCTTTGCCGCCTCTTCCTCCTTCTCCTTCTCCTCTGCTCTCGGTACGCCGGTTATTGGGACTGATCGGAATTCGGAATCCTTTTAATCTCCAAAGGAGCAAACTCACTTCCGCCCGAGTGCTGGGAGGGGGCTGGGGGAGGGGACACAGGGGAGGGGGTTCCAGGCAAACAGGAAACATTAGCCCTCTCGGCACGGCTCGCTTTTGTGTGCTCCCTCCCTCCTCCCTCCGACCTCCTCCCTTCTCCAGGCCGCTGGGGAGATGAACGCCCCCGGGCTTCGGTGTGACGACCTTTGAAACCTTCCGAGCGAGGAGCGGAGAGCGACTCTTCCGTTTATTTAAAAAAGAAAAGATTTCATTTTGAATCCTGGTTCTGCCGAGGCCGAGATCCACTGCCAGCGAGGTCTGGGTTTACCGCCCCCCCCCCCCCCCGCCCCCGACACACACACGCACACTTTTTTTTTTTTTTCCTTTTACGTTTTCTCAAGGACTCTGCGTATGACCCCCAAACACACACTTGTGTGTACTACTGGATGCGTGGAATGTAACGAATCTTGAATTCTGATCTGCGGACGAGCCAGTTTCCTTTGAGTTTAATGGGGGGTGGGGGGCAGAGGCAGCGGTTCAGGGGAGGCTGCCCGGGGACGGCCCCGCGGCCACCTGGGTGGTTCCTCCGGCTGCCTGGGCAGTTCTGGGAGAGGAACTTGCTCGGCCCTGGAGAGAGGCTGGCTTAGAAGAGCACAGAAGGCCACATACCAGGGTCTAGAGGGCGTCTGGTCTGAAGGCCAACGGGTGAACAACTGTCCCCATCTTAACACGTCGCGTTAGTGACATCTTGGGCCCTACCGGTACGGGCAACTACCTGGATGAATCTCGAAAACGTCACGTTAGGAGAAGGAAGCCAAACACAAAAGAGTTCATACTGTGCGAGTCCATTCACAGGAAATTCTAGAACGTGCAAAGCTAAGCCGTGGGGATAGGACCAGTACCCTTGGGGGTAAGGGATTTGGACTGGGAAGGGGGGAGGATGGAACCTTCTGCAGTAAGGAAATAGAAATATACTGGTGTAAACATTGGTCCAAACTTGTCAGTCCGCCATTTAAGATCTGTTCAAGATTTCAGTGTTTGTAAATTGTACTTCAATAAGAAGAAAAAAAAATGACTTGGTGTTCAGCCTCAGTAACCAAAATGATGAAGAAGGGGAAAAAAAAAAACCCAAACACAACTATGTAAATATCCCCAGCTCCCCTGAGTTGGTTCATCAGAATTCAGGTAGTTTTCCAGGGAAAAATCAACCTGGAAAGAGCTCTCCAATCAACCCAGCTGAACAAATGTGCTTGGAGGCCTCAGGCTGCAGAAACCGCTCCCTCACAGGACAGATTCTTCCTGCAGCCCAAGTACTGTCCTGAGACGGAAGGAGCTTCAAGGGAGAAGAGCCTCACAGCCCCACAGGAAAGGCCCGGGCCCTCAGCTGCTCTTAGGAGCGCTCACCTCAGCCCCTGGAGTGAATCCGGGCTCAGTGCACACTCACCGGGATGTGTGAGGAGTGGAAAAATCATCATCAGAGGAAACCATAACATATGTTCGTTGTATGTCAATAAAACTGGAAAACAACGAAACAGAGCCCCCCCCCTTTTTTTTTACCATGAAATAAAAGTAAACATTTTATACTTTAAAGATGAGGGAGGGGCCCCTCTTGGTCCCATCTACTGCCAATCTGAGTTTCTTTCATAATTTGAGATGCACGTGTAAACATGTACATGCTCACACATGGATCTCCACACTGCTACAGAATTTTCTGCCATGCTGGCCTTGCTCCAGATGTGTTGTGTGTATTTCTGGGTTTGTTTCTTTTCCTTTCTCTGGTTGTTTTTAATTCCTTTTTTTTTTTTTTTTTTTTGGTTTTGTTTTAAACAAAAACAAGAGGAAAACAGATGGGGGAAGAGAACTGTCAGAAGGAAGATGGCCCCAGAGGGTCAGAAAAGGGATGGGCCACCAGCCCCTGGACTCCCTGTTGGATAGCCTCACCCTCAAGCATCTAAAAAGGTTAAAAAAAAAAAAAAAATGCCAAGGGGGAAAGACTCATCTGTCCTCCAGGTCCTAGGGCTCTAAGCCAGTTTGCTAGTGGATGGCCGAGACGAAAAGCCAGTTGAGACATCCTGGAGGAGCAGGAAGGTGTAACTCCAGGAACAGGAATCACACCTGACAGCGGTTGGCGGGCTAGTTTCCTGGAGACGATTCCCCAGAATAAACCAAAAAGAAAAGAAAGGAGAAAGAAAGCAGGGAGAAAAAAGGTTTTGCTTCCTTATGGTGAAGTACCTTCCCTTTCTTTCCTTTCTTGAATTGGCAGGACACTGCCAGGAAACAGGGCTGCGGTGTAAATGGTTCATGCAGCACGTTCCGAGTTTCCATTAAGACAACTTGCAGGAAATCGGGGAATCTTTGCAGCAAGTAATTAACCCCACTGCTATGGAAATACAGTTGAGGTTTTGAAATACGGTCTAGCGATAAAGGACAAACTGGGATGAGACTTCCTAAGGCTACTGTTTACTCGAGAGGAAGGAGAGCCACGTACCCAGATGAAGGGCCCAAGACGGTCCCCTGCTATAAACGAGTATTAAATTTTTCACTGGCATCCTAGCTAATAAACACCCTTCCTAAGCAAGCAGCCTTCCAGCTTTCCCTCCACTAGTTAACATCAGAAAGGGAGTACATGTTCTTTCCTGAGTCCTGAAAATACATCGTTTGTATTTTAACAGCCGCTTTTAAAAAGAAACCCGCCCTAAAAATAGGTGGACGATAAATGTGCATTTTTTCTCGAATTCATCTGTAGTCCTGTTTTGCTTTCAAGGGTGACACAGGACCTTGCTGCTGTCTCAGACCTGGGGGCGGGGGGAGTGTTGAGACCACATTTCCATCATCTGCTTTTTTCATCTGGTCCTTTAATTAAATATTTGATGCATCCGCTGGTTCTGATGTCAAAATTGCACCTTTCACTCAGCATCCTGAGGGTACATTTACATAATTTTGAAGTACATAAATCACCAGAGTATTCTTTTCAGACATTAAACAAATATT
>NW_024412400.1:2376597-2382660 GCF_014898765.1 Herpailurus yagouaroundi
ATCAGCTGCTCTCAACAACCCTGAGTTCAGAATAGCAGCAAGGGAGGGGATATAAACTCTAGTTACCCAGAAATTGACAAGACTATGGTAGAGACACTTGAATTGTACACAGGAAAAGTGAAAATCGCTATGTAGCTTTAGTAGTTAAAAGTAGTTCAGAGCTCAGCTAGGCTTACCTCCCATCTCCACCACTCTGCTGTGTGACTTTGACCAAGTTACTTAACCTCCCTGTGTCTCAGATTTCTCATGCTTGTAATGCGACTGGTGCAAACACGTAGCTCGTCAGGGATAAGCGAGCTATTAAGCGTACGATTTTTAGTATAGCACCAATGACACATAAATGCCCAAGCACATATTTAAATAATAGCTTTTTGTATTTATTTTTTTAATGTTTATTTTCTAAAGCTTTATTCACTTTTCAGAGATGGAGAGAGACAGAGCATGAATGGCAGAGGGGCAGAGAGAGAGGGAGACACAGAATCCGAAGCGGGCTCCAAGCTGTCAGCACACAGCCTGATGCCGGGCTCGAACTCGCAGACCGTGAGATCATGACCTGAGCCAGAGTTGGTGCTCGACCGACTGAGCAACCCAGGCGCCCCTTGAACATTAGCTTTTTACCATCATTATTCGGCGAGTGCCTGCCACTTAAATCTATCATTGCTTCATCGCTACCTTCCGCTGGCCCTCCACGTCTCATACAACCAGTTGTGTCCTCCTTCCCCGCTAACAGAGTGGCCATCTCTCCTCCTGTCACTCTCCCCTCCAGCGCCCACTGTGGCCCGCCGTTTTTAAGCTGAGCTCCCAGCCTAGATTTTCTAAAACGAAATGTGTACCTTTCATAAGGGGGCAAAGAACAACAAAGGTTGTTTTAAAGACAAATATAGCAGAAAATCAAAGTATGTATAAATCAGGACATACTGTTAAGCCTGTGCAGCTTCGCATTCCAAATGCTGATTTTGTAGCTGAAGGTCTCTATGCCATTTAAGTTTTCCTTTTTTCAGCCCAACCCCGACCCTCACTCATTCCACCTGCTCCCGATTTCAAGTGGTCCCTCTTACCTAAAAGTTAACTCAAATTGCTTAACCTGATGGCCAAAGATCTCTGTGCTCTGTCCCAGGCCTCCCTTTCCACCACCTATCAATGGACAGCTAACACTGCTTCAGACTCACCGTCTGTTGTCTGCCCTGGCTGTTCTCACTCTGGGTCTCCCGGACTTCCAGAGCTTTTACTGAAAGCTGCAGTCTATTGCCTGTCTCCTAGAGTCTGGCTTGGGCCAACAGAATATGGCAGCAGTGACGCTATGCCTCTTCTGAGTCCAATCTTTTTTTTTTTTTTTTATTGTGAGGCTTAATTTATTTATTTTGGGAGAGAGAGAGAAGGAGAGGGAGGGAGGGGCAGAGAGAGAGGGCGACACAGAATCTGAAGCAGGCTCCAGGGTCCGAGCTGTCAGCACAGAGCCCGATGCGGGGCTCAAACCCACAAACTGTGAGATCATGACCTGAGGTGAAGTCAGATGCTCAACCGACGGAGCCACCCAGGGGCCCCTCTTTAACTTTATTTTAAAAGGGACTTTCAGGGCGCCTGGGTGGCGCAGTCGGTTAAGCGTCCGACTTCAGCCAGGTCACGATCTCGCGGTCCGTGGGTTCGAGCCCGGCTTCAGGCTCTGGGCTGATGGCTCACAGCCTGGAGCCTGTTTCCGATTCTGTGTCTCCTTCTCTCTGCCCCTCCCCCGTTCATGCTCTGTCTCTCTCTGTCCCCCCAAAAATAAATAAACGTTGAAAAAAAAAATAAAACGGACTTTCTTTTTTTTAATTTTTATTTTTTAATGTTTATTATTTTGAGAGAGAGAGAGAGACAGAGACAGAGAGCAAGCAGGGGAGGGGCAGAGAAAGAGGGAGACACAGAATCTGAAGCAGGCTCCAGGGTCCGAGCTGTCAGCACACAGCCCGATGCAGGGCTCGAACCCACAAACCGTGAGATCATGACCTGAGGTGAAGTCGGATGCTCAACAGACGGAGCCACCCAGGGGCCCCTCTTTAACTTTATTTTAAAAGGGACTTTCTTTTTTTTAATTTTTATTTTTTAATGTTTATTATTTTTAGAGAGAGAGACAGAGAGACAGAGACAGAGAGCAAGCAGGGGAGGGGCAGAGAAAGAGGGAGACACAATCTGAAGCAGGCTCCATGCTCTGAGCTGTCAGCACAGAGTCTGATGCCGGGCTCGAACCCACGAGCCGTGAGATCATGACCTGAGCTGAAGTCAGACGCTCAACCGATTGAGCCACCCAGGTGCCCCACAAAATGGTTTTAAATAGTGCTTGTACCATTTTATATTTCTAGCAGCAAGGTATGAGAGCTGTTTTGGCCACATCCTCACCAAAGCTTTGTAAGGTCAGTTTTCGTTTTTTATTTAATTTTAGCCAACATGGTAGGTGCATGTTGGTAGGTTGTGTCTCATTGTGTTTTTTTTTTTTAATTTTTTGTTTATTTATTTTTGAGAGACAGAGAGAGCTAGAGCACGAGCAGAGGAGGGGCAGAGAGAGAGGGAGACACAGAATCCGAAGCAGCTCCAGGCCCTGAGCTGTCAGCACAGAGCCCGACGTGGGGCTCGAAGTCACGAACCGAAAGATCATGACACTTAACCAACTGAAGCACCCAGGTGCCCCTCATTGTGGTTTTATTTGCATTTCCCTAATATCTAATGATATTGAGCTTCTTTTCGTGTGTTTATTTGTAAATGATGAAAGTGTTCAAAGCTTCAGCCTCTTTTGAGGGGGTTCTTTTATTATTGACTGTTTCATTATTATTTGAGAGTTCTTTATATATTTTGGATATAAATCATTTATCAGATGCCTGCTTTGCAAAGATTTTTCTCCCAGACTATTGCTTATGTTTGCATTCTCTTTTGTGTTAATTTAAAATTTTGAGGGGCTCCTGGGTGGCTTAGTTGGTTAAGTGTCCGACTTTGGCTCGGGTCATGATCTCACGGTTTGTGAGTTCGAGGCCCACGTTGGGCTCTGTGCTGACAGCTCAGAGCTTAAAAAATGTATTTATTTATTTTTGGGACAGACAGAGACAGAGCATGAACGGGGGAGGGGCAGAGAGAGACGGAGACACAGAATCGGAAGCAGGCTCCAGGCTCTGAGCCATCAGCCCAGAGCCCGACGCGGGGCTCAAACTCACGGACCGCGAGATCGTGACCTGGCTGAAGTCGGACGCTTAACCGACTGCGCCACCCAGGCGCCCTGACAGCTCAGAGCTTAGAACCCACTTCATGTTCTATGTCTCCCTCTCTCTCTGCCCCTCCCCTGCTCACACTCTGCCCTCTGTCTCTCAGAAATAAACAGAAAAAAAACTTTTTAAATTTTTGATGAAGTCCAACTTACTCAATTTATTGATTTATTCTTTTATGGGTTGTGCTTTGATGATCTAAAAAATCCTTCTCTAGGCCTTGTTTTCCTCTTCTGTAAAATTGGGATAAAGATAGAGAGATCCTGGCTTTCTGGACGATTATGAGGATTAAATGAGATAATGCTTTAAAGTATTCAGCTCGGGGGCGCCTGGGTGGCGCAGTCGGTTAAGCGTCCGACTTCAGCCAGGGCACGATCTCGCGAGATCTCGCGTGATCTCGCGTGAGTTCGAGCCCCGCGTCAGGCTCTGGGCTGATGGCTCGGAGCCTGGAGCCTGCTTCCGATTCTGTGTCTCCCTCTCTCTCTGCCCCTCCCCCGTTCATGCTCTGTCTCTCTCTGTCCCCAAAATAAATAAACGTTGAAAAAAAAATTAAAAAAAAAAGTATTCAGCTCAGAACCGGGTACATGGGAAAGCTCAGAAAATGATGGTGATGTATGCTATTATTATTACTAATTACACTCCCCCCCCCCCCCCCCCGCCCCAGGCACTTTGATGCTGTACCACCTGCAATGTCATTACCCTCCACCTCATCCATCTAAACCCACCCATCCTGACTTACAACCCAGGGTCGGAAGTCCTTTCTCCTCCCTCCCCTCCCACCTCACTGCACTTCAGCGGTTACCTCCGTTGTGAAATCTGCCACCTTTGCCTATGGGAGGAGTTTGTAGGAACTGTGATCCCCAAGTTGCTCATGCCTCCCTGTGTCCTCGGTTTTTAGTGGTGTCCTCTCACAAGGACTCTGGCATAGCCATGTGGTTTGCTTTGATTAATGGGACAGTAGTAAATGTGACAAAAGCAGAAGCCTGCAAGTCTTTGAGTGTTGGACGCTCAGCCCTCTGCGGCACCACGGTGGCTCAGTCGGTTAAGCTGGTTAAGCTTCCGACTTTGGCTCAGGTCACGATCTCGTGGTTTGTGGGTTCGAGCCCCGCGTCGGGCTCTGTGCTGACGGCTCAGGGCCTGGAGCCTGCTTCGGATTCTGTGTCTCCCTCTCTCTCTGCCCCTCCCCTTCTCGCACACGCTCTCTCTCTCTCTCAAAAATAAATAAATATTTTTAAAAAATGAAGCTCAGCCCTCTGGTTGCTCTTGAACCCCTGTGATCACCTGGGCCAACCTGTTGGAGGATGAGAGACACGGAGCCCAGGGACACCTTCTCCCCACCCTGATGCCTGGCCAACTAACACACATGTGAATGAGGCTGTGCAGGACAGCCAGCCTCCAGCCTACCTGCCAACTGACGGGAGGGGGGACTTACCCAAGTCAATGCAGCGAGACAATGAGGCAATAGGTGACTTCACTCGACGAGTGTTTACTGAGCACCTACTATGTGCCAGACTTTGGGAATTCACCGTGAAGGAGGAGACAGATGGTGTACACATGAATGAATGTGGAATGTGGAGTGCAAGTCCCAGCCGGGTCGGAACTGAGATGAAAGGGTGTGGATTTCCTAATGGGTTGAATGAGAGAAAGACGGGCACCTGGGTGGCTCGGTGGGTTAAGCATCCGACTCTTGATTTCACCTCAGGTCATGATCTCAGGATTCCTGAGCTTGAGCCCCATGTTGGCCTCTGCACTGACCCGTGCAGGGCCTGCTTGGGATTCTCTCTCTCCCTCTGTGAAAAGAAAAGAAAAGAAAAGAAAAGAGAGGAGGGGAGGGGAGGGGAGGGGAGGAGAAAAGAGAAAGAGAAAAGAGAAAGAAAAAAGATGAGAGAAAAGAGAAAGAAAAAGAAGAGAACAGAAAAGAAAAAGAAAAGAAAAAAGGAAAGGAAAGGAAAAGAAAAGAAAAGAGAAGAGAAAAGAGAAAGAAAAAGAAAAAAGAGAAAGAAAAAGAAAAGAGAACAGAAAAAAAGAAACGAGGACAGAAAAGTAAGAAGGAAAGGATGGAAAGGAAAGGAAAGGAAAGGAAAGGAAAAAAGAAAATAGAAAGACTGAAGTCAGGAAGCAGAAGAGGGGGTGACTCCAAGGTGTTTGGCCTGAGCGGTTGGATAAATGGTGATACCGGGAGCTCGAGCGGGTTTACGCCGGAATCCATACCAAAAGGATCGTGCGGTTCCCCGGAAGGACCAACGCGGTTCCTGGGGAGATCGTGCCGGGGCTCCTCGGGGGCCCGTGCGCCCCCGGCCCCCGTTCCTCGCCCTGCCCTGCTCGGTCCCGTGTCCCAGAGGCGGCCTGGCACCGGCACGGCCCGGGTTCCGTCGTCTCTCTCCGCCCGGGGCGGCCCCGCTGCTCCCGGGCGGCGGCCGCCTCTCTTCCGCGGTTCCGGGACCGCGTCTTCCGCCACGTCTCTCCCCGGGACTCTGGCTGTGCCCCACACGTCGGGTCGTCCTGTCCTCCCGGCTCGGCCCCGCGAGGGGGCCCGCAGGCCCGGGTGGGAAGCGGACACCGCGCACGACCCGCCCCGGGCGGCCTCACGGGCCCCGGGCGCTCCCCTCGCGCTTCGCCCGCTCCCGACCGCCGCGCTCCCGGGCCAGACGCGCCCGCCGTCCGCGTGGAGGAGTTTCCACGCCGCGTGCGGGCTCCCGCTTCAGGGCCCGGCCCCGAGCCGCACGCGGCCTCCCCGAAGCCGCTCGGCGGCGCCCCGGCCGCCCAGCCCGCCAGAGCGGAGGAGCGCCGAAGCCAAAGAACGACGACAGCGCCCGGGGCCCGTGAGGCCGCC
>NW_024412400.1:2385660-2394623 GCF_014898765.1 Herpailurus yagouaroundi
CCCCGAAGCCGCTCGGCGGCGCCCCGGCCGCCCAGCCCGCCGCCTTTGCCCGACGTGCGCCGGCCGCGCCCCACCTCCGGGCCGGGCCGCTCACCCCGCTCTCCTGGAAGGCTTCTCCTGGGCCTGCGAAACCTGCTTCCGCGGTCCCGGCCGGGGCGGGGCGGGGAGGGGGGCGTTTCCGGCGGGTTCCCTCCCCAGACCCGGGCCCGAACGCCCGCGTCGCTGCTGCCACTCGGGTTCTGCCGGACCAGACCGCAGCCCGCGGCACCGCCGTCCGTGCTCTGCTCGTCCCCGGTCCCCAGACCGCCAGCTGCCCGGAGGTGGGGGCCAGTCGCGCGCCGCGGGCACCGGTGACCCTCCGTGACTCTTCGTCGCACGCTGGCCCCGGGTTTGCGGCGACCGCAGGCAAGGGCCTTAGGTCTCCCCGTCTGGTTACGAGCCTCTTAGGGGGAACCCCTCGAGCGGTCTGTTGCAACCCACCTGAGGGCGTTTATCAGGCAGGAGGAACCCGGTAAGTGTGGTCGTCAGACGTGAGCATGCTGTTCACTTCCCCCCACGGCACCTCCTTTCTCTCTTTCTTTTCTGTTAGCGTTTGTCTCTTCTTAAGCTTATTTAGTTTTACTCGTTTTTATTTTTGTTTACTTTGTATTTTGAAATCATTTGATTTTTTTATGTTGGGAGAGAGAGCATGTGTGCACACGTGCAAGCAAGGGGAAGGGGCTGGGGGGAGGAGAGAGAGAGAGAGAGGGAGCACAAGAATGGGGAGCAGGGTAGAGAGAGACGGAGAGAGAAAATCCCAAGCAGGTTCCATGACGTCAGCACAGACCCGAGCCAAGATCAAGAGTTGGGCATTTAACTGACTGAACCACCCAAGCACCCCTCCTATTATTTTTTTAAGGAATCTCCAAGTGCCAACATGGGGCTCGAACTCACAGCCCCAAGGTCAAAAGTCACGTGCTCCACCAGCTGAACCCGCCCGGTGCCCGTTATTATGCCTGTAATATGATTATACATTAATACATATGTATTCCATGTACAAATGGATGTATTATACACAGTTAGACTTGGACACCGTTGGGTTAGGGGCACCGACCCCTGTGACGTTGAAAATCCGTGGATAATATTTGACTCCCCCAAAACGTAACCACTAACAGCCTACTGTTGACCGGAAGCCTTACCAATAACATCAACAGTCAATGAACACATATTTTGTATGTTATATGGATTATAAACTGCATTCTTACCATAAAGGAAGCTAGCGAAAAGAAAACGTTACTGAGAAAATACATGTGCAGAACTGTACTGAATTAATGGAAAAAAATCCGCACATGAGTGGAGCTAGTGCAGTTCAAACTCCTGGTGTTCAAGGGCCGTGTGTGTGTGTGTGTGTGTGTGTACATAATTATATAAGTATAACTTTAAAACATTTTTTTATTTTTGAAACAGAGAGAGACAGAGGGTGAGCATGAGAGGGACAGAGAAAGAGGGAGACACAGAATCAGAAGCAGGCTCCAGGCCCTGAGCCGTCAGCACGCAGCCTGATGCGGGGCTCGAACCCACAAACCGTGAGATCATGACCTGAGCTGAAGTTGGACGCCCAACCAACTGAGCCACCCAGGGGCCCAGTTTTAAACCATTAAAGTAATCTAGAGTAAGCAAAAGCAAATATACTTGGTAACAGAAGAAGAAAAAGCAATCCCAATAGATGTTCCCCAACAATGGTGAAATTGTTAAGTATGGGATACTCAGTTAGAAGAAATGGTACGTAGTCAACTAAAAGCAATGTAAATGAATTCTATGTGAAAATATGGAAAACCACTTGTGATAAAGCATTTATGGAGAAAAAAGAATACAAAATTCTTCACAAGTTTTGATACTATTCTAAAAGTACATAATCTGTTTTTTAAATTTTTTCTTAAAAAAACTTTTTTTAACGTTTATTTATTTTTGAGAGAGACAGAGCATGAACAGGGGAGGGTCAGAGAGAGGGAGACACAGAATCTGAAACAGGCTCCAGGCTCTGAGCTGTCAGCACAGAGCCTGACACAGGGCTTGAACCCATGAACCACAGGTTCATAACCTGAGCCCAAGTGGGACGCTTAACCAACTGAGCCACCCAGGCGCCACATATAACTTTATGTATCTAATTGATTTTCTCAACCATTTGGAAGGAGATATGATACCTTTCTACTTGTAATCAGTTCCTTGTGCATTTCCTAAGAATACAAACATTATTTTACAGAACCCAAGTACACTTACCGAAATCCGGACACGTCACATTGATGCAAGGCCGTTATCTAATCCGAAGACTGTCCTAATAATGTCCTTTCTAGGCATGTCTGGTTTTGCCTTCCCAGGGCCCTGTGTCTCCTGTCCCCTTTAACCTGGCACGGAATCCCCCCTGACCCTTTGTGACACTGTTGAAGCATCCAGGCCCCTTGTCCCCTCCCAGGGTTCAAACACCCCCCAGGATTTTACCTCTCACCGTGCTGCTGTTACCAAATCTTGTTGTGCAGACCCGGGGAGGGGGGCTCTTTTCAGGGCCTCGTAAAACCTTAAATAAGCGACATGAACAAATTCCACTGTGACCACTATCTTGTTAAAATTCCTTAAAAAAGTGAACTCTTTGGTCCCAAAGGACCTTAACAAAAGCCAGGTTGTCCTGGTCTTTGCTGCTCCTCAAAGGGTTTTACGTGCCGTTTAATGATTTTTCGTGAATAGTTTTTCTTGCCCCTAAAGTTGGATTAATTGAATTTTAATTCGGTGGGATCACCCTCTAAAAAAAGAAACAAGGGCTTTGCGGCTCTAGTTAAGGCCACGAGACCTAATTAAGACCTTCTCCAGCAGACTGGGATGTCTGAAGGGTGGAAAATCCAGGCATGCAGCCGCCTGAACCTACCCCTACTTTGGGTTGTAATGAAAAGAATCCCAGGGGCGCCTGGGTGGCTCAGTCGGTTGAGCATCCGACTTCGGCTCAGGTCATGATCTCGCCGTCTGTGAGTTCGAGCCCCGCGTCGGGCTCTGTGCTGACAGCTCAGAGCCTGGAGCCTGTTTCGGATTCTGTGTCTCCCTCTCTCTCTGCCCCTCCCCCGCTCACGCTCTGCCTCGTCTCTCTCTAAAAATGGGTAAACATTAGAAAAAGAAAAAACCTTTGGGGCAGCTGGGTGGCTCAGTCAGTTGAGCGTCTGACTCTGTCTCTTGAGAGGTAGGTCTTGATCTCCCGGTTTAGGAGTTCGAGCACCGAATCAGATTCTGCACTGTCAGTGCAGAGCCTGCTGGGGATTCTCTCTCTCTTTTACTAATTTAATCTTCACCGATCTGGTACTTAATAAGTGCCAGGCACTGTCACCAGAGCTTTACAAATATGACCTCATAGAAGCTTCATAACAGGCCTCCGAGGTTCATAGTATTACACTCCCATTCTGCAGATGAGGAAACTCTAGCAAGACAGGTGAGTTGCCCGAGGTCACACAGGAAGGAGTGCCCCTGAGACTCGCACCCAGGTGATTAGGCTTTAGAGTCTGTGTGTTTCCCACCTTCCCTGAAGCCAGCTCCAGGAAGAGAGGGCATCCAAGTGGACGCATCACCAACAAACTAGAAAGAAAGCAAAGTGGGCCTCTTCCCAAAGGAAACCCATCTTTTGCCCAGTTTGAGAGTTTCATTGGGTGTCATGCCTGGGCAGTGTCTTCACTGGGCCTTTCCCCAACCCCGCCCTCCCCGGGGAGCCCTTTCCACGGGGACAGCAGGAATCTTGTCCAACAGGCTCCCCAGTCCTACTAATGACTGTGGCAACAGGAGCCATGGGGTCCAAGAATTGGGAGGAGGCTTCTATCTTTGTATCCCCTCCCATCCCTGCCCATCTGCAGATTCATTTAGCCCTGAGATGAGTTAGAAGCTCCCAAGATCTCCCCTCAACTGCACATGGGACAACCCCAACTCAAGACTCCACCCTGCATCTCACCAGATGTGGGTCAAGCATGAACCGCTACGGGCCAGCGGTCTCTCACCTCTGTGGCCCTTCTCCGATCCTAGCAGGTCTCCTCCAACCAACATTTTGGCCACTGCCTGGGTCTGCTCCCCATATCTCCCAGGTCTTTCCCTGGCCTGTGTTTGCTGCTAAAGAAAACCACAGTAATTACATGGCAGCAGAAAACTAAGTTTCCTGGGGCTACAAGGGCTACCAGGTGGCTCAGTTGGTTCAATGGCCTAATCTTGATCTCAGCTCAGGTCTTGATTTCATGGTTCTGAGTTCAAGCCCCATGTTGGGCTCTGTGCTGGGCGTGAAGCCTACTTAGAAAAAAAAAAAAAAAGTAAAAGAAAAGAAAAGGAGAGAAAAGAAAATAAAAAAGGAAAGAAAAGAGAGAAAAGAAACGAAAAGAAAAAAGAAAAGGAAAAGAAGAAAAAACAAGAAAAGAAAAAAGAAAAGAGAAGAAAACAAGAGAAGAAAGAAAGAAGGGAAGAAAAGAAAAAAAAGAAAGGAAAGGAAAAAATTGAATTTCTCCACATGGAAGATGTGCCAGTTTAAGGCCGGGGAAATTTGCATGTCTTGGTGCTTTCCTATTGGTTGTTTTGAGCATGATGTGGAAATTGGGATGTTGGAATCTAAACAGACAGGAAAGGAAGAGCTGAAAGCTTTGTCAGAAACCACAGTTCTGGCCTCTGGGGGTACATCAGCTTGGGAAAGGGGTGTCAGGAATGAAAACAATGAGCCTCCAACTCATAAAAATGTGCGTCCAATCATAAGGAATAATCAGAGAGGGGCACCTGGGGGATCCGTCTGTTGAGCGTCCGACTTCGGCTCAGGTCATGATCTCGCGGTCCGTGAGTTCAAGCCCCGCATGGGGCTCCGTGCTGACAGCTCGGAGCCTGGAGCCTGCTTCGGATACTGTGTCTCCCTCTCTCTCTGCCCCTCCCCTCCTGTGCTCTCTCTCTCTCTGCCCCTCCCCCGCTGACCCTTGGTCTGTCTCTCTTTCTCTCTCTCTTTCTCAAAAATAAACATTAAAACAAACAAAAAGTAATAATAATCGGATAAATCCAGGTAGAGGAAACCTCTCCAAGACCACTGGCCTGGAGCCCTCAAAACTCTCAGTGTCCTGAGTGACCAAAAAGACTCGCGGAATGTTCTGAATTAAAGAGGGCCCACGACATCCAAATGCCGCGCAGGATCCTGAAGCGGATTCTGGACGAAGGGGTAAAATGACAGAAGAGGGCACGGTGGGGGCAACTGAGAAGATCTAAATGTGGATTGTGTCCTGCTAAATAAAATTATAAATTTCTTGGGAGCTATAATTGTGTTTGGTTACATAGACAATGGCCCTGTTCTGAGAGATACAGTATCATTGTGTCCAGCATCTTACTCTCAAAAGTTCACTAGCTAGTTGAGTAAATACATGAACGCAGGGGTGTGTGCGTGTAGGAGAGAGAGAGAGGCAGGCTGAAGCAAGTGTCAGTAAAGTGCTAACAGGTGGACCTAGGACATAAAGGTGTTCACTAATAAACGTTGATTACACTTTTGCACTTTTTTGGACACAAATATTTCATCTTTCTCAAAATAAAAGGGAGGAAGACAGGTGAAAATTCCGAAATGCAACTCAAAGAGCCTTCCAGAGAACCAACAGGAAGTAGTGACTTATTCTCTCCTTCCCCCAAATAACACAGGACACACCCCCTGATGTCCACGGTCTTTCAGGGGAGTCACAGGCACCGAGGCCCTCTATGCCCCCCCCCCCAGAATCACAGGGTCAGAACTGAGACGCGTCCCTCACAAACGACCCTCTGCCTCCGGTTTCAAACCGCTGTCCCCCCAGCAGCAGATACTCTGCAATGTGACAGAGACCTTTCCCGGTTTTATTTGTCTGCAATGTGCCCCCTATGGCCTGGTCACCTGCAGCAGTCCCCAGCCCCTCTCTGTCCCGCCCACCTGAAATGAGCCTTCCTCCAGGAAGCCTTCTTTGAATTCTTGGGTGCTTGTCTCGGCCCTCAGTTTGGCTTGGGCCTCAGGAGGCTCAGACCGCGTGCCCCGAACTCAGCTTGGGCAGTGTGCCTCGGAGGGTACAAATCTGATTGAGAGGGCCGGAGTGTTTTACACCGTGTCAAGTGGAGAACGATCTATGAATGACTTTCAGTCACTGACCACGGTTTCCTGGACTGTGATATCAAACCTTGCCTCCGACTTTTAGGTGTTTCAGATTCGCTTGCGGAGAGGAGCTAAGGTACTATTTGTTTTTCTATTTCTCCAAACTCCGATGCAGAATACATGAGCCTCAGCATAGGATGAAGAAGGTGTCCGCCTCTTCCGTTCACCCACGAATAAAGTAAAAGAAAAGCGAAACCAATGAGGTTAAACGACATAAGACGTATAAGAGGGTATTGAAATGAAATTAAATAACGGACTAGAGACGTTTAAATAAAATAAACGAAATTAATTAATTAATGAAATGAACTTGGCCACATGAACATGCATGAAACAATAAGCCAAACAAAGTAAGGACACAGAATACACGAAAGAAAAGAAAAGAAATAAAAGGTAAAATAAATACAACTCAATAAAAAAACCTAAATGACAAAAACAAACAGGAAGAAACAAGATCATATGAAGTGAATCAGGAAAACATCGTAAACATGGAAGGAGACGGTCAGGCAGGCCCCCGGCGTCGCCCAGAGCTAAAGCTCCGGCCTGGGAAACGCGGGGGCCCCTCGGCTGCGCCCGCGCCCCGCGGGGCTCGCTCGCCGCCGACAGGTGGCGCCCTGGGCCCTGAGCATCCAGTCGGCCTGGCGCGGCCGGGGCCTCGGGGGCGTGCGCGCTCGGTGCGCCTTTGCTGCGGGACCTCGGGCGACGCCACAACCTGAGGGCTGTGTCCCCTTCGGTAGAAGCGCACGCGCACACACGCGCACACACGCGCGCACACCCGCGGCTGCTGGCTCTGAGCGCCTGCAAAGCGTCACGTGGAGCTCGGGGTTCCTGCCGCCAGGGCACAGATGCGAGTGGGTCACCCAGTGCCTTCCTCCTCCTCCTCGATGGAACGAGTTGTTTTATATAAAGTGATTGAAAGCGCTAAATGAAGTGGGAGTTGGGGGGGGGGGGGGAGAACCTGCCCAGTGGCACAAAGGGAAGGGATATCCGTTCAGAAAGTTCCAGAGTGGCTACCTGTGGCTTTCCCGGGGATTCAGTGATGGCAGAGGACGTTTGCAAGCGGCCTTTCCAGAAGTCCCAGAAGTCCTCGGCCCGCCGTGCGGGGGGAGGGGCGGGGTGGGGGTGGGGATGGGGACCAGGGGCCGCTCACATGCAAATGCAGCTGTGACAATCCGGCCGGGCGCCTCCGCGCCTCCGGGAGGCCAGGCTGGAACAAAGAATTAGCATTTTCTATATGTGAAAAGCCCGCATTCCTGGGCGGGGAGGCCGCGAGGGCGCCGGCCCCCCTCCCCATTCACACTCCGGACCACACAGAGAGCCTCTCGCGCCAAATGCTCGAAGGTTCGTTTCAGCTTTTCTTTTGACCCGAGCGATGCATACGAAATGTAGATATTTCCCTAAACGCCGGCTTTGACATTTAATGCGATCCTAAGTAGTCTGAAATGTGGACGGGATTAGGAGGAGGCTTGGGGCCCACAGGGACACTTGGCCAAATCCTCCTAAATCCCCCAGGACAATTGTTTGTCACCACACGGATCCCCTTTGCCCCAAATGAGGGGGCTAATGAACTCGGCTGCCGCGGCCCCCCCCCGTGGCACCCCCACTCCTACCTCGGAGCCTGCGTCTCTGCCTTCTTCTTCCCAGGGAGAAAGAGGCTGAATGTGTCAATTGCTTGCTTTGTGTGTATCTGGGTTTCCTTACTTCAGGCTGGACCAGCCGAGTCGGACCAGTAACCCATCCATCCCAGGCCACTATTTAACTCACTTGATAAGGCTCAGGAGGTCAAGGATGCTGCGGAGGCCCGGTGAACCTTGCGTTAAGTTAATAGGCCGCCTCCACCTGGAAGGAAGTGGGTCCTGGGGCACTGCCAGGCCTAGAAAGAAGAAAAAGTCACCCAAAATTCCGCTCAGTGGAGCTTGTAGGTCTAGAACGATGTCTTCCAAGTACTTGCAACCCCAGAGGGGGAGGACAACGGCTGACAAGAAACAGAACATAGACCGTGCCTGAAGACGTGCCAAGTTCCACGGTGGGGCTCAACGAAAAAGCTCACCAGCCCAGAACATACCCGTGGTGAGCATGTCTGGAGTCAATGAAGACTTGGAGTTTAAGACCAATTGAGTCTCCTCGGGGGTTAGGGCCACTGAGAGGCAGTGTGGGATGGCTCGGATGTTGGCATGTTGGAACCGGAGGACAGCGATTTCTAGGGCGCGGAAGGACAGCAGAGCCCGGGAGGTGGGAAGTGCCGACTCCTTTGGGGAGATGGCAGGGAACCCAGTTTGGGTAACGCGTGGGACATAAAGGAGGGGTCAACGGAGGCTCAGTGGAGTGGAGGAGGTACCACGAAGAGCGCCTTCAGGCCTTCCGGAAGGAACCCCTGGGCGGGATTCAGCACTGTGCTGTAGGCAGTGACCTGCGGGGATGAGGCAGGGAGACTTGTGACCTGGTGTCACAGAAGGGGAGGACCTGGGTGGAGTGGGTAGAATGGGATGAGAACACAGGAGGCCAGGGTTTACTGAGCAACTACTACGCCCCCGATCCTGGTATTAAAAACACGAGGCTCCAAATAGAACCGCTGATGCTGAGCCCCTCCTCGCCAAACTGAGCCTCAACTTACAGTGTGGGGTGTCCCAGAAACGGAATCTGAATCCAGTTCATCAGATCAGCACTAGTGAAGGAATCTGCCGGATAGCCCTGCCACCTGTAGGTAACTCTGCAATAACCAACCCTTTTGGCCAGCGTAATTTCCATCTTCCATTCCCTTCTACCATCTTTCTTCTTTTTCTTTCCTTCCTTCCTTCCTTCCTTCCTTCCTTCCTTCCTTCCTTCCTTC
>NW_024412400.1:2394633-2400762 GCF_014898765.1 Herpailurus yagouaroundi
TTCCTTCCTTCCTTCCTTCCTTCCTTCCTTCCTTCCTTCCTTCCTTCCTTCCTCCCTCCCTCCCTCCCTCCCTCCCTTCCTTCTTAATGTTTAGTTTTGAGAGAGACAGAGCACAGGCAGGGGAGAGGCAGAGAGAGAGGGAGACAGAATCTGAAGCTGAGGATCCAGGCTCCGAGCTGTCAGCACAGAGCCCCACTCGGGGCTCGAACTCACGGACTGCGAGATCATGACCTGAGCCAACGTCAGATGCTTAACAGACTGAGCCACGCTGGCGCCTCCTGTCTATTATTTTGTACAGGTCCTCAGAGCCCCTTTCTGTTAGACTGAATGCTGCCCAATTTGAATCGGTTTTTGCTCAAACTCTTAAACTTTTTAATACGCCTCAGTTTATCTTTTAACATTGGACACATCCAAAGTGAAGAAAGAAGGTAGTTTACCTAAGGAGCCCCCCCTGCTCCTACCACCCGTCTGTAGACCTGCCCCAATGTGTACTGTTTCCCTAATAAAGCAGGAAGCGGTCTCTGCTCTGATACCCTTTAGATCACACCGTGAAAATCGTGGCGTTCCCATTTGGGGCCCAAGGCACTTCCAGCTACAACAAGGGCCAGTCCCTTGGAGCTCATTCCAACCCAGCGGGGAGGGGACTATTAGCATCCTCATTTTACAGATGGAGAAACTGAGGGGCGAAGCAGCATAACTCGCTCCGGCTCAAACGTCCCACGAAGCCAGACCACGAAGTCATCGGTCACTTTTCGCCCGAAGGCCTCCCCTCCCCGAGGGGAACGGACTGGAGGCTGAGAGAGGGAACACTCAGGGGAAGGCAGTGTGGACAAGGCCTGGGCTGAGCGGGTCGGAGGCTCACAGGAGGGGCAAGTGAACTCCCCGGTGGTGGATGCCCGCCAGCCAGCCGCGCTTTGCGTTCATCGCCCCATTTGAATCCTCGCTGGATCCTGAGGAAAGGCACCCTCGAACCCGAGAGGGAGGAAGTCATCGCCCGGCCGCTCGGGCTGAGTGAGCTGTCAGAGAGTGGCACACGCGTGCCGGACACGTCAGGGCGCGCGGTCACGACAGGACACGCTGGCGGAGGGTGAGTGGTGTCCCCGCGCAGGCAGGTGGCGGGCCAGGACGCCGGGGGGGGGGGGGACTCCGCGGAGTGGGGCCTGCGGGGAGCCGGCCTCGGATGCGAGGGCCGGGGGTGTAACGGACGACGGTGCCAGCCCTTGTGAGGGTTCACACCTTGCGGCTCGGGGATACTGGCGTTCACGTTCTCGCCGGTCTGCGACTTTTGCCCTTTTCCAAGCCCAGTAGGTAGTACGAGCCTCTTCTCAGAATTCACCTCAGGGGCGCCCGGCTGGCTCAGTCAGTTGAGCCTGCGATTCTTGACCCTGGGGCTGTGAGTTCGAGCCCCGCGCTGGGTGGAGAGATTACTTAAAAATAAGATCTTAAAAAAAAGTCACAACCCTAGGAAGTAAGGCTTAAGATTGATGCCTACAACACCCATATCTGCTTACAGAAAACCATACGCCGCAGAGGAAGAGGTACATATCACAAGAGAGCCAAAGGGGGAAGAAACCGGGGACACCTAGGACAAACTTCAGGGAAATGGCATTTAAAATCTTTTAGCGTATTAGGATTACCTCACGTAAGAAAGGTGGCGGTCACAAACTGGGACAGGAAGGCGTGGGAGGGCTTCCTGGCTGATGCCAACAGCCACGCAAGCCAAGACCTTCTGTGGAATGTGCTGGGATCTGCACAGGGTGGGCTCTGGAAGGCACGGCTGGGCCGACAAGGCGTCGGAAAGAGTGCTCAGGCTGGAAACTCACCGACCTGGCCTCCCCTTAGGGTGTGCAGGGAGATCCTGGCAACGACAGCGGGATCTCTTTCCCGGCCTTCCCTGCAGCTAAGGGTGGCTACCTGACTTGACCGCACAAAGGAGATGTGAAACTGAGGTCTACTGGGGGTTTCTGGGAAAGTGTGTTCCTGAGAGTCTCCTGTGAGGACAGGTTGCCTTAGCCCTCCTCTTCTTGCCTTCAATGCAGACATAATGATGGAACATCCTGGGACCGGGGGACAAAAGCCCAGATGCTAAGGCCAACGGCAGGGAAAACTAGAGCGGAGTCCCCGAGGGCATCACTGAGCACTAGAAGCAAGGCCGACAGCTGCCTACGTATCCACTTCTCAAGCGAGAGAAAAACAGTCTTCGTTAAAATTATTAACCTATTGGGGCCCCTGGGCGGCTCCGTCGGTTGAGCACACGACCTCGCCTCAGGTCATGATCTCACGGTTTGTGGGTTCGAGCCCCGCGTCGGGCTCTGTGCTGACGGCTCAGGGCCTGGAGCCTGCTTCGGATTCTGACTCCCTCTCTCTCTGCCCCTGCCCTGCTCACGTTGTCTCTCTCAAAAATAAATAAATGTAGAAAAAAAATTAAAAATAATTAGTAACCTGTTGTGTACTAACAGACCAATGTATTTACTTACTATAGCAATGTGGGGCCTCACCTGCTCACAGCTAAGTTGCAAGCAAGGAAAGTTCTCATTTCTTGAGATTTATCCAAAGATGTATTGTCCTCAAGTGCAATGACCAGGCCTCTTCCCATTTCACACTACCGTGATCCCCTGGAATTTACCAATTTATAAGTTCTGTGGACTCACTCTCCAGAAATGCCCAGGCCTAACAGTTCTGCCACCCTCCTGCAGCACGAGTGGGTCCCCCAGAGCTGCTGCTGATCTGGGGCTGACAGCACGGAGTCTGCTTGGGATTCTCTCTGCCCTTTACCAGCTTGCGTTTTCTCTCCCAAATAATAAACATAAGAAGTGCAGAAAGAACCCCCCCCCCCCACCTTCTCTGAGTCCTTTGTGGGCAATGTCTAGTTATCTCCACAAACACCTTGTTCTGGTAGATATCCCTATTTGAAGTGAGTTCAGCAACAGAGTAAGTCACATCAAGTGTTGAGTAAATGATGTGCTGTTACCCAAACACTTTCCTCTCCAGGTGTGAAAATGGGGAAGTACAGAGATCAGCTGGGGTGTCATACTTCCCTGTCTGAACGTGGTCTCCAAACTGGGGAACTGAAGAGGTGTAGACAGCAAGGGACACTTCCAAACAGCAAGCTTGGATGAACATGCCAAACACGGTCTCAACCAGAAGGTCACCCAGTTTTTTCTTTCTTTTTTTTTTTTTTTGATTTTAAGTAACCTTCACACCCAATGTGGGACTTGAACTCACAACCCTAAGGATCAAGAGTTGCATGCTCCTTTGACTGAGCCAGCCAGGCGCTCCTCACCCAATTTTTCTAAACAAGTCTGTATTACGGCTTTTTTATCCCAAAGTTAACGTGTTGACCTTATGGACAAATTTTGGTCATGTCAATCCCATAACATATACCCGTCTCTCGAAAAGATGCAATTTTTAAAAAAATTATTCTTTCGGGGCACCCGGGTGGCTCAGTCAGTTGAGCGTCTGACTTAGGCTCAGGTCATGTTCTCACGGTCTGTGGGTTTGAGCCCCGCGTCGGGCTCTGTACTGACAGGTCAGAACCTGGAGCCTGCTTTGGATTGTGTCTCCCCCTCTCTCCCTGCCCCTTTCCCACTCACACTCTCTCTCTTGCTCTCAAAAGTAAACATTAAAAACCTTTTTCTTTAATTTATTTTTAAATTTTTTTTAATGTTTATTTATTTTTGAGACAGAGAGAGACTGAGCATGAATGGGGGAGGGTCAGAGAGAGAGGGAGACACAGAATCAGAAGCAGGCTCCAGGCTCTGAGCTGTCAGCACAGAGCCCGATGCGGGGCTCGAACTCACAGACTGTGAGATCAGGACCTGAGCCGAAGTCTGAAGCTCAACCGACTGAGCCACCCAGGCGCCCCTAAAACACTTTTTAAAAAAAATTATTCTTTTAAGTAATGTCTACACCCAACACAGGGCTCAAACTTATAACCCGAGATCAAGAGTCACATGCTCTACGACTGAGCCAGCCAGGCCCCCCAGAAAGATGCAATTTTTTAACTTTTTGATTGCACCTGCACAGGGCTTAGCAATGAACCTGGGGCTCCCTGCTGACAGCCTCCAGAAGCGGGGCCTCTGCCCGAGGGCGCAGGGGAGATGAACACAACCCGTGCCCTGAACCGGCTTGCTCTTCATCTCTAATCTTGAAGCAAGTGATTCCTATCAGCCCGGTTGTCTCCTCTGAAGCCAACTTTCCTGGCCCCGTGGGTTTTCCTGTGCATTTTCTGGCCCTTTCGGCCCCAAGGAGGCAGAAGACGCATCGGTGTCCCTCCTCTGTGCCCCCAGGCCAGCTGCTGGGTCGGCTGCTCATCCAGCGACAGCTGTGGCAGCTTCGGGAGCTTGAGCGCTAAACCCCCGGGGCTAAGACGGTCCAGCGGCTGCAAGAACAGCAAAACCGTGCAAGACTCTTCTGGTAAGACCGTGTTTTAATTGCCCGTGACACAGACACATCACATAATGGCTCACAGTTTAAGACTGAAGAAAAACGGACGAAAATGAGTTTGTGAACCCTTGATTTTAACTAAGCTTCCTGCAAAAAGAAAACCAGGGGTTAGAATCGTTTCAAAAGCGTGTCTTCAAAACTAGCACCTTTCACCATCTTTCTTTTATTCGTTCTGCCGTGATACAACTGAAGAGGCCTGTCAATACCCCCCTGGTCTCAAGTAACAGTTTTCTGAGAGCAAAAATGTCACTTTCTGTGTGCCGTGAAAGCCGGCATTTGGATGGGCTGGACCGGGTGGACAGGCTGGAACACTGGCTTCTTTCTCATCTCAGACAGTGTTTTCACCGCAGGAAGCAGCTGATTCCTTTTGATGATCTGCAAGGCCAGCTGGGTGTTACCTATAAAAACACTTCCCATTAACGAAGCAGCATAAACACCGTCACGCACAAAGCGAGCCATCGGCAGCGTGCAAGGGAGCCAAAGGTGGTCCAGGAGAGCAGCGGTCTGCCGCCGTTGCTGCCTGAAGCCACATAACACGTGTGTCCCATCCCCACAAACTGATTTCAGAGACACGGGGTGCGCCCTGCGAAGAGCCCCACAGTGATTCTGAGATACAGCCCGGCCTGAGAACCGGTCTCCGAAGGTAGACTGCATGGAAGAGGGCTCTGGGGCCAGTGGGCCAGCCCTAATCACACCTTTCGGGAAGCCAAGGCCAGCTGGGTACCAGGCACTTAAATGCTGGCAAAAGCTATGAAAAGAAAGGAACCATGTAAGGATCCCCACGATCAAAAGGAGACACGACTCAGAACTCTTAGTATGTCTGTTTCAGGTCTCGTCTCTGCTTCACGCTGTCTTCTATAGGGCCTGCAGCCGTTCTTCCCAGAAGCCACGTCCTCAAGGGTTGTATGTGCTCAGAGGTATGGCCTGGATTTAGGTTTGGATGATTCCAGCAAAACTGGCTTACTGTAAAACTCACTAATGACATCTATGTTCCAAATGCTACAGTGTACAACTCTTAGCAACTGGCATCCTGACTCATGGTCTCACTTCATTTGGGCTGCCTAAGAGAAAGGTTAATTAGCAGGGATTAAACCATAATTAGCTGTCAGAAGCTATGCTTCCCTGCCTTTTCACAGATTAAAAAAAGAAGCAGATATGGCTAACTCGCAAGAAGCAGGAATTTGTAAGACACCAAAAACTCCCTAGCTCCGATTTTTTTTTCCTAGAAGAACTTGATGGGTAATATGTTCAAGGAAGGCCGAGTTTCAAATTCAAAGAGATAAACCAGATACCAAACACCTGGGGCTCTTTGAAAGGGTCCAGTCCTAATTAGGGAGAAGGCTGACTTACCATTTTGCAGCTCCAGGTAGACTGCCAGTAAGATGGCTTCAGGGGGCACCTCCTTAGGGTGGATCATCGAAGCCGCCTTTGCTCAAAACAGAAAAGACCCCCATGAAAAACCAACCGCTTGAGACAAACTCCAAGGAATGCCGAGAGAAGAAAAAGAAAGCCTACCAATGGCAAGTTAGCAAACTTGTGCAGCTCCTTCTCACAGCAGCTCCTAGGAGCTACTACAGTTCTGCTCTGACATCTGTGCTTGTCCCTACAGATTCAACTACACATGTAATTTTTAGTTCGATGATTTTCCTTACCTAGGAATTCCTTTTCAAAAATATTTTTTTT
>NW_024412400.1:2401162-2544842 GCF_014898765.1 Herpailurus yagouaroundi
GCGAGATCGTGACCTGGCTGAAGTCGGACGCTTAACCGACTGCGCCACCCAGGCACCCCGAGCAGTGAGTTTTTCAACTCCTTCCCCGTCAACTTGTGTGACTCAACTTCGAGATGACAGCACACACGTTTCCCTGGACAGTCCCATCACTTAACTTTTCTGATTTGGGATCAGAAGTGCCGACGAGACGCCACTAAGTTAACTAAATATCACTCTTGGCTATTTCGGCACGGTAAGGTTCTTCAATGCTATACACAATATGGTGGACTTCCTAGGAAATTTCCAGGAGCCACCATCATCTCTGGAGAACAGGTTCAGTTTCAATGTCAGTTCCCCCGACAAGCATACAGGGACGTGGGCCCTCTCACGTGCTGCTGGTGAATATACCGTTTGGCACAAACTCTCCGTATTTGAAGTCTTAGAATTCTGCATCGCTCTGACCTTGCAATTCCCTTCTTAGGCAGGGTCGTGGCATGCCTACCTGTTTACTGTCTTATTCCCGTGGCCTACTGAGAAGTAAGTGCTCAGACACTTGCTGAATGATTATCCTTTTGAGGAATTACCCCTTTCTGAGTCTGGAGCTGCCACTGGTGATACATCTTCCCCTTCTATAGGGAAGGGTCCGTGACTCATCCGGGGATGGGCGGGAATCCTAAAGAGGCTCAATCAAAACCTTCCCGGGGTCCTAGTGATGACGCACCATCTCAGCGGTAGGATTCAGGGGTGCATTTCAGGGACAGGCTGCCAGCTCTCGGTCTGAAGTCTCTTGCTTTAGTGCTCCAGCCCCACGGTTCGTACCCTGCCACCCATGACCAGTCTCTGCAGCTTCTAGCGTGTCCTTCGACAGCTCTTTTATGCACATACAAAAGGTCCTTTCACTTAGCAAGTCTCGGATATGTCATCATTTATGGAACACAGAGTTTACAGCTGCATGTGTTCGGCTATATGGATGCACCATTATTCAGATGATCCCTTATTTACACTGGTTTCCAGTCTTTTGAAATTTTAATTATTAAAACCATCAGGAAGAACTCTCCAGTAAATGCCTAGTTCATTTTCAATAGCTGATCGGTTGTTTACCTCGCAAGGGTATTTTTAAGCTTGGGAAAGTAATATTCTGATTTTTAACAAACTGACCAGAGCCTCAAACTCAGCAACAAGACCCACAGACTGCAAACCTTTCGCTGGCCTCACCTGGTGCAGACACTTTCGAGCCTTGTCGTATTCGCTCCGCAGACAGTAGGCGCTGCCGAGATTGAACAGCATCACGGTCCTGGCAGAGGTGACGGAACTGGGGTAGCACTGGGGAGCCCGCTTCCCAGCTGGGGAAAAAGAGCGCGGACCGTGCTGAAGAGGCCAGGGCAAGGGCAAGAGTGCCACCCAATCGACCGCCCCAGCGGCTGCGCAGAATAGAGCTCAGCCCTATTTTTAGGCTGACAAATGAAGGACACAGAAGGCTTGAGTCTACATCTTTGGGATGTGAGCCAGGCTACTTTAAGTATTTACGAAACTTCTTACTCACAGGATTCCATTGCTTCATTTTCACCTTTGTCCGATCCTACAAAGACAAGAAAACAAACCTGAGGGGGTAGGACAACACAGCGTATTTTCTAGAAACCTAGTCTGTTTATGAAATGGAAAATCCACTCTATCGAAGCAATCTCTCAGTATGTCGCGGGAGGCTCTACCGGAGGGTACCAGCAGGTAGCCCCCTCCCCCCATGCCTGCATAATAATCTCGAATACAATGAATGCCAGTCTTGCTTCCTTAAAAACTTAGCCATGATTTAAAACTCACTTTTGAATGCTTTCTACTTTTCCCTGGACTGCTGAATCCCTCCAAAGAGAAAAATACAGTATGAGACTCAAAACAAATCGTTCTAGAGGTGCCTGGGTGGCTCAGTCGGTTAAGTGTTAGATTCTTTTTTTTTTTTTTAATTTTTTTAATGTTTATTTATTTCTGAGAGACAGAGAGGGAGAGAGAGAGAGAGAGAGAGAGAGCGAGTGAGCAGGGGAGGGGCAGAGAGAGAGGGAGACACAGAATCCAAAGCAGGCTCCAGGCCCTGAGCTGTTGGCACAGAGCCCAACGCGGGGCTCAAACTCTTGCACTGAGATCATGACCTGAGCTGAAGTCAAACGCTCAAGCCACTGAGCCAGCCAGGTGCCCCTAAGTGTCAGATTCTTGATAATGCCTCAGGTTGATATCTTGCAGGCTGCAGGATCAAGCCCCGGGGTTGGGCTTTGCACTGAGCGTGAAGCCTGCTTGGGGTTCTCTCTCCCTCTGTGCCCGGCTCCCATTCATGTACACACGCTCTCTCAAAATAAATACACACAAACGTTTCAAAACAAAACAAATTTTTCTAATACTACCATGCTTTCAAAAGTGAAAACTGATTTAAAAGAGTCTCTCTTTTCTTTTTGGTAAGTAATCTCTACATTCAACACGGGGCTCGAACTCATGACCCCGAGATCAGAGTTGCACGTTCTACCAACTAAGCCAGCCAGGCACCCCTCTATAATGAGCATTTAGACCATATGATAATCAACTCCCAGATCTACCCAGCAAACAATTACTACAAAGTACGTACAGCCAAATTTGTAGACGGCCAACCTAAAATCTCCTTCCCTTTCCAACTGTGCCCTTAAATTTCCACACATCCTGAGTTACAACAGGAAGGGCGTGGAAATGGTGACCAGTGCTGATCAAATGTGTCCTCACGAACCTTGGTCCTGTTCATTTGAAGAGATGCCCAAGGAAACATCAGTGACATTCTCGGGGTTCAAGTGAGTAATGGCATCAGATATCCTGTCCAGAGAGATGAGGGCTTCTGCAGCATATAAATGGCCCAAAAACCTAAATGAAATAAACAGATCACATACACACAACACCCAGTGTGTAACAAGCTTTGGTGTACATATGCTTCATGCATTTCACGTCTATACATGGATTAATTAAGGGCTAAATTTTATCTCTTTATAAAAGTATCTTAAAATATACAACAATTGTTTCTATTAGCTAAGCTGGAACAAATGACATGTGTCGATTCAGAAAGCAGCTGACAACAGGCAAACATACTGTTCTGTTTATGCAGAAAGTAACATCAACATGAAGCTCTGTTTTAGAATGAAGTTCTAAAACAGCAGCTCGGTCGAAGGATGAAGCCATCAGGCTCTGCTGCTGGACGGGTCCAGAGACAGCGGAGGGCCAGACTGGACTGAGACCAGATGCGGGTTGGACCAACTCTACTTCTATTCCAAAGGTCTCCTGCTTTGTCCAATCTATTTTATGCCCACTGACGTCAGGACGGATACACATCCTCCTGGCTTACAACAGCCTGCTTCTTCCAGTCCTTTGCTTACAAGATGATTTTTCCCTACGGTCACCTGATTGGTTTTTCAAAAATAAAACAGGATTAGATATTTTACACGCTTTCTGAAAATCTTAATGACTTTTTCTACACGAGAACAAAACAAAACTTTTATGGATTTAAAGTTCTCCAAGTTTGGTCCCACGTTTCTATATCCGGTCACTATTCCCACCCCCTGAGAGATGGCTCTCCATCCCACCAGACAGTGTCCTGGGCTGGGCACACCCACTGCTCCCCAGGGGCCTTGCCTTCTTGGGCAAGCCTGGCCTCATCCCCACAAGCCAATATCTACTCCTCTTCTTTTTTTAAAGATTTACTTACTTAGGATTTTATTTTTAAAGTAATCTGTACATCTATGATGGGGCTTGAACTCACAACACCAAGATCAAGAGTTGCAGACTCCACTGACTGAACCAGTCAGGGGCCCCCCCATATATTTTTTTTAATATTTTTACTTACTTAATTTATTTAATCTCTATGCCCAACTCCTTTTAAATGGTTAGCTCAGGTCTCACCTACTATAGCTAGCCTGCCCCAACTGAATCTGTCCCCATGAATCTCAAGCCCTCCAATTTTAGGCTTTTTTCAATATAATCTATTTAGGGATTTTTAAATATGCATTAACTACTCAAGAGCTCTTTAATTTTTTACTAAGGTATTTCTTCTAAGTAGCAGGAGCTGCAATGACTTTTTACTTTGCTTCTCCACCAAAAATACTCTAATAGACGGACTAGTTTTTAAAAGATCAGTAACTTCAATTATATTTTGAAATAAGATAATTTGAAGTTTTTCTTTAGTATCCACAAGCCGGTAGTCATCGCAGAACACAAACACATATATCTAAAGAACTAGTTCAAATTGTTTTCTGTGAATTCACTTCAAGACACTTTCCGTTTCTAGCCAAATGCAACGCCTTCGTGACACCCGGAGCCAAGGAACCTTCGACTACGTGTCCAGAAAGCAGTAAGCCGTGAGGGGGGTCGGGCTGCTGAGCTGCCAGATGCACAACGAGCTACCTGTCTTTACTGGGAAGACGACGGACAGTGATCTCGCTGGGAAGACGGACAGTGATCTCGCTGCTCACTAAGACACCAACACCCAGGAAAGGAGAGTTAAGAGAATCAAGAAAGAAATGACCGGACATGGCTTGGCCAATCCCCTGAAAGTTCACACATGAACTTAGAAACCCTCCAACAGAGGGCACGAGCCTCCTTGGGATTTATCTGAGAATAGGGACCACGATGTCAACCCAAGAATTTTAAGCAGCAGTGAGGACTTGGGTCTCATTTCTGTGCAAAGGAAAAACAGAACACCGCTCTCGCTCTTGCACTGGCCGAGCGCGTCGCAGCCACAGCCTGAGTGCTGGATCGTGGCGATGGCTGTGGCAGCCGACTGGGCTCGCTGGGACTTCGCTGGGGCTTCATGGAGCTGGGCGACGGAGCCTCCCCTCAGTGGGAGCCCGCCTGCCTCCAGCTGGAACTCAGGCTCCCTCCCGGCCCGGTCGCTGGATGAGGTTTTCTTGCAGAAGGGCAGCTGTCTTAGGTCTGAATTGTGACAGTCGCTTACCTCACCGGATGCTCTCTTACTTTTTTTTTTTTTTTTTTGAAATACAAACGTGTGTTTGGGGAACACTGGCCTGAAACAGCCTTAATCGATGTTAATTTTAGATGCTTGTATACAGCAATATGTTTTCTTGAAGACAAAAATAATTAAACCTTAGCAGAATTATTCCTCAGAGTACGATCTCACAATTCTAAGCACTGCACATTATAAACAAGACCAGTAAAAAGCAAGAGTAAGTAATTATATTTTGGAGATCATAAGTATTCACCCACAGGATGAATGAGAAAAACAACTGTCCTAATGGTACGCAGAGCATTTGTGGCTTTGAGTAAAAGCCACATACAAAGATTCAGAGGACGCTGCTTCTCATTCAATTTCCATAAAAGGAAAGATGTGCTTTAGCAAATTTTAGAATGACAATGACACTACTAGTGAAGAGGCCTCTGCGGAGTTGGAATAAAACTCCTGTACTCAGAATGCTTGTTGGCCCCTTTAAACCACAGTCCTTGCATCAGAATTATCCCGTTGAAGAAACTCCTTTTCGTGTGGGTCTTCTCCCTGAGGACTCCCTTTATCTTGGGGACCAATATGTGGACACGCGCTCCACACAGGCCCAGCAGCGGACAGGAGACACTGTGCAGTTCCCACTTCCTGACGCTCTGTCCCGCAAACGCTATCGCTGTTAATCCTTGAGGTACAAGGGAAAAGAGCCTAACGCAGAATTACCAAATTAATGCTTCAATCAGTTGCCTTGTCTAGATAATATGTATCCCACCGAGGGGGCAAAAAGCAGCAATATGCACCAAAAACTAACGAAAACCTCCACACAAAACAAACCCGGACGCACAGGGCAAGCCACACTTACTTAAGGGATCCTGACAGCTTGGGCTGCTGAAGAAGTTTATCTGCGTGATTCAAAGCCATAAGGTTATCACCTAAAGCCAGAGCCACGTAAGCACTGCAGGCAAGTATGGAGCATCTGGAACACAAAAGGGAAGGGCTGAAAACCTGAGTTACAAAATTGACAGCAGCTGTATTTGTTATTAAATAGGAAAGAAGGCCCTGATTATAGCTGTGACAATCTGGAAAGGAGGAAGCCACAGGTAAGCGTTAGGATGATGGAGAAACTATCATCTAAGGCACGGTGTGCGGCTATTTACCTAAATCATCTGTAGCTTCCACCCAGCTGACTCCCATCTCTAACAAAATAACCAAAAGAGATACAATATATATTTTGCCTGTCAAAAAAATAATGCAGTTACGGGCCTAGTGAGAACTTACTTCCCACAGAACATTTAACATCCTGGAAATACAGTTACAGAAGCAGATCTTATTTTTTCAAACCTATTTCCTGAAGAAATACAATTAAGCTACTAACAAATCCACTTAGCTTCCTGTAAAGTGTTCCTCTCTGAGCCTGTTAAGTCTACAGTTCTCCCTAAGCAACGGTATCAAGAGTAACTAAAAGAATTTCTTGCCTACATACTTTGTGAATATTCAAGAAAGAAATCAGGCTGAAAAGCTACATGTGAAGATAAGAAAATTCAGCTTACACTGATTTTGCTAAGTTGGGCTGGAAAGCTAAATTTCTATTCGGTTTTCTACTTAACAGGCAGCTCATTTACAGTGGGTCTAGCCAAGGACTTGGCAGTAATAGATCACTTGAATGTTAAACAACCGCTCTAAAAAGCAATCTTAAAATAAACCCCTGTCAAGTAGAAATGAGGTCTGAATGGCCAACCACAAGGGAACCAACGAAGATACAGGGTTTTGAGCTATGTTTACAAATTACAGTACATATGTGTATCATTAAGTGCATTCGGGTTGTGATTTCAGTCTAAGCAAAATGTAACCGCTGCACCACCGCAGTTTTCTAGTAATCTGAAATCCTCTGACTAGAAACGGCCCTTCTGAAAGCACAGTGGGGCAAATCCAGAAGTGGTCTGCTGTTTCCGCTTCACTGGATGACTCCTGGTTTCTGGAACCTTGGAAACTTGTCCACTGAAGGCAAAGTGCTCCCTCGGCATCGAAGAACACAGAAAGGTAGACTGGTCCCAGAGGAAACACAAGGAAATGGACATTTACGGCCTTAAGCCACAATGGTAGGGCTGGAAGAGTGCCTAATGCGATCCCTTGTTTTATGAAGGTAGAAACTGAAATCCAAAGTCATTAAATATATTCCCTAGCTTAGAGTGTGTGACTTGAGTCGGGACTAATATTGATCCCCAATTCACCGCCCTTCCCATCCGATCACATTGGTACTGTATGAGTTCACAGGACAGCCTACAGATAAAACAGAAAGGAAGGATTATGTTACGATTTTTCTAATGCATGTGTACCTATGCACACATAGGTACTCAAACTCGTTTTTTTAAAAGGGAAGAAAACAGGGGTGCCTGGCTGGCTCAGTCAGTAGAGCATGTGACTCTTGATCTCAGGGCTGTGAATTCAAGCCCCACATTGGGCATGGAGCCTACTTAAAAAAAATAATAATAAAATAAAATAAAATAATAAAATATAAATAAAATAAAATGGAAGCAACCAATGTACTCCAAACATCAGAAGTTTCAATTTTCTAACTGAACTCCTAACTTAAAATCTGAACCCTGTTCACAGAAAAGAGCGAAAGCAGGCAAGGAGTGTCATTCTCAAAGGGATATGTCTGTGTTTCCAGGAGCTGTCTCGACCAGCCAGGCTGCTCTGTGGCCACAGCCCCTGGGCAACATCCCCTTCCTCATGGGCCCAGAGGAGGGAGACCTTGGCTAGTTCTCTGCCCTGCGCAGAAGCTCCTCAGTGCCTAGCTCTGTCCTGAGATTAAGGGGGACTTAATTTCCTCTTTTGGCTTATTTGTAGTTTTCACTTTATTGTTTTTTAAAAATTTGCCGTGAGAAAATTTTGCTTTAGGTTTGTTTATTTTGAGAGAAAGACAGCGCAAGTGGTGGTGGTGGGGGGGGGGGATGGCAGAGAGAGAGACAGGGAGAGAGAGAGGGAGGGAGAGAGGGAGGGAGAGAGGGAGGGAGAGAATATCCCAAGCAGGCTCGGCGTTGCCAGCACCGAGAGCCAGAACTCACAAAGTCGGGAGACCACGACCTGAGACGAAGCCAAGAGTCAAGACGCCTCACTGACTGAGCCACCCAGGTGCCCTGTAGTTTCCATTTTAAAATAGCAACGAATACTCATTCACTAGCCAGGTACGTATGTACTGCTGATGAAGACAAACGGCTGTTAAGGCCTGAGTCTCCATCTCCAGAGGCCCAAGGCCTCCCATGGGCTTAGGGCCTATACGAATGACCATCACAAAGTTTCATGTCCATTTTCATTCATGACTTGGCCGAAGGTCAGGGCAAAACATAAGCTCCTTAAAAGCAGAAGCCCACTATCTTTTGTCTCCTGCCCAGAGACTACCCCAACTCCTCAGCATCTGTGCAGGCGGTGTCTAACAGGTAAGGCCACAGCTTTCAGTGTTTTTTCTGACTCAGGCACCCAGACCTCTACCTGTCCTGCTGGGAGGCTGCCTCGAGGACATAGCTCCCTCAGGGGAATGTCCCGCAAGCTGTGGGGCCTGGCGTCCGGGACGGCCACACCTCGGGGCGGGCTTGCTGGGAAAAGCCTGCCCCAGCCTCTCCCGACAGTGGGGGGCTATTACTGCTCCAGCCCCCTGTCAAGCCCACTTTGGGTCCAGAAATCAGTCATGTAAGACTGCAGCAGGTTCCTGTTACCCAGGAAGTCCAAACTGCAGTCATGTACCAGGTACAATGTGGTTTCCTCAACTTTTACCTCTTCTCCCAGAAGGTATCGTGTCAAATCACGACGACGATCTTTCTTGTCAAAAATACTCATGTATGTGAACGTGGAACTCTGTGGGCTGGCATTCTGATCAAGAGCTGTCAGGACTAAGCAAGCATCACTGCACGAAACTCAAGCCAGCATTTATGGCTCCTCTTTCCTCGGTGCCTCACAATCTGCCCCAGCTTCTCATCCTCCTCCTTTCATCCTCCTTTGCCTCTTAGGAGTCAACACTCCACTGTGCGTAATTCCTGCAGGGCTCTAACACTGACAACACACACAGCTCGGTGTACCAAGCCCCTGGAGAACTCACTTTACTTTTGAGAGCTGCTACTTAAAATACCGAGCCCCCCCCCCCCACCCCTACCCCACTGCTTCCTCGAGTCACTGTCCAATCTGCTTTACCAAGCACTCAGTGGATCTGACAGGTCACCAGACTGGAAGAACTATACCTCAAGGGAAGAGACACAGAGCTTCTCCCGGCCCCTCTCCCCCTCCCACGGAGGGTCTGACACAACCCCACATTCTCTCTCCTCTGCATGCTGGAGGAGCTCGTTCTGGGTCCACAGACCGTCAACCCTCGGAAAGGAGAGAACAAAAAAGACAAGAAAAGAGAAAGGAAAGAAATGGGGGTGAGGACTTTCCTTAAAGCACCAAATTACAGCAACAAGCCACGTAAGACTGGGCATCAAAATCTGCCAAGCCACACACACTGTGAGTGAAATGAATGTAAAACAAATGTCTGAAATCGTTTAACCCTTATTAAGAGAGGCTAAAATGGGGGTAAACTTACTCACCGTTTGTCAAAGGAAAATACATTTACAAAGCAATCTTATAGCTAACATTGTTTGAAAAACTGGCCCCAAAAAATCCAATGAAGAGGGGCGCCTGGGTGGCTCGGCTGGTTGAACGTCTGACTCTTGATTTCAGCTCAGGTCACGATTTCATGGTTTGTGAGCTCGAGTCCTGCATCAGGCTCTGCACTGACAGCACGGAGCCTGCTTGGGATTCTGCCTCCCTCTCTCTCTGCTCCTCTACTGCCCGTGCTTGCTCTCTCTCAAAAATAAATAGACAAACATTAAACACACAAAAAATCCAACACAGAATTTCTTCTGGGTCACCTTGGGTGGCTCAGTCGGTTGAGTGTCCAACTTTGACTTAGCTCATGATCTCACGGTTTGTGAGTTCGAGACCTGCATCGGGCTCGGTCAGCACAGTGCCAGCTTCGGATCCTCTGGCCCCACCTTCTGCCCCTTCCCGGCTTGCATACTCTCTTTCTCAAAAATAAACAAACATTAAAAAAATACAAACGGGAGCACCTGGGTGGCTCAGTCGGTTAAGCGTCTGACTTCGGCTCAGTTCATGATCTTGTAGTCTGTGAGTTCGAGCTCCGCGTCGGGCTCTGTGCTGACAGCTCGGAGCCTGGAGCCTGCTTCGGATTCTGTGTCTCCCTCTCCCTCTGCCCCTCCCCAACTTGTGCTCTGTCTCACTCTGTCTCTCAAAAATAAATAAATGTTAAAAAAAAAAAATAAAAAAGGATTTCTTCCAAGCTGATTATGGTACTAGATTTTATAATTAAAAAAAAAATAATAATAATAATGAGGGCGCCTGGCTGGCTCAGTTGGTAGGTCACACAACTCTTGATCTTGGGGTCATGAGTTCGAGCCCGACTGTGCGTATGGAGCCTACTTAAAAAAAAAAAATCTTTCAAACTATTTCCATGTATTTACAATAATCTCCAAAATGTTAAACTTTTCAACTCTCAAATCTTAAGAAAATTTAAGAGTTAAATAAGTTTTTCACTTCATGTCTTCCATAAACATTTTGCTTTCTAATAACAGTTTTCTGCCAAAAAGCTTACTCACACACCCCAAATCCAAAACAAACAGAAGCCCAGCACAAAGAAGCTGAAAAAAGGTTTTTTCAACCAAATCTACCATCCCAAAGGACCCAGTCCTAGCCTAGGCAGCAAATAAGATTCCTGAAGCCACAGACAAAGCATTTTATGCACAGGACCTGAAGACCACCCAACCCCATTCGCTTACTTGCTAAAAAAGAACAGTAAGGCCTAGAGGGGTTAAATGATTTGTTAAATGGCTCGGTGGCCCTAAGGGGCTTCCACAGAATGGCAGACGACCGAAGAATCATCCGAACCCTGCTGATAATGCGAAAGAAATGTCACACAGGCATGTTCCTTCTTTGGTAGAGTTGATTCTAAATGGACACATTTCAGTAAGGACCACATACTCGGTTGTAAGAGCACCAAGAGGTTCAAAAGATTATCAGCCATAATTCCGTTTCAGGTAGGTCTCATGAGCTAGAATATAACCACTGGACTAAAACCGAAAACAAATAAGATTCTTTTTTTGTTTGTTTATTTATTTATTGTGAGAGAAAGAGAGAGTGTACAAGTGGTAGGTAGGTAGGTAGGTAGGTAGGTAGAGAGAGAGAGAGAGAGAGAGAGAGAGAGAGAGAGAGAGAGAGAGAGAATCCCAAGCAGGCTCCATACAGTCAACATGGAGTCCAATGCGGGCTTGAACCCACGAACCCGGAGACCACGACCTGAGCCAAAGTCAGATGCTTAACCGACTGAGCCATATAAGCACCCCAAAATTGGATTAAGTACACTAGAACTGTCTGTCATATTTATGTTATTAAGCATTTGTTTGATTCATCTTTTTCCCATAAAAGCTGGGTCTTAAGAGGCCCCTTTTAACTGAATGGGAAATCACTCACTTAGTATCAGAGTCTAAATGAACTCATTAAAGTTCCTTAATTTATACTTGTTAAATAACTGGGCTTAATTAAATTTGATCTGAGCACTTTCTTTTTATCCATTTTTATAGTTTCTTAAAAAAAAAGACAAATTGAAATTTCACTTTTATTTTGTATGCTGTAATTAAAATTTTCTCATACAGACATTTCCCATGTGGGCCCCCAAATTATTTCCTATTATTTTTCAGTTCTGTTACACATTTTTCCCCAAGTTCTAGACAGATTCCATTTTAGTTTAAGAAATTAAAGGTTCAGCTAATATCACAATCTCGGAATGAATAACAAAGATGCCCTATTAAATGCAGACTCAGTACATACCCAAGACTGCTATTAAACCACTAAGCAATAATGAAATGTTGGTATGTGACTGATCATATGAACTTACTTCTTTACTCTTAGTAACATATTAGTATGCAAAAGAATTAAGCTGAGACCTTACCTCTTATCATATGTAAGTTAACTCAAAATGGATCAAAGACCTAAATGTAACAGCCAAAACTATAAAAGTCTTAGAGGAAAACATAGGGGTAAACCAACATGACCTTGGACTTGGTAAAGGATTCTGAGATATGACACAGAAAGCATGATCAAAGAAAAAAAAAATAGGTAAGTTGAGTATCATTGAAATGAAAAACTTTTACCTCAATTCTATTTTTTTTAACCTCAATTAAAATGAAAAACTTTTGTGATTCAAAAGCTACCTTCAAAAAAGTGAGAAGACAACCCACAGAATGGGAAAAAATATTTGTAAATCACGTATCTGATAAGGGTCTTGTGTCTGGAATACGTAAAGAACTCTTACAAGTCAACAATAAAAGGGTAATAACCCAATTACAAAATAGGCAAAGGATGTGCATGAACATTTCTCCCAGGAAGATACACAAATGCCCAACGAGCACATGACAAGAAGCTCAATATCATTAGTCTTCAGGGAAAGGCAAAACTAACCCACCTCGAGACGCCAGTTCACACCCGCAACAATGTACAATCAAACTGCGGGCAAATAACAAGTGCTGGTGAGGATGTGAACAAACTGGAATCCTCACACACTGTTGGTGGGATTATAAAATGGTACGACCCTTTTAGGAAACAGTCTGGCAATTGCTCAAATGAGAAACAGAATTACTATGTGACCTGGCAATTCTACTTCTAGGTAAATATCCAAGAAAGGTAAAAACATATGCCTACACAGAAATTTGTACACAAATGCAGAGAGCAGCATTATTCACAATAGCTTTAAGACAAATAATCCAGGGGTGCCTGGCTGGCTCAGTTGGTAGAGCACATGACTCTCGATCTCAGGGTTTTAAGTTTGAGCCCCACGTTGGGTGTGGAGATTACTTAAAAATAAAGAAATAAAAAAAATCTTAAAAACAGACAAATAATCCAAATGTCTTCCAATGGATGAATGGATACATAAGGTATATCCATATGATGAAATATTATTCAGCAATAAAAACGACTATGGTACATGCTACGACTTGGATGAACCCTGAAAACATTATCCTAAGTGAAAGAAGCCAGTCATAAAAGCCCATATATTATTTTGATTCCACTCATATGAATGTCCAGAACAGAAAAATCCATAGAGTTAGAAGGTACATTAATGAGGGCTGGGGAGCAGACTGGGGGCAGAGGAAGGACAGTGAAAAGGGTGCCTGGGTTCTTTCTGAGGTGATAAAGTGTTCTAAAAGTGACTGTCGTGATGGTTGCAAAACTCTGTGAATATACTAAAAACCACTGGATTGTAAATTTTAAAAGGGCAAATAGTATGATTTTGAGTTATATCTCAATAAATCCATTTTTAAAACGTAAGGTAAAGGGCACCTGGGTGGCTCAGTCAGTTAAACATCTGACTCTTGATCTCGGCTCAGGTCACGACTGGGCTCTATGCTGACAGTGTGGAGCCTACTTGGGACTCTCTCTCCCTCTCTCTCTGCCTCTCTCAAAATAAACAAACTTAACAAAAATGAAAAAAAAAACATAACGTATCAGTAGACAGTAAATGTTTGGCTGTTTTGTTTTTTGTTTTAAATTAGAAAGATTAAAAGAAAAGAATGCCTTTATAACTAATTGTTTACAAGAAAATCATGATCTCTCAAATGCATGTGGAAACATTAATATTTCAATCACAGCAGAGAGCCAAAATATCAATCCTGCACAACTGTCTTCATTCTAAGATTCATTTGGACATTAGGCCTTTTAAAGACAAAAATGTCAGACTTTAAGCTGTATTACAAAGATGTAATCATCAAGACAGGATGGTACTGGCACAAAAACAGACACTCAGATCAATGAAACAGAATAGAGAACCCGGAAATGGACCCACAAACGTATGGCCAACGAATCTTTGACAAAGCAGGAAAGAATATCCAATGGAATAAAAACAGTCTCTTCAGTAAGTGGTGCTGGGAAAACCAGACAGCGACATGCAGAAAAATGAACCTAGACCACTTTCTTACACCAGACACAAAAATAAATTCAAAATGGATGAAAGACCTAAACGTAAGACAGGAAGCCATCAAAATCCTCGAGGAGAAAGCAGGCAAAAACCTCTTTGATCTTGGCCACAGCAACTTCTTACTCAACATGTCTCCGGAGGCAAGGGAAACCAAAGCAAAAATGAACTACTGGGACCTCATCAAAATTAAAAGCTTCTGCACAGTGAAGGAAACAATCAGCAAAAATAAAAGGCAACTGATGGAATGGGAGAAGACATCTGCAAACGACATATGAGATAAAGGGTTAGTATCCAAAATCTACAAAGAACTTATCAAACTCAACACCCAAAAAACAAATAATCCAGTGAAGACATGGGCAAAAGATGTGAATAGACACTTCTCCAGAGAAGACATCCAGATGGCCAACTGACACATGAAAAAATGCTCCACATCACTCATCATCAGGGAAATAGAAATCAAAACCACAATGAGATACCACCTCACACCTGTCAGAATGGCTAACAATAACTCAGGCACCAACAGATGTTGGCGAGGATGTGGAGAAAGAGGATCTCTTTTGCATTGTTGGTGGAAATGCAAGCTGGTGCAGCCACTCTGGAAAACAGTATGGAGGTTCCTCAAAAAATTAAAAATAGAACTACCCTACGACCCAGCAATTGTACTACTAGGTATTTATTTATCCAGGGGATACAGGTGTGCTGTTTCGAAGGGGCACATGCACCCCCATGTTTATAGCAGCACTATCCACAACAGCCAAAGTATGGAAAGAGCCCAGATGTCCATTGACGGATGAATGGATAAAGAAGATGTGGTATATACACACAATGGAGTATTACTCGGCAACCAAAAAGAATGAAATCTTGCCATTTGCAACTATGTGGATGGAACTGGAGGGTATTATGCTAAGTGAAATTAGTCAGTCAGAGAAAGACAAAAATCATACGACTTCATTCATACGAGGACTTTAAGAGACAAAACAAATGGACATAAGGGAAGGGGAAAAAAGTAACATAAAAACAGGGAGGGGGACAAAACATAAGAGAGTCTTAAATATGGAGAACAAATGGAGGGTTAATGGAAGGGTTGTGGGAGAGGGATGGGCTAAATGGGTTAAGAGGCATTAAGGAATCTACTCCTAAAATCATTGTTGCACTATATGCTAACAGACTTGGATGTAAATTAAAAAAAAAAAAAAAACAACAAATGGGGCGCCTGGGTGGCTCAGTCAGTTAAGCGGCTGACTTCAGCTCAGGTCATGATCTCGCCGTCTGTGAGTTCGAGCCCCGCGTCGGGCTCTGTGCTGACAGCTCAGAGCCTGGAGCCTGTTTCAGATTCTGTGTCTCCCTCTCTCTGACCCTCCCCCATTCATGCTCTGTCTCGGTCTCAAAAATAAATAAACGTTAAAAAAAATAAATAAAAAAAAAATGTTTCTGAGATATTCAGCTAAAATAAACGGCACGTGAGGAAGCTGGCATAGAAACAGTATTACATATTTGTGAAAACCATGTGTGAACAAATAAAAAACTTCAAACACAGTTCCGAAACCTCAGAGCAGCACTGTCCAACAGAAATGTAATTGGAGCAGGGAATATACTTTTAAATTTTCTAATAGACTGGGTGGCTCAGTCGGTTGAGCATCCGACTTCGGCTCAGGTCATGATCTCGCGGTCCGTGAGTTCGAGCCCCGCGTCGGGCTCTGTGGTGACCGCTCAGAGCCTGGAGCCTGCTTCAGATTCTGCGTCTCCCTCTCTCTCTGACCCTCCCCCATTCATGCTCTGTCTCTCTCTCTCTCAAAAATAAATAAACATTAAAAAAATTTTTTTTAAAAAATAGATAAATTTTCTAATAGAAACATTAAAGAAGGTAGAAGAAACAGGTGAAATTAGTTTTAACATATTTAAAATAACCCAATATACATAAAATATCATTTCAACATGTAATGTAAAAAAAGTTGCTGACACATTTTACGCAGTGTTGGCAGTGAGTTTCGAAATCCCTGGCATCACACATTAAACAGTGCGCCTTCCACGTGCTTGGTAGAGATGTGGGAGTGGCTGTGCCACCCCGTACCACAACTGTAGGGTCTACGGAGTAGTACGTGGCAAGAATTCTCTTTTCGTTAAGAAACTGAGCTTTCCATGACATGCCAGAATGCGGAACTGACCAGGTATGAATCATTACTGGTTATATTTCCCAACATCATATATGCAGAATTGTATTACTTTTTGCAAAATTTCAAAATACCTTAACGTTTTAGTTTTTTTTTCAGTCAGCTCTACCCCCAATGTGGGGCTTGAACTCAGAACCCCAAGATGAAAGTCACATGCTCTACTGACTTAACCTAACCCATGTGCCCCAAAACCTTAAAATTTTAAGAGCGATTAATTTATATACAGCAAAATGCATAACTTTAAGGGTACAATTTGATGAGTTTGGATGTATACATGTAACCACTAGCCCAATCAAGATACAGAACATTTCTATCACCCCAGAAAGATCCTTCTAGTCAATTCTGCCCCACCACTGCTGCGATTCCTATCAACCTAAATTTGTTTTGTAGTTTTTGCCTGGCACAGAATGGCATAAATGGAACCATACAGCATGAACTTCACACTGCAGGAGAAGAAAAACAATGTTTTTTAAAAAAAATTTTAGGGGCGCCTGGGTGGCGCAGTCGGTTAAGCGTCCGACTTCAGCCAGGTCACGATCTCACGGTCCGTGAGTTCGTGCCCCGCGTCGGGCTCTGGGCTGATGGCTCAGAGCCTGGAGCCTGTTTCCGATTCTGTGTCTCCCTCTCTCTCTGCCCCTCCCCCGTTCATGCTCTGTCTCTCTCTGTCCCAAAAATAAATAAAAACGTTGAAAAAAAAATTAAAAAAAAAAAATTTAATGTTTATTTTTGAGAGAGAGAGAGATGCAGAGAGAGAGGCAGACACAGAATCGGAAGCAGGCTCCAGGCTCTGAGCTGTCAGCACAGAGCCCAAGGCAGAGCCTGAACCCACAAATCACAAGATCATGACTTCAGCTGAACACTTAACCAACTGAGCCACCCAAGCGCCGCAGAAACACAGAATGTTTTGAGATTCATTCATATTGACTTAAGTATCAATAATTTGTTGTTGATGTTTTGAGAGGAGAGAGAGAGAAAGTGAGCGGGTGCGCAAGAGTGGGCGAGAGGGACAGAGGGAGAAAGAGAATCTCAAGCAGGTTCCATGCTCAGCACGGAGCCTGACGCACAACTCAATCCCACAGCTTTGGGATCATGACCTGAGCTGAAATCAACAGGCAGACATGGGTGTCGGGGTGGCTCAGAGGGTTGAGCATCTGACTCTTGGTTTCGCCTCAGGTCATGATCTCCCGGGTCAGGAGATCAAGGCCCACACTGGACTCTGTGCTGCCGGTAGAGAGCCTGTGTGGACCTCTCTCTTTGCCCCTCCCCTGCTCGCACACATGAGGGTTCTCTTTCTCTCTCAAAATAAATAAACTTTCAAAAATAAACACATAAAAAAAGAGTTAGATGCTTAACCACACGAGCCACCCAGACACCCCATTAATTTGTTGTTTTTTATAGCTGAGTAGTATAAAGTGGATTACAATGTAGTTACCCATTCTCCTACTAATGGTTATCTGCACTATCTCTGGTTTTTGTCTATCATGAGTAAAGCTGCTATTACTTATTGTGCAGACAAGCTTTTATTTCCCTTGGGTAAGTACCTATAAGTAGAGTCACCTTTTATTTGAAAATGTTGTCACCGCATTTATTTAATTTAAGGCTGTAGAACGTGTGTATGCTTTCTTAACTGGATGAAACTGATGGCTTTGCAGAGCTCTGACAGATTCAGGAACTGAACAATATTCTAACAGCGTTCATCTGAGCTTCACAATTAAACTGCCTCGTTAATTTCTGACACATTTTCCTGATTTGGGGCAAATCTGTTTTAACTGAGAGAATATTTTTTTGAAAACTATCTTAATTCTAACACAGAATCTCACAATTCCTTCAAAACAGATCTGTCTGAAACTTGGTTAGAATGAGTATCTTTTGGAACCCATCTTCATTTATATAGAAATGAAAAAAAAAAAAAAAAGAAAGTACCCGAGAGGCTGTGAACCCATACTATAAGAAGCAGCCATTAGAACACTCATGATAATTTACTGCATATTAGTTATGCTGAAAATAGGAAATGAGGTTTTACATTGGTGTCTTGGGGATTACAGAGCACAAGGGGTCAAATAGAATAGTCCATAAAAACTAAAGTATACACTAGTCACACACTTTTCCAATCACATAAAAGAATGCAGGTCAGAAGTAGATGAAATCTCTAAGAATTCCATGATCTTAACAGCAAACCAATGGGCTCAGTGCCGTTCCTTCCACAGAGGACAGCTGGCCCCTGCCACGGAGCTGCCCTTTAACACGCCCAACTGCATTAGGAGCCTTTACAGCTTGGGAAATTACCCACAAATCTTTCACAACTCCTTCCCTGCACCATTTGTCTCCACATTACCATCACTGCTATCCTGCACAGCGGTTCTTTTTATGAATCTACCCTGAGGCTCCTTCCGTCTTGTCCCACTTCCTTCCTCCCGTCTGCTCCATGGAAAAAAAAGGTTAACAGATTCGCGCAAACCCATCTTTACGTCCCTTTATGATGACGGAATTCCCCAGGGAGGCCCTCTGCCCCTTTCCACAAAGACAGGGAAGTGACGTTCTTTTCTCTAGAAATCACCAGTCCTCCCACCAGGACATGTGGAAAGCCAAGAGCTGTGCCACGAGAGGTACAAAACTCTGAGAGGAAGTAGAACACCCCACACGTACCCTTCTCTTTAATGCCACTTTAAGAATGCAAGAGTAATTTACACAGCTCTGCAGCCGTTGGACCATCACGGAATAAAATACTTGTTAATCGCATGCATAAGACAACCCTAAGATTAATACAACGCTCAAATAAATTTGTAAAAATTAAATCTAAAAACTGCTTAAATGCTCTCTTCATTAAGGATTCTCCTTAATTAAGAACTGTGTCCAGTGATACTGCAGCATTATTTGTAACATCAAAGAATGAAAACACTATCAACAGCTAAAAAGAATGATACATGTCATATCCATAGAATGTAATTTTATGCCCCTATTATAAAGAGTGAAACAGAGGTTTGTCCCAATACAGAGCAATCTCTAACGACACACTGTCAAATGGGAAAAGCAGGGTACAGAACAAGGTGGACACTATACAATTGTTAGTGTGCAAAATACCATAGGAATGCCTGGGTGGCTCGGTCGGTTAAGCGCTGGACTTTGGATTTTGGCTCAGATTGTGATCTCACAGGTCATGGGAGCAAGAAGCCTGCCTGGGATTCTCCCTCTCTCTCTCTGTGCCCTCCTCGACTCATGTGCATGCATGCAAGTGCACACACACTCTCTCTCTCTCGAAATAAATGAAATAAAACTTAAAAAATCCCATATATCCTTTTGCTGACATATGACTGAGAAATCTCACCGGAAGGACATAAAAGAAACCAGTCACTGGTCATCCCTCTGGAAGATCTTGGAAACAGAGGACTGTGATGGGTCAAATTTTACTTTACACTATGTCATTTTTTTTTTCTTTTTAATACTTTACTTGCCCCGATGTGGGGGGCTTGAACTCATGACCCTGCGGATCAAGAGTCCATGTTCTTCCAAATAAGCCAGCCAGGCACCCCTACACCACATAACACTTTGTACTGAGATTTTTACCATACAAAATAACCTATTAAAACTAAATGAGCCCTTAGACAAACATGAAATACAGGTGGCTCCATAGAGACATCTCTAGAAGACATTAAGCAGTAATACTGGGGAAAAACAGTGTATTTTCTGGCAATAAAGTATCTTCCCAAATATCGTCCTGGCTGAACATGACAACAATCCACCTCTTCCCTACCAGCTCACTTTATACCAAATACAGTTTAGCTTTACATAATCTGCTTTGTTTTTACACATTTCTACTCAGGACAAAAATCTAGCACGGTGAGTTTTAGGTATACTGTTGGAATTTGTCTGCTTTTTAAAAATTCAATTTTAATTTATTCAATGGCAACCTTCTTCTGATATTTTGTTTTTGTTACAGCACCTTCACTAGTAATTTGTTACAGTACTTTTATTTTCTTGCTATCTTATCACTACAAGAGAATTCAAGAAGTTTTACTCTAAAGATTACTGAATAAAACATTTAATTAAAACATTTAATTATCTTTGTCAAATTAAAAAAAAAAAAAAAAAAACCAAAACACTACTTTCAAAATGTACCTTAAATGACCAACTCCCCGTTTCTAACTAAATTTGAAATTTAAGATTTTCCTCTCTATAATCAGAGGATTAATTCTTCCCTCCTGATAATAAAACCCAGGCCAGAGAGGGCATTACTGCAAAGTGTGAATTTATGGTATACTTCAACAGAGATAAAAACTTGTCGTTTAGGTGAACATGGTGCGTGGCACCCCGAGCTCACGGACAGCAATGCCCTACTGTGAACACGCTGATCTGACAACGTATGATCAGAAAACGGCGTATCTTTATTTAACTGGGGGTGGGGGGGGGAGGGGAGGGAGAAGAGAGAAAATGGCACACCCGGCGGGCCAATCTTCCTCCCAAAACACTAGGTATGCAAGGAGGGGCATCACTAACATTAAGGAAATGTCTTCCCTTCTTAAAGAGTTAGGAAAAAAACATACCCAGTAAGAAAATGAAAATCAGTTATTCCACCATTCAGGAATAACCACTACGAAGGTTTTGACACAGATCCTTCCCAGATTTTTTTTTTTTTTTTTGCAAACAGACATACACATGTTATTTTATAAAAATGTAATTTTAAATGTTTACACATAAAATCTCAACATTCATGGGGCGCCTGGGTGGCGCAGTCGGTTAAGCGTCCGACTTCAGCCAGGTCACGATCTCGCGGTCCGTGGGTTCGAGCCCTGCGTCAGGCTCTGGGCTGATGGCTCAGAGCCTGGAGCCTGTTTCCGATTCTGTGTCTCCCTCTCTCTCTGCCCCTCCCCCGTTCATGCTCTGTCTCTCTCTGTCCCAAAAATAAATAAAAAACGTTGAAAAAAAAATTAAAAAAAAAAAAATCTCAACATTCATAGTTCTGTTTCATGCTTTATTTTGAAAGTTAAATTAACTTAATCAAACAGACTACTACGAAAAATTAGACACAGGATAGATTCCTATACCTTCTTCATTTAGATAAAACAAAATTCTACATGAAACAAAAATTTTGATTGGTGGTTGTGGCAGTGCTAGAACACATGTGTGAATTATTTTCTAAACCTTGGAGGCAAGAAGGCCTTTCTACACATTACATGAAATGGATAAAAAGTAAGAGCAGTGATAAATTTGATACTTAAAAAATGAAATTCTGGGTGCACCTGGGTGGCTCACTCGGTGAAGCATCTGACTTCAGCTCAGGTCACGATCTCATGGTTTGTGGGTTTGAGCCCTACGTCTGGCTCTGTGCCTCCCTCTCTGCCCCCTCCCCAGCCTGCACTCTTTCTAACAATAAAGAAACATTAAAAAAAATTTAAAAAGGGGCACCTGGGTGGCTCAGTCGGTTGAGCGTCTGACTTTGGCTCAGGCCATTGTCTCGTGGTTTGTGGGTTCGAGCCTTGAGTTGGGGCTCTGTGCTGACAGCCTGCTTCGGATTCTGTGTTTCCCTCTCTCTCCACACCCTTGCCCTGCTCGTGCTCTTTCTCTTTCAAACATAAATAAACATTAAAAAAAATTTATAAAAAAAGACAATACATTCTGACTAGTAGGGTTTATCACAAGATTGAAAGACTGGTTTAACATCTGACATTCCACCAATACCATTCACAATATCAACAAAATAAAGATTAAAAATAACATGCAGTAGCTGCTATGCTAACTTTTGTTTACGTACTTACTTTAAGTTTTCTAATTCCTGTTTTCTCAATGGAGAGGAAGGTGGAGCTGGAATGAACTTATCTCCATCATGGCTTTTACTGCTAAAATAAAGACAGACTCTTAATTATAAAGAGCAAATAAGCAATTAAATATAAAATTTGGTTGCCTGATCCCCACTCCCATGCAATTTTTTATGCCAAAAATGCAAAAGAGCCAAAACAACCAATGAAAAAATGCTTAGTAACTTGGTAACACCAATGTGTTAAAGCCATACTGTATTTCAGCTTCTTTTCTCCAATACACAATATTGCTTTCAAAAATATCTAATTGTTGGGGTGTCTGGGTGGCTCTTTCAGTTAGGTGTCTGACTTCAGCTCAGATCATGATCTTGTGGTTTGTGAGATCGAGCCCCGTGTCGGGCCCTGTGCTGACAACTCAGAGCCTGGAGCCTGCTTCGGATTCTGTGTCTCCCTTGCTCTCTGACCCTCCCCTGCTCATGGTCTGTCTCTGTCTCAAAAATAAAACATTAAAAAAAATTTTTTTTAAATTTCTAATTGTAAACAATATCTCTACAAAGGAGACCACTCTCGTATTTTCACACATTTCTCATTCTTCTGATTGCTTTTTTTTTTTTTTTGTATCAACTATAGTAAAAGATAACCTCTTGATGGAGGCGGAAAAAACCCCACAGTTTTGTTTCAAATTTTCTTTAATGAATGTATTTTTATAATAATCCAGAAAAAATGCTGGGAGGAAACACTTGAATTTAAAGGTGCTATGTGTAAAAATAACTTTATATATGATGATGTTTTATGATTACTAGAAACTCTCTTAGATTCTAGAGATTGGTATAACATTTATACAAAAAAACCTAGAAATTAATAGAAATATTCTAGAGGTTAGTGATTTACGGTATGTTAAGACAAAAGGCAAAGGATAAGAAGAAGTGAGAAGTTTTAGGATTTAAGTATTTACTTTAACAAAAGTAAAAACAAAGCCCTATCTCTGAGTGCGAAAGGATTTCTTTACAGCTGTATCTCCTGTCAATGAAAAGCTGTTTCTTTCCACTTTTCTCTTGCAAGGTTCTGTCCTCACTTGGCCTTCACTTTATTTCTCCCTTCCAGGAATACTTAACATTCATACTTTCCTTTCTTCTTATTCAAAACAGGGGATTTAGGAAATTCAGTCTGGAGATTTTAAGAATTCATCTGTAGGACAAAGGGGCTCACGAAGAAGTCCTGAGGGGCTTCACCAAAGGGGGTCCAAGGGATTAGAATACCTGCAAGTTTCGCCGCTTTCGCTGCTCTCCGTGTTCCCACCTAATTGGTTACTATTTTTAGACCCATTTTCCTGCTTCGGATCTTGCTGTTCTTCCGGTAAGAGCAGCAAGGCGTTTCGGAGACAGATGGCTGCAAACTCCATGCTGGCTACAGGAATGGCTGAAGACTGTCCGTCGCTTGAAAGAGTAAAACCGAATTAGCTAAGTAAATAACATAAAAAGTAGTAACACTTTTCTGTTATTGGGAATAAAACCAATAGAATTATGAATGAAAATGTGCCCTCTGACAGGGAAGAATCTGAAAACGAGCCACTCCAAGAGAATGCTAAAGCACCCAAATCCTAAACGGTGCATATCAAGTGTAGGAAGCATGAATAATACCCAGTTGTATCTCCAGGAATGGGACTAGGGATGGAAAACAACTTGGAGGTGATCTGCAGTGCCCATGTTAACACAACAGACAGAGGAGTAAGGTAAGGAAAATTGTAACAAGGGCCAGGACAGGTATAGTAAGAACGGGAAAGAAAGGTTACACCTGAGCCTTGTTTCAGTTGATCCTCGTTTTCGAAAATGCTTTGTTTTGCTTTACAATATTTTTTTTGAGATTTTATGTTATTTTATTTTATTTTTTTAAATTTATTATTATTTTTTTTAACGTTTATTTATTATTGAGACACAGAGAGACAGAGCGTGAGCAGGGAAGGGGCAGAGAGAGGAGGAGACACAGAATCTCAAGCAGGCTCCGAGCTGTCAGCACAGAGCCCGACGCGGGGCTTGAACCCACGAACTGTGAGATCATGACCTGAGTCAAAGTCGGACGCCCAACTGACTGAGCCACCCAGGCGTCCCTTTTTTGAGAATTTATATAACTTTCTATTGATACACCAAACTAAACTTTATTAGGGGGGGAAAAAAAGTGAAAAGTAGTAATAATTTTGAAATTTTAAGTCTTTAAAAAAATAAATCTGCAGTATAGTTGAAATAAATTAACACGAAAATACTGTGTGCCAGATACTGTTTTAAAACTTTGGGGTGGGGGCTCCTGGGTGGCTCAGTTAAGTGTCCGACTCTCGATTTTGGCTCAGGTCACGGTCTCAGGGTTTGTGAGTTTGAGTTCCTTGTCGGGCTCCATGCTGGTAGTGTGGAGACTGCTTGGGATTTTGTCTCTGTCTCTCTCTCCCTTCTCTCTCAAAAATAAATAAACTTAAAAAAAAAAAAAAAAAACAATTTTGGAAAAACTTTTAAATGGTAGAGAACAATTTTATTTTTGGGGAAGGAAAAAAACAGCAGATTTTTTACAAAGCCTACTACTTTATTTTTTTATTTTTTATTTTTTATTTTTTTTAAATTTTTTTTTTCAACGTTTATTTATTTTTAGGACAGAGAGAGACAGAGCATGAACGGGGGAGGGGCAGAGAGGGAGGGAGACACAGAATCGGAAACAGGCTCCAGGCTCTGAGCGGTCAGCACAGAGCCCGACACGGGCTCGAATTCACGGACCGTGAGATCATGACCTGAGCCGAAGTCGGACGCTTAACCAACCGAGCCACCCAGGCACCCCAGAATCTTTCTTTATATAAGATAAAGATGTTCATATTTAAAAGCTATTCAACTGAAGGTTCTGCATGTGACAGCTTTATATTGCTTTGGTTACTTATGCATTTGTATTTTTTTCTCCTAACACTAAGAATCAGGTTTAGGGAAAACACCTAAATAAAAAGCAGCAATGATACACTATATAAAATTTTAAGAAACATCAAGATGCCCTCTTCTGGACATTCTGAATAATGGAACTGAATAGACCGGGTTCTCTGAGCCATCAACAGTCTCGGCACATACGTAACTAAACCGAAACCCTGTGTCAGATAATATACACTATGGACTTATATGAGGCTCTGGTTGTTGAAGTAGAAATAAAACCTAGTTGCAAAGTGGTTCCTCCCGTGAAAAATCTTAAGCATATTTTTATACATAAATAACATTGAGAAATAATATCAAATATCTACACTCTCTCTCTCTCTGCATAATACTTACTTATATACAGTATTCTGTATGGACTGTGATGCCAGAACTATTTTACGATGATAGCCTTGACCAACAATAGACTGTACAATTCCTTTCTTACTTGGAAGGCCTTTAGTTTCTTGTTCAGCAGTCTGCAAAAACACAAATAATTTCCAATTAATCAATGCAACGGTAAGACAGGATGTGAAAAATGATCTAATATTTTTCGAAGTACTCCAAGGAAGTTCCTATGATCCATCAATGTGCAGTTTTGGTGATAAAGGAAATATGTTCAGTACTGAAGAAAAGGATGGTTAATCAGTACATGAAGCGGGAAGTCTGTCATATATGCTATATTTTAATATGAAGTCTGAGGTAATTCTAAGGAAAAAAGGCAATTCAAGAACGACTTAAGCATTTATTTAGAATGATCTAGTTAGAACATCCTACACCCTGGACACCATGCTGCATCAGAGTAAGGAAACAGGAGAGCCACAAAAACTCAGAAAGGGAAGCAACTCCACTTCCTAGAACCCAGCGTGTCTTTCTTAATTGAAAGCATTAATTAAATTTTAACAACATATAAACTGGGACAAGCTACATGTTAACATTTACACGGGCACAATTCTTTCCTTCTAGAAAATCGAAATTCTAAAACCCTGTAAACATTAGACCGACAACAGTAAAAGCTACCTACACACACACAGTGTTGGGATGTCTCACGAACACAGCAGCATCACCTCACTACGAGAACTTAATGAGCCACCCAGGTGCCCCAAGTTGTTCTTTTTATTAAAAGATGAATTTATTTCTGAAGGTACAAACTGCTTTCTTCAGCATTCCTTCTATCCCAACTCAATACATTTTATGGAATTTTATTTAGAGTTTATAATTTCTGCTTTTGGGATTTTACTCTCTGGTTTTATTAGAGAGTGTTTGGGGGTTGTCTTAACTGTCTTTTAGGGCACTTCAGCATCCTTTTAGAAGGAAGAGAGAGCACACAATTATTTTTGGCATATTTCCTATTTGTAGCACAAACTGAATATTCTGACATCCACCAAATTATGGCAATTAAGTCATCTCCACCATTTTTTAAAAATTGGAGGTTTAGAACTTTGCAGAATGGGGCAGTGACTTCAATAATAAAATCCACAGAATGAAGACAGTCTGAAAAGTACTACTTCTAAAAATAACAACTTTATTGTTTTAATTTATTCTTTTTAACGTTTATTTATTTTTTAGAGAGAGAGAGAGAGAGAGAGAGAGAGAGTGTGTGGGGCAGGGGCAGAGAGTGAGGGAGACACAGAATCCAAAGTAGGCTCCTGGTTCTGAGCTGTCAGCACAGAGCCCGACAGCGGCTCACCAACTGTGAGATCATGGCCCAAGCCGAAGTCGGAAGCTCAACCGACTGAGCCACCCAGGTGCCCCTAAAAATAAGTAATTTCAAAAGAAAATATTAAGCCTTACTGTATTTCTCTACTCCCTGGTTGATGTAATTCCCTGGTTTCCAATAACTGTGCAAATGAGAGGCCTCCAATACTTAAATTCACGAATGGATTAAAGAGAATAAACCATTCGTAGAGATTTTTGTTTTCAAAAGTACACATTCTGCCTAGAATTATTTGTCAATTAATTTAAGAATTACCAAATAAGAGCGGCGCCTGAGTGGCCCAGTGAGTTGAGTGTCCGACTTCGGCTCAGGTCCTGATCTCACTGTTCGTGAGTTCAAGTCCCACGTTAGGCCTTGTGCTGTCAGTGCAGAGCCCGCTTCAGAGCCTCTGTCTCCCTCTCTCTCTGCCCCTACCTTGCTAGCTCTCTCTCTCTCTCTCTCTCTCTCACAACGAAACAAATAAACACATTTTAAAAATTAAAAAAAAAAAGAATGCTCCAATAAGAAAGTTGTCTTTTAAAAGGCAAATCAGAATCCAATAAATCCTTAAAGCCCTTCGAGGACGGCACGCTTCTCTTTCCCCAGGGGGATACAGATCATCAGCCACTTAAATACCACGTGTGACAACCGCCAGGCAAACATCCTTCCCACAAGGGCTTCGGCAGCGGTTCCTCAGGAAGGGGCGAGGGCAGCCGACGCATCTCGGGTCGCCGATGGCAGGCACACCTCGGGTGCCAGGCCACCCAGTCTCCACACAGCCAAGGAGCACGGCAAGGGCGGGGGGGGGGGGAGGAAACGGGTCTTACAGGCGTCTGGCGATTCTCATCCAAGCGGTCTTGCCCCCACCCCCTGCCGACCGCTCCCCACTCCAGATTCCCAAGGCTTGCAGCAACCACCACGTGCAGATAATCTAGGCAAGGACACCCACGTAAACCGGCCTCTTTCGCACAGTCACGGGGGACCCTCCTGTGGGAGAGGCAGTCCGACAGTCCGTTTACCGGATCAAAAGGAAAGCGGCGGCGCACTCACGGGGTTACCGCCAGCCCTTTTCTACCCACCTGTGCAGGTGCCATCCTCACGCCCTCAGACGACGCGGCCCCCGCCCCCAGCAGCCGGCGCACCACCGTCCCACCAGATACGACCCTCTCAACGACTCCACCTCTTTAGTATGACTGCCGACAGAGGCTGCGATGCTTCAAGAAGCAGAATGTCAACAAACGACTCTCGGAAACGAAATCTTTTGTCCAACTGTTAAAGGACGGACTACGTACATTCCCTGAGACTTAGAAAGGGAACGAGGTCTCGGATGTCTCCCGGCGTTTGCTGCTTTCTGTGCAACGAGTTGGGGGACGGTTCAAAACGATGCCCAAGGGGCACTCACCCCCTTGTTGGCAGCAATGCAGCATTCGGCCAGCCGTAGCCAGAGGCGGGGATTTGCGTGATAAACCTGAACAGCTTCAATGAGACACTCAAAGGCGGCAAGAGGTCTTCCGAGGTGCAGGAGCTGAATTCCACAGTTATACAGCAGCTCGTACCTCTTGCTGGTTAGTAACGTACACATGGGTCTTCCTGAAAACTTTTTGCCTGGTGATACAAATCAGGTTGAGAAAAAACTCATCAGGTGAACAAAAGCAGGCACACCCAAAACATTCATCCCACGCAGCACTTGAATGCTACCTCGTGTAATGTCAGTGACCCCACTGCGAAGCTGTAACAGCTCTCTCCCAGTGATGATCGTCGCCCTCAACCCCACAAATATTCTCCAGAGTCACTTCAGTTGCCTGTGCTGGTGCAGCCAGACAGCAATCTTCCAGAAAGGCAGAGAAAAGAGACAGGACCCACGGACTCCACTGTACCTTTTCCACCTTTTTAGAAGATTGCAGTTTTTTCTTTTATTTTTCAGAGAGAGAAAGTGTGAAAAGTGTGAGTGGGGCAGGGGCAGGGGCAGAGCGAGACAGAAAGAAAGAAAAGAAGGAAGGAAGGAAGGAAGGAAGGAAGGAAGGAAGGAAGGAAGGAAGGAAGGAAGAAAGAAAGAAAGAAAGAAAGAAAGAAAGAAAGAAAGAAAGAAAGAAAGAAAGAAAAAGAAAGAGGGAGAAAATCCCAAGCAGGCTCCATACTGTCAGCACGGAGCCCAATTCAGGGCTCAAACCACGAACCGAGATCATGACGTGAGCCGAAGTCGGATGCTTAACCGACTGAGTCGCTCAGGCCTGATTCCACTTTTTTTGTTTTTTTTAAACTTTCAGTTTGGGGGGCGCCTGGGTGGCGCAGTCGGTTAAGCGTCCGACTTCAGCCAGGTCACGATCTTGCGGTCCGTGAGTTCGAGCCCCGCGTCGGGCTCTGGGCTGATGGCTCAGAGCCTGGAGCCTGTTTCCGATTCTGTGTCTCCCTCTCTCTCTGCCCCTCCCCCGTTCATGCTCTGTCTCTCTCTGTCCCAAAAATAAATAAACGTTGAAAAAAAAAAAAAATTTTTAAACTTTCAGTTTGGTTAACCATTTTATCGTCATGTGCTTTCTTACCCAGAAACATGCAGCTAATGTTAGGGGGATTTAGCAACTTTTCTATGAACATAAAAATTAATATACTATACCTACAAAGACAATGCTTTGCTAACTTTTTCAAAGTTTCAGTCTATAATAAATAAAGACTACTTACAATTTTGGATACATTTTTCATCAATTAGTTTTATATTTCAATAAGGTAAATAACTGCTTGGTTTTAAGCATTCCAGGTGAAGGATTCGTATCGTATGGATATTAAATAAAAGACTTCAGGAATTTGCTCAAAAAGATTGTTAGATACTACCAATAACCGCACATGTGAAACCTTGGAAATAACCTATAATAAAACTAGTTTAGGAGGGCCTGGCTGCCTCAGTTGGTAAAGCACGGGACTCTCTATCTCTGGGTCACAAGTTCAAGCGCCACACTGAATGCAGAGCTTACTTAAAACAAAAACCAAAACAAAAAAACCCAGCTTAGCAGTTGAGAACTCTCACAATCTATTTTGCTTTATCACGTTACCACACGTGATTACTCATCTCTGTATCCATGAAAAAGTGAACGTAATTTAGGTTTCCTTGATAATTACTCCTACCACCTTGTTATTTGAAGTAGCAATATCTACTAATCCCCAGAGTCAAACCTGTTGGGAAGGGTCAATGTTAATTTTAGGTAGGCACATGAGGCATACATTTGGACCACTTGATCTCTCATCTACCTATTTATTTTTATTTTTTCTTTTAAAAAATTACCATTTTTTAAATTCCAGTGTACATCAGGTACGGTGTTGTATTAGTTTCAGGTATAAATAGAGTGATTTGACCATTGTATACGTGCCTCAGTGCTCAGCTGCTCCCTAGTGTCATGCCCTCCTCAGGCGGTCAAATACGAACTGTCTTCCAGCAATGAGCTCACCTGGATCAGTGCTGCCTGCACTGAGCTGTGCACAAACATTGTCGTTCTCCTGGAGGGCCTTTTTAAAGTAGAAAATTCCCAAATTGTGCTTGCTCATGGCAAAATGGATACAGCCAAGATTATTCCAGAACATGCATCTCAAGCATTCACCTGAGAACACAGATAAATTTGTCCACAAGTTTTACTGTTGATACATGCCACACAAGCGTCAGCCACGCAATCACATCCGCTAGGCCCTACAGAAAAGTTCACGAGGCATTTGAAATTTAAGAAACATCTGAAAATTTTGTAAGCTCCTTTCCTTTCAAAATCTTTTCTTACAGGTGATAAACCAACTGTGCACATCAATTTTGTTAGCCTGTTTAGTCTTCGTTTCCGACTCAACTTTTAATAATTATAGGCAAATGATACAATAACGCAAAGGACAAAAAATATGTATTAGTAACATCATGTGCATTACATCCACACAACAAAATACTATGTAGAAACTGGAAAGAACAAAGTATATGTGGAAACATTTAAAACAGAAATGTATTCAATGAATAAATAGCAAGAATACATCAAACAGAACACATAAAATCCTGTTTTTGCTTGTTAAACTTTAAGTCTCTGCTGTTCATTTATTTTTTAAATTTATTTTGAGAAAGTGCATGCGCGTCTGCGCACATGCACGCACAAGCAGGGAAGAGGCGTAGAGGGAGAGAATCCAAAGCAGGCTCCGAGCTCCGCTTCATCCCACGACTGAGAGACGGTGACCTGAATTGAAGCCCAGAGTGGGATGTCCAACCCAGCCACCCAGGGGCCCCTCCGCTGTTTTTAGTTCCTATGTCTTTACACATCACTGTGGCTCGGCCGGTTAAGCGTCCAACTCTTGATCTGAGCTCAGGTCATGATCCCAGGTTGTGGGATCAAGCCCCACGCTGGGTTTGTGCTGAGTGCGAGCCTGCCTGGGATTCTCTCTCGCTCTCTCTCCTCTGCTGGCACCTGCACGTCCACACCCACGCACTCTGCCAAAATAAACATTTAAAAAAATGTATCACTATGGCTGAGCGTCTTTCTCCTCATGCTTGTTAGGCATTTGTATCCTGTATTCTGCTTCTTTATGTTCTTTCCACTTTTTCACTTGGTTACAGACATTGTTCCTACTGGTTACCTGTTAGTATGCTGCAGAAAACTTGGGTCATGTCTGTTTCAAATATTACCCACAATGTCATTGGGTCATCTGTCTTGTGACCTGGTTCAGTGTGTGCGTGTGTGTGTGTGTGTGTGTGTGTGTGTGTGTGTTGTTTTTTTTTTTTTTAATTTTTTTAACGTTTATTTATTTTTGAGACAGAGACAGAGCATGAACGGGGGAGGGTCAGAGAGAGGGAGACACAAAATCCGAAACAGGCTCCAGGCTCTGAGCTGTCAGCACAGAGCCTGATGCGGGGCTTGAACTCATGGACCACGAGATCACGACCTGAGCTGAAGTCGGACGCTTAACCAACTGAGCCACCCAGGCGCCCCGTGTGTGTTATGTTTTTAATGTTTCACGTTTTTACGTGGTTGAATTTAGTCATCTTTTTAAAATTTTTACTTATCGGGGCGCCTGGGTGGCGCAGTCGGTTAAGCGTCTGACTTCGGCCAGGTCACGATCTCGCGCTCCGTGAGTTCGAGCCCCGCGTCGGGCTCTGGGCTGATGGCTCGGAGCCTGGAGCCTGTTTCCGATTCTGTGTCTCCCTCTCTCTCTGCCCCTCCCCCGTTCATGCTCTGTCTCTCTCTGTCCCAAAAATAAATAAACGTTGAAAAAAAAAATTAAAAAAAAAAAAAAATTTTTACTTATCTTTAAAGACAGAGTGTGTGAGTGGGAGAAGGGCAGAGGGAGAGAGAGAATCTTTTTTTTTTTTTAATATATTTTTTTTAATGTTTATTTTCTTTTGAGAGAGAGTGAGAGACAGAGGCACGAGCAGGGGAGGGATGGAGAGAGAGGGAGACAGAATCCGAAGCAGGCTCCAGGCTCTGAGCTGTCAGCACAGAGCCTGACACGGGGCTCGAACGCAGATGGCGAGATCATGGCCTGAGCCAAAGTTGGCCGCTCAACAGACTGAGCCCCCCAGGCGCCCCGAGAAAGACAGAACCTGAAGCAGGCTCCAAGCCCAGTACGGAGCTCACCTTGGGGCTCCATCTCACCACAAGATCATGACCTGAGATGAAATCAAGAGTCAGATGTTTAAGTGACTGAGCCACCCAGGCGCCTCTAGTCACCTTTTCTAAACTCTATGCTTCTTGGTTTGATCAAGTCTTCCCTACCACAAAATTAAAATACTCAAGTTGTTGTTGTTGTTGTTTTAGCGGCTTTTATAATTTTTACATTTTAATCCTTCATTTCTCTGGGGTTTGTTTTGGTGTAATGAAAGCAATCCAACCTTCAGGATTCCTCTTCTAAATTGCTTCCCAAATGCTCCAAAACAACTCATTGACAGTCCACCTTTTCCTCAATGATATAAATGCCAGACTAGACACAGAAAATTAATAATCAGGATATTCAATACTCAATACTAAAATCTAAAGGTTTTCTTCTGACATTTTAAAATTAAGCAAGGATATTTTAAAAAGACAAAAACTAGGTTTAGGAAAAAAGACAGTGGGAAATACGCTAAAGTGTTTAAAGGAGACTGTCTCTGATAGTAGCACTGTGAACACTTGAAGAAACATTCTATTCCCAAATCTCTAATGAGCATATTTTGTCGGCAGCAAAACCGAAATTTCACATGTGAGAAGAAAAGGAACAATTTTGAAATTAATCACTATGAAAAATATCAATACTCAGCAATCACAACGAATGAAATCTTGCCATCTGCAACTACGTGGATGGAACCGGAGGGTATTACGCTAAGTGAAATTAGTCAGAGAAAGACAGATATCCTATGACTTCACTCGTATGAAGACTTTAAGAGACAAAACAGATGAACATAAGGAAAGGGAAACAAAAATAATTTCAAACCAGGGAGGGGGACAAAACAGAAGAGACTCTTAAATATACAGAACAAACAGAGGGTTACTGGAGGGGGGGGTGGGGTAAATGGGTCAGGGGCACTAAGGAATCTACTCCTGAAATCATTGTTGGCACTATATGTTAACTAACTTGGATGTAAATTAAAAAGAGAAAAGAAAAATATCAAAAAATAAAACTGCTGTATAAAACCTTTCCTATTACATAATCTTAACCATTCACCAGTCAACCACATGCCCTGCTCCGCACTCCACTGCAGAGCCTGACAATATCAATTCTGAAATCTACATCAAGACAATCCTAAGCAAAATTTTCTCAAGCATATTGAATTTTTAGTCTGAAAGATCATTTCGGTGGTTGGGTGTTAGGGGCTTCTGAGGGGAAATTTTGGCAATAAAAACAGCAAAAATGAAAATTTAGCAGAATTAAAAATGGGTACTCAGGGGCGGCTGGGTGGCTCAGTCAGTTAAGTGTCCAACTCTGAACTTTGGCTCAGGTCACGATCTCACGCTTCTCAAGTTTGGGCCCCATATTGGGCTCTGTGCTGGCAGCACGGAGCCTGCTTGGAATTTCCCTGCCCCTTTCTCTCTGCCCCTCCCAGACCTGCTCTCTTTCTCAAAAAATAAACAAACACAAAGGTTAAAAAAAAAAAGCGTACTCAGAATAAACAGAATATACCAGAACATCATAATGGAACAAACTGCTTTTCTTCGTCTTTTGCCACCCCACCAAACAGAAGAGGTAAAAGGGCAGCAGGGGTTGAGTACGTTCGCATAGGCCGTCTGTGCTCAAATCTGAACAGAATCTAAAACAAAATGTATCATAAAACTCACTCATCCTTTGCATTTTTAAAAAAATGTGTTTTCATGTTTATTCATTTTTTTTCACAGAGAGGGAGACAGAGCATGAGCAGGGGAAGGGCAGAGAGAGAGGGAGACACAGAATCTAAGGCAGGATCCAGGACCCAAGCTGTCAGCACAAAGTTTGACATGGGGCTTGAACTCACGAACCATGAGATTAGGATCTTGAGCCAAAGCTGGGCACTTAACCGACTGAGCCATCCAGGCGCCTCTTCTTTGCGTTTTTATTTTTTTTTTTAGAAAGAGGTGGGGGGGGGGGGGTAGCGAGATGGACGCTCGAGGCACCTGGGTGGCTCGGTCGGTTGAATGTCCGACTCTTGATTTCCGCTCAGGTCATGATTCCAGGGGTTGTGGGATCGAGCCCCGCGTCGGCTCCAGGCGGAGTGTGGAGCCTACTTAAGACTGTCTCTTTCTCTATCCCTCCCCTACTCACGCTCATGGTCTAAGATAAAAAATAGTAATAAAATAAAAATAAAAAATTATAAAAAATCACACTGAAGAGAAGTACAGGAGACAACAAAAGACAGAGAGCCAGAAATAAAATAGCGTACTAGAATTTCATAATTTTCTTTTACCTGTTTTCATGAATCCTGGATGCTCAGCAATGTTTGAACTATTTAACAGCTTCACAGCTTTTCGATAATTGCCTCTTAAGTACTCAAAATTGCTTTTAAGAAACAGAGAGGGGGCAGACTGTAAAGAAAATATAAACTGTTTATACTCTGTCTTCACATGTGTAATGTGAGGTCACAATTCTACCACTATACTGGTATGTATTCAAGAGCGTAATTTAAGTCATGCTCACAAAAAACTATAGCTCCAAAACTTTCCATTGCTCTCACAACCCCAAAAAAGAAACCTATCAGAAAGCACCTCATACACTCAATTCAGAGTCTGCCTTAAAAAATCCATACACCATATAAGTATATGTATTACACCACTAACTGGAAGCCAACTTAACAGCACTAACTAGGCCTTTTGTTTCAATGACTATTACAGAGACCGACGGTCTCCCTTATTTTTTAGGATACAAATAATCAAATGCTTTTCCAAAGAGGGATCCAAAAAAGTGTCATTCTGTGGATGGAGGAACCGCCTATTTTCGAGAGTGAGCCTGGCCGTGGCAAAGATCACATTTTGGGAGGCACGCGGAGCCTCACTTCTCTGGAAGCCCCCGGGGTGGCGGGCGCACAAGCATGCCCACATCTGCAGAGCGCACGCGCAGCCAGGAGGACCTCAGGCATCCCGGCCTCCTCACGCCTCACTCTAGCTTAGCTGCAGGCTTTCCAAGTCCTTGCTCACACTCTGCTGCCTCCTGGTCGCCGAGGAAACAAGGGCTCCCAGGCTCGGTCCTGATTTAGGTATTACTGCTCGTCTGCAGTGTCACTGCTTCTCTTCTCGTTTCTCTCTCCCCTAGGACTATGGCATCCATTAAGGCAGAAATCATGCCTTTAACCTCAAAACAGGTTTGGTAACGGTTGGCCGGCTAGTTAGGCCTTCCCCCCTCAGCCTCCAGGCTACGCCTCAGACCTGGGCTACCATTTGTTCTCCTCAAAAATCACCTGAGCAGTGACCCGGTGACTAATCTGGGTCCTGCCTGGGATTTCTAGGGTCAATTTCCCTGAAGTATTCCTACTACAAACCGTATCTCCTTATGACTTCATACTTAAAATTAACACCATTCCTGAAAGCATCGAGAAGGTGTACAGTTCTGTTTTTTCCCTCCATAGTCCAAAAAAATCACGTATCAGTGGAGTGGACGGAAGGAGCACTGTGTCTCAAGTACTCTGGCATTAGTCAAAGTGAAGGTCAAGCCAAAGACCGTTTGGAAGGGGCAGGTTTGGGCTACAACCGAACCGTTCATCTTTAGTAAGTGGTTTGAGTGTAAACTAAAAAAACCCTGAGGTATCTAATAGTAAATGTTTGCGTGAATTATGATAAACAACTCCCAGAATGCTAGACAGCTATTTAAAATGGTGGTTCTGAGGGTTGCATACGAAGGGAAAATGCAAGCTGCAATTTTACATGAGAAAAGCACCGTATTAAATTAGAGACAAGGTATGATCACTACTGCACAACTCCATGTCAAGGTTCTTATCTACTCGTAGATATACACTATATTAAGACTAAAATAAATTACTTACAACTGGCAAATTAAAGAAAAAAGAAAAAAGAAAGAAAAGTCAAGAAGAAACTTACATTTCCAGCTGTGTTCATGACCGACTTGATTTCCCTTTTGCATGCTTTCAGGGACTTCATTTGGATATAAGCTCGTACTTTATACTATTAAAAGAAAACGCTAGTATGTAAGAACAAGGGTAGATTTACACAGGGTGACGCAGCTTTACTTTCTAGGTAAGGAAATTCAACCCAACCTGTTTACAACATAGTTACGCCAGTTACTTGCAAAAGCAAATTTTAAATGATCTTAAACAATCTATTTTCACTGTACTCTGAGAAGACATTCTAAAAAACAAAAAAACATGGTAATGGTAGAATAAAACTTATACCCAAATTCCAAGCAAAACTCCTAACAATTCTTTTATTTTTTTAAAAGTTACTTTATTTTGGGGGCACCTGGGTGGCTCAGTCGGTTGGGCGTCCGACTTCGGCTCAGGTCGTGATCTCACAGTTTGCGAGTTCGAACCCTGCATCAGGCTCTGTGCTGACAGCTTGGAGCCTGGAGCCTGCTTTGGATTCTGTGTCTCCCCCTCTCTGTGCCTCTCCCCTGCTCCTGCTCTGTCTCTCTCAAAAAATAAATATTAAAGATCAGTGTTGTATTACTTTCAGGTGCACAGTACAGTGATACAGCACTCCTGTAATTCCTACCAGTTCTTACGTGCCCACAGCTAAAATTAAGAATGACCTTTAATAGTCTACAAACTGATTTTACCATCCAATACACCCAGGCCATTTCTCTCAATCTTTTATCAAGGAATTAAAAGAAACGATACTGCACGATCATCTTAGGCAAATGTATTTAGAAGGATGAACATGCTTTTAAATTATAATACTCCAAAGCCAAAAAAACATACAGGCCTCGGAACATTTACTGCTTTCAATGATCTTCCACATTCTTCGTCATTCCTAAGTGTTAGTAACTACACATGATATATGCCCTCTCTCAGAATTTACCCTACCTGATGTATCTTTGATTTTGCAGCTTCTATTAGGGCTCCACTTTCAGCTTTGTGATTAGATCCGTCTTTGTTGGTGTTGTTACCAGTCTGTAGGGTGGTGAAACAGAGTTAACGGAAATTAAAATTTTTTTGCCATAATTTGAACCAGTGATTTCCAAGCGTGCTAGTCTGAATCACCTAGAGAGCATTTCCAAATTTCAGAATCCAGACTTCAGGTGGAATAGTCTGGAGTAATAGGCAACTTTTTTTTTTTTTCTTAAGGAAACTCTACTTTTGAGAAGCTTGCACTGAGCATAATGATAGCCTGGTTTAAAAAGCACAGATATTACTCAAGCAAAACTTGAGGTTATCCTTCTGGAACCCAGAACAGACCATGTCATTCCCTTCTTAAAAATTTTCTCTGGTATAAACACTGGCAACATCATACCCTAGATTCCTAGCAGTGTTCAAAAGCCTTCACAATGAGACCCATTATTTGAGTTGCCAATCTCGTCTCCTGATCTCCACTGACTTTTCAGGTATACTGTGCATTTGAGGTTGCCGGAAATTCCTCCAATATTCCACTCTCACCTCTGTGCTGTTTTCTCTGCCACGACGGTTACCCTGCTCCAGCCTGCTGCTTCTGTCTACTCAAACCAAATCCTTCAAGGCCTAAATCGAACATCCAAACTTCCTTCCCCACCTTCCTCCCAGCCCCTGGACAGATGCTCCCCAGCTTTCTCCTCCCACACACTGGAGTTCCTGGAAAAGCGAAAATGTTTTCATTTTTGTCACTTTAATAGCTAGCAGAGGACACAAGCATCTGTTGAACAGAACTGCATTTTCTCAACTCTTATCAGTACTGAATATAAAAATAAAGTATTTTACCACACAGTGTTTAGGAATAATGCTAAGATGATTTAACCAAATTCTTTTTTTTTTTCAGTATTTTTTTAACGTTTATTTATTTTTGAGAGAGAGAGAGAGAGAGCACGCGTGCGAGCGGGGCAGAAGCAGAGAGAGAGAGGGAGACGGAATCCAAAGCGGGCTCCAGGCTCCAACCTGTCAACACAGAGCCCGACGCAGGGCTCAAACCTACAAACCGTGAGATCATGACCCGAGCCAAAGTCGGATGCTTAACCAACTCAGCCACCCAGGCGCCCCTGAAGTATTCTTACCAAGTCTCTTATCAGAATATGTCATAAATGTGCACTCTTTCTAAAGAAATTTCATGATGAAATATTTTCTAGTGAAAGCTGCCTGTTTATCCAGCTTTGGGGTTTCTATTGTCTTAATTCTAATCTTTAGATTCTGTAAAATTAGTATCTCACACATGCCAAGATGCTAACATACTGAGACCCTCATAAGACGCTGGTAGGAATGTAAAATTGTGTGACATTTTCAGCCTCTGTACAACAGGCTGGCAGTTCCTCCTAAGATTAAACACAGAATTACCATACAATCCAGCAATTCCACTCTTGGACATGCACCCAAGAGAAATGAAAACATGCCGCCACAAAAACTTGTACACAAATGTTCACAGTAGCATCATTTATATCACCAAATGTGGAAAACAACCCAGATGACCATCATCTGATGGATAAAAACCTGTGGCAAAATGATACAATGGAGTATGATCTGGCCATAAAAAGCAAAGAAATATACATGCTACAACCTGGTCAACTTTGAAAGTATCGAACTAAGTGAAAGAAACCAATCACAAAAGGCCATATATATGAAATGGCCAGGATAGTCCAAATTCGCAAAAATAGAAAGTACATCAGGGGCACCTGGGTGGCTCAGTCGGTTAAGTGTCTGACTCTTGGTTTTGGCTCCGGTCACCATCTCATAGTTCAGGAATTTGAGCCCTGCATCATGCTCCCCTCTGGCAGCACAGAGCCTGCTTGGATTCTCTCTCTCTCTCTCTGTCTGTCTGTCTGTCTGTCTGTCTGTCTGTCTCTCTGCCCCTCCCCGCTTCCTCTTTTTTGCAAAATAAATAAACTTAAAAAAAAAAAAAAGATTTGTGGTTGCCAGGGGCTGGGGAAAGGGGAAAAGAAAAAGTGCTAACCGGGTACGGGGTTCCTTTTTGGGGTGATGAAAATGTACACAGTGGTGATGCTCGTACAACTCAGTAAGGATACTAAAAACCGAATTATACACTTTAAAAAGGTAAATTTTGTGGATGCGAATTATATTTACCTTTGCTTTTTTTTAGGTCATTAATCAAAAAAATTTTTTTTTTAGTTAAATAGGCTCCATGCCCAACGTGGGGCTCAAATTCATGATCCTGAGACCATGAGCCACACACACTCTACCAACTGAGCCAGCCAGACTGCCCTCATTAATAAAAAATTTAACTCATCTGTCTCTCCCTACGTAGCCTGTGGGCCACCTGAGGGTAGGCATAATTCTTTTGATTTTCACTTATTAAAAAAATTTTCATAAACAACAACAAAAAAATAAGCTGTAACAAAAAGATTTTTTTGAGGTATAATTGACATATAACTTTATGTTTTAGGTCTACAACATAACAATTAGATATCTGTATCAAGTGTGAAATAAAGAAGTCTAGCTAGGGGCGCCTGCGTGGCTCAGTCAGTTAAGTGTCTGACTTCAGCTCAGGTCATGATCTCACGGTTCACAAGTTCAAGCCCCGTGTTAGGCTCTGTGCTGACAGCTCAGCACCTGCTTCAGATACTGTGTCTCCTTCTCTCTCTGTCCCACCCCTGCTCACACTCTCTGTCTCTCAAAAACAAATAACATTGCAAGGAAAAAAAATAAGTCTAGTTAAAACATCCATCACTAGACTGTACAATTACAAAGGTCTCTTTCTTGTGCTGAGGACTTTGAATATCTACTCTCTTATCAACTTTCAAATATGTTATACAGTATTATTAATGATAGCCACCATCCTGTATAATGAGTTACATTTCAATAAAGCTGTTAAAATATTTAATAACCATAAATTTTAATCTGATCACCTTACAACACTCACCTCATTCTTCCCATTTTTGTTATTGTTACCCTGTGAAATCATTTTTTCTAGGACAGCAAGAAGATGCAAAGCTTTCTCAGCTTGATAGGTTAATATATATAGGTCTACAAGCAAAAAACACACTGCTTGGGCAAATTTTTCTTCTGGGGGAAAAAAACAAGAAAAGAAAAGTTACAATCCAAAGTAAAGCAAACATTTCAGACCACTCCTCTCCCCAGATTCCTAAAGAGCAAAGCCTAAATCTTTATTTTTGTTTTGTTTTTTGTTTTTAAATGTTTGTTTATGTTTCAGAGAGAATGAGAGAGAGGGCGGGCGGACATGTGTGGGAAAGGGGCAGAGACAGAAGGAGACAGAGTATGCAAAGTGGGCTCGGTGCTCTCAGACCAGGGGTCAAACTCATGAACCGTGAGATCATAACCTGAGCCAAAGTCAGGCGCTTGACAGACTGAGCCACCCGGGCGCCCCCTAAGTCTCTTTATTTAAATGTGTGTTCATCCCCCAGAGCCATGAAGGGAAGCAACCTGCAATACCAACAATGCGATTGCAGTATTCTCCATCTGAAGGCCTCCCGTCGCTGGGTTTCTACTAGCTGATCCTTCTTTGGCAAAATATCTACCAACACACCAAATGAGGAGAATCACTTCAGGTAGAAGGAAACCTCAATTCCTGTACCTGTTCAGCTACTTACTGGATATGTTGCCTCTATATATCAGCGAGCTAATTTTTACACCTCAGCTGGCTGACCTGTAAAATGGGGAGAATACTTCACCTGCTTGAAGGCAGGGGAGTGAACCAGGTCATCTCTTGAGGTTCCTTCCAACTCTAACAAGGACTTCAAAGGAAGAAGAGCCCAATGAAGAGAGAAAGGGTAACCTGGTATGTCATAATACTATTTTCTTTTCCTTTCAAAAGAGAAGATAAAAGGAAAAAGAAGATCTAAAAAAGGATGCTAAAATCAAGACCAGAAAAATTTAAAAGCCCTTAAGAGCCTTTTAACAAGTCTTCCCGATTCCATTCTTGTTCTTACAGAGCAGCCGGAGTGGAATCAATTGAAAACTAGAATCAACATGGTTGATGCACAAAGGTCATATATCTCTACGGGTTACACACCACTCTTTTTAAGTTTAGTTATTTTGAGAGAGAGAGAGAGAGAGAGAGAGAGAGAGAGCGCGCGCGAGCGCGCACTGTCAGCAGAAAGCCTAATGCAGGGCTCGATTCCAGGACCCTGGGATCAGGACCTGAGCCCAAACCAAGAGTTGGACACTCAATCGAGTGAGCCAACCAGGCATCCATCCCACCACTACTCTTAAAACACTAAGTCCTTGGGGCACCTGGGTGGCTCAGTCGGTTAAGCGTCCGACTTTAGCTCAGGTGGTGATCTCACGATCCGTGATGTGGAGACCCACATCGGGCTCTGTGCCTGGAGCCCGCTTCGGATTCTGCGTCTCCCTCTCTCTCTGCCCCTCCCCCACTCACACTCTGTCACTCTCAAAAATAAAAACATTAAAAAAAATTTAAAAAACCAACGAAAACATTAAGTCCTTACCCAGGCCACAGGACTTCACCTGTCCTTACCCTGCTGCCTCTGACGTCACCTGCTACTGTTCTCCCCACCTGGCTCCAGGTCAACGACCTGCTGTTTCTCACTCGGCAAACTCAAGCTCATCTCAGATGCTCTGTACACAGTATCACCTCTGGCTGGAATGCTTTCCCCTCAAGAGTCATGTGGCTCACCTCCTCTCTTCACTCAGGTCTCTTTTCAAATGCTGTCTTACCCCAGGCCTTCCTTGATTGCCTTACCTAAAAACAGCGTTCCCAGTCCACCTCTATCCTCTTACCAGTTTTAGCTTTTCTTCATGGCATTTGGCTACCTCACAATACATACTTATTGTGTCGCTCTCTCTCGCGTTAGAATATAAGCTTAACGAGGGTAAAGGCTCTGTTTCAGTCACTACATTATCTTCAGAACCCAGAACAGTTTGGGTCCACCGTGTATGTTCAATAAATACATGCTGTGTGAAGAACCAAGCAGTAAAGTTTTTAAAAATAACAATAACAATTTTCAAAGAAGAAGAAAAATGGATCTGAATTCTGCCTCGGTGGCTTTATTCCACTTGGCCACCATACATAGGAACAAGATTTAATGAACGGTTCCCGAAATTCTAACAACCAGCTTCGTAGGGGTGCCTGGCTGGCAAGGTCGGTGCAGCGTGCGACTCCTGATTTTGGGGTCACATGTTCAAGCCCCACATCAGGTGTAGAGATTACTTAAAAAAAAAAAAAAGCTTTAGAGAAAAATACATCTGAGGGGGCGTCTGGGTGGCTTAGTTGGTCGAGAGTCCAACTCTTGATTTTGGCTCAGGTCAGGCATGATCTCACAGTATGTGAGATCAAGCCCTGAGCTGGGCTCTGAGCTGACAGCACAAAGCCTGTTTGAGATTCTCTCTCTCTCTCTCTCTCTCTCTCTCTGTTCCTCCCCAGTTCATATGTGTGCGCACTCTCTCCCAAAATAAATTTAAAAAGAAAAATCCATCTGTGTCATCCTGGAGGTATAATTCTGATTTCCAGCTTTACAGAGAAAGGAACTGGCCGCTGTTTACACCATCTTCACCACAGGCATCTCTCCTGCCCAATCTGTCCAGCCACCATGCCCTCAGGACGGAGGAAGAGAGGAGCACCTTGAAAATGCCTCCCTGGAGCCACAGGAAACAGCCATTCAACCAGCTAAAAGCAAAAGGAGACCCTGTAACTCTTCCCAAAGCCCCACAGAGGAGCCATCACACTCTGCTTCTTATCCTGCGGGAACCACATTAGCAATCAGGTGTTTATAAATCAAGAACTGGCATTAGTGTTTCGAATTTAAAAGAAAGTAACCTGAAGAAAAAGACAAAAACATGATCACATTGAAATGTGACTGCTTGTGGGCTGGAAACAAACAGCCCTCTCTAACAACCACCTCCTGGATCTGGCTTTGCTGCCTTATTTGCTCCCTCTTTTTTCCCTTGCCTGTACCTTTCTTACTACGGTTACTCAAGGCTAGTAACTGCAAGATAATCGCGACACCAAAACACAGTCTGTACTATCTACTCCAGGGATTACCCACGAAACTGTCGGGGGGGGGGGCAACAGACAAGAAGATACCAGGCTGTCCGCTAACATCCCCACTCTTAACACACCGCTCAATAAAGAACAGATCAGGTACACGAAGCTGTGTTCACACAGCAAAGAAAAGAACAAAAAGCACGAAGTCTTTCCAATTAGCAACCTCATTTCTGATCTCAATTTGCAAAAATCGAGGGGTAGGAGTGGGGAGGAAATGGGAGAAGAAAACCTGGGTTCATCTAAAAGTAATGTCATTCTTCTCTTTGTTATCTTTAGTGGCTAAAACTGGACACAGCTTTTCTCCTTCTTTCTTTTTTTTTAATTAAATTTTTTTTTTTTAACGTTTATTCATTTTAGAGACAGAGAGAGACACAGCATGAATGGGGGAAGGTCAGAGAGAGAGGGAGACACAGAATCCGAAACAGGCTCCAGGCTCCGAGCTGTCAGCACAGAGCCCGACGCGGGGCCCGAACTCACGTGAGATCACGCGAGATCATGACCCGAGCCGAAGTCGGTCGCCCAACCGACTGAGCCACCCAGGCGCCCCTCCTTCTTTCTTTAAATAGTGGCATGTGATTCCTTGATTTAACTGGGTAAAAAACTACCAGAGCCCCTTCTGAGTATGACAGGGAAGTTCTGGACTTGAAAGAACATACCAAAAGGTTCTATGAACTGGTAGAGCTTTTCACCGACTGCTATGGCCTCTGAGTACTGCCGCAGATGATACAGAAAGACTGCCTGATTGTAATACAACATGCTGTTCTCCACGTCGTCTAAGCCATCCATTTCTTCGACAGCTGAGTGGACCTACGAAACAGTCAGCCAGGATATGTTCTCAAAACAGTAAGAAAATAAAGAGAAATGAAAGAAGCTATGCGAGTAAACGGGAACACAGGCCAACATTTCTCACTCTGGATTTTTCCACATTTTCAACAGAACTTCCAGATTTTAATTATTCTTACTAAAAATTATTTTATTAATAATAAAATTCCATTAAGTAAAACATTTTCATGGGACTTTATGTAGACAAGGCAAGGCAAGTCTGTTCCTTGCCACTGTGAAGAACGTCTCAACCGCCAACATGGCTTTTGAACTGGTTCCCCACTTTGTAGCCTCCTTGGGAGCCAGCAAAACTCAAAACAATCTTTCCCATGTGCACTATGTTATGCACTATGTATATGTAAGCTTGATTCCATTTTGTAAAAACTAAACTAAAACTTAAACATTAACAAACAGCTAACTACTTAACTATGGGCCAGACCTGCTACATTAAACATTTTCCAGAGAATATCTCATTTAATCCTTACCATACCTCAAGGACATAGACATTATCATTCCCATTTTATAAGTAAGAAGACCAACACAAAAAGCTTAACTATCTTGCCCAAGGCCTTATAGCTAGGAAGTATATTTTCTGAATTTCCTCTTACGTTCAGGTTTTGTTCCCATAACTTAAAGAAAGCAGATTATTTTATTTGAAATTTTTTTCTCATGTTTGAGAGAGCACGTGCACGCACAAACAAGCACAAGCAGGGAACGGGCAGAGAGAGAAAGAGAATCCCAATCAGGATCTGCACTGTCAGCACAGAGATGGACGCAGGTCTCAATCCCAGGAACCGTGAAGTCGTGACATGACCTAAGCCAAAATCAACAGCTAGACACTTAACTGACTTGAGCCACCCAGGAGCTCTTAAAAAAATAGAATCTTTAGGGGCGCCTGGGTGGCGCAGACGGTTAAGCGTCTGACTTCAGCTCAGGTCACGATCTTGCGGTCCGTGAGTTCGAGCCCCGCATCGGGCTCTGGGCTGATGGCTCAGAGCCTGGAGCCTGTTTCCGATTCTGTGTCTCCCTCTCTCTCTGCCCCTCCCCCGTTCATGCTCTGTCTCTCTCTGTCCCAAAAATAAATAAACGTTGAAAAATAGAATCTTTAAATAAACAACAAAAATAGGCTATTGATGGCTTTACTAAAACACTAACATCTACATCTGATACCAGAAGAAAAAAAAATAAGTTTGCATTGTATTATTTTTTAAATTTATTTTTATAAGTTTATTTATTTTAAGAGTGAGAAAGCACAAGTTGGGGAGGGACAGAGAGAGAAAGAGAGAATCCAAAGCAGACTCTGCTCTGTCAGTGCACAGCCCTTTGTGGGGCTCAGATGCTTAACTGACTGAGCCACCCAGGGGCCCCCACACTCTGCATTTTTTTTTTTTTTTAATTTTTTTCAATGTTTTTCACCTATTTTTTTTTTTGGGACAGAGAGAGACAGAGCATGAACAGGGGAGGGGCAGAGAGAGAGGGAGACACAGAATCGGAAACAGGCTCCAGGCTCCGAGCCATCAGCCCAGAGCCTGACGCGGGGCTCGAACTCACGGACCGCGAGATCGTGACCTGGCTGAAGTCGGACGCCTAACCGACTGCGCCACCCAGGCGCCCCAAGCATTTTAAAGCTAACGACTACCTGCTTATCCCCTCCCTAAGTTATTGCAGTAGGCTTGCAAATTTTAACAAAGTTTCATAGCCATTCTGTACTTTCATGTAATACACAAAGCTGGAATTAGTATTAAAACTAATCTTTCTTTGTCACTATGAAGATTGGAGTAAGTTACCAAGCAATGTTAAGTAATTAATTCTAAGACTGACGTTCCCCTACATTAAGCAGTGGAACTTTGATATACATGATGAACTTAACGTTTTGCTAATGACAAGGTACCAGAAGTTTCAGGACACATAGTGATCTGTAATCAGACATCTGCAGACTTCAGTCATAACGTGTAAGCCTGACAGGGAGGTGCAAATGTTACCAACTGGTCCTCTCTGACCAACAGCACGGGCATCTCAGTGAATTCGGAGCTCCTGTATAATCTTCACTTACCAAGTCACTATCTTCCAATGATTAAAAATAGTCTGTAGAGAAAACTCAATTTCCAAAGAAAGACAATACTTCTTGGTAGTAATGTAATGCAGAGAGAATGAGCTAAGAAAGGGTTAATTCTTAGCCAGAAAGGGGGGTTTTGGACAAATTAAGGAATTTTGGATTCAAAAATGATTGAACTTGTGACATATATAACCACCACACTTTCTGTGATTCACGAAAAACATGAACTTGTTTGGCTCTAGCCAAAACAAACACTATTCGTTAAATGAGATAAAGCATAATAGAAGCGGAATGGGTTGAAAAGGTATGTATGTAACTATGCCCAGGGCATAGGACTTTGAACAGAAGTATGATTTAGAGAAAAGTTAGGAGACACGGGTATAACCACTTCTAGGAAACACAAGACAGTGGATTGCATGAGGGGTATTACTGAACCAGCCTTATTAAGAATCAAGGCTGGTGAAGGGTGCCTGGTTGGCTCAGTTGGTTAAGCGTTTGACTTCAGCTCAGGTCATGATCTCATGGTTCGTGACTTCAAGCTTCATGTCGGGCTCTATGCTGACAGCTTAGAGCCTGGAGTCTGCTTCAGATTCTGTCTCCCTCTCTCTCTTCCCCTCCCCCACTCAAGCTCTGTCCCTCAAACGTTAAAAAAAAAAATTAAAAAACAAAAAGGTGGATCATTGTTTAAAAACAAACAAACAAACAAACTCTGATTCTTGATTTTGGCTTAGGTCATGATCTCATGGTTCCTGGGATGAGCCCTGCATAGGGCTCTGCCCTGACAGGGCGGAGCCTGTTTGGGATTCTCTCTCATCTCTGTCTCTCTCTCTCTCAAAATAAATAAATAAACATTAAAAAAAAAGGCTGGTGAAAGGATTTTATAAAGCAGTTTTCTTGGCTTAACAGGAAGCTTGCAAGAGTCTCTTTCTTATTCTAAAAAAGGTTTTGGGCACTGCATCTGGATGGCTCAGTCAGTTAAGCATCCGACTCTTGATTTCAACCCAGGTCATGATCTCAAGGTTCGTGAGTCTGAGCCCCAGGTCAGGTTCTGCACTGACAATATGGAGCCTGCTTGGAATTCTGTGTCCCTCTCTCTCAAAAATAAACAAACATTTTTTTTAAAAAATTAAAGGAATAAAAAAATAAAAAAGATTTTGGGGCACCTGGCTGGCTTAGTTGGTAGAACATGAGACTCCTGATCTCAGGGTTGTGAGTTCGAACTTCACATTGGGTGTAGAGATCACTTACAATCTATAAGAAAAACTCAGGGTGCCTGGGCAGCTCAGTTGGTTAAGCGGCCGACTTCGGCTCAGGTCATGATCTCACGGTTTGTCAGTTCAAGTCACATTTGGGCTAGCTGCTGTCAATACAAAGCCCACTTGGGACTCTCTGTCCCTCAGTCTCTCTGCCCCTCCCCAGCTTGCTTGCTCTCTCTCTCTCTCAAAATAAATAAACTAATTTAAAAAAATGTTAAAAATAAAAAGAGTCAGAAGGTCTGGGGGTGCCTGGATGGCTCAGTCCTTACAGCATGCAACACTTGACCTTGGATTGTAAGTTTGAATCCCACATGTAGAGTTTACTTAAAAAAAAAAAAAAAAACAAAAAAAAAAAACAGTCTGAAGGTCTGGTTTGGATCTTGCTCCTACTTTTCCTGGCCACATAAATTAAACTCATTAGGCTCTCTGAACCCCAGTTTTACAACTGCAATTACAAGGACCTATCTCAAGGGTTGAATATGAGAATTATAGGAGATAAAACATAAAACACATTTAATATGGAATTTGGAATCACATAAGAGTTTGATAAATATTGGCCATTTTCCTTCCTTCCTTCCTTCCTCCCTCCCTCCCTCCCTTCCTTTCTTTCTTTCTTTCTTTCTTTAAGTTATCTCTACGCCCAGCATGGGGCTTAAACTCCCAACCCTGAGATCAAGATTGATCCAGCCAGTAAATTACTTCACTCCTGTAATTAGGAAGAGCATGAACAGGTTACTTATTTCTAACAATACCATGTATAGGGTGATACTGTAGAGTATCTTTACTCCCCCCAAAAATTACAAAGAACCTGGAGGGGTCACTTATTTCTAACTAGGTCACATTTTAGGGTGATACTCTATGCATAATGGTACCCAGGAACACAGGACAGGGGCTCAAAAAGGTCTCAAGACCTTGAAGCAGCTCAGAGGCACAGGCCCTAGAGTCAAAGGAGACTGGGTTCATGGAGCTGTTTTCGTTTAAGAGCTTTGTGTCTTTGGACAATTTACACCAGCTATCTGTACCTCAGCTTTCCCATCTGTAAAATGAGAAACATCATAGTGGCTGCTTTATAGGACTGCTGGAAAGAGTGAGATGCTGCATGCAAAGTTCTCAGCAGGGCCCTATTACATAGTAGGCAACAAATGTCTGCTACCCGATCCTATCATCATCGTCATCTTCGTTAGCCCTCTTGACTACCAAAGCTCTAACCCTGTGATGGGAGAGATGTTGCTGTTATGACCGATGACCAAGGCAAGCACCAAACCATATATAAATCAGAATATCTTCTATTTAATCAATTAACATCCCCTGATCCAAAATGCTAAAACAATCTCACATTATTATCATCAGATCTTTGCAGTCACAAGAAAGATAATCTCAGCAGCTAAGCTTCTTCATAGATTTCCACTTTAATTTTCCTTCAAAATTCCAAAGCTCATTCAAATTTGGTAGATTAGTCTATTCTGTTCAAATTAGAAAATAAAATTACACAACATACGTTTCATTTCCTGGAATAATAATTTTATACAAATAAAACTAATGTAAGTTGTTTTAGACACATTAGAAGTTGTGCTACCAATAACAGACAAGTCATATTAATTTTCCTTAAGTATTTTTACTTCACAATTCAGAGAATATCACAACATTTTTATAGCTAAATTCATTTGTGTATCACCTGATTCTTCAGTTGGTTAAGTGTTTGTCTCAAACTGTCTGTTGTCATTTGGTTACTTTTAAAAAACTCAGCCACTGCTGTATTCAAAATTATTTTATAATCATCTTTGTTCACTTCTTGTAGGCAGGCAAGGTGTTGCAGACAGGCATCATAATTTCCAGCCTAAAACAAACCAACAAAAAAAACACACACACAGACAAAATTACCTATTACCTTTAAAACTAAGACATTCATTTCCAAATATGTTTCATTTGTCTCTATTTGGAAAACTCTTTAAAAAGACAGATCTAATTCCCCAAGTATACTAATTAAAGTCACTGAATGAAACAATATTCATGTCAATTAAGAAAGTGGGGTATGTCAATTGTATCTCAATAAAGGTAGAAATTATAGAGATTTATTTCTCAAGATTCACACTCTAACACCACTATGTGTATAAGTCATACATAGACACATAAGTGTATCATATACCTATGTACATGTATAAAACCACATCACACACACACACACACACACACACACACACACACACACACACACACGTATATAGGTATATATTGCTAGCACGGTGTAACAGCTGAGGCTAGCCCAAGAAAGGTAATATGATTTAATTTCTAATAAATATGCTCTGAATACCCAAGTATCAAATTCTTCTGCTTACATGTATGTAACCTGATAGTCAAATAAGGTTTTCTTTCATATCGTTTAACATCAGAAAAGTTAAAGTTTTGACAAGAAACTTCTGGGGTTCCATTTTAAAGAACATGCAAGAAAGAGCACCGAACAAAGAAGTGAACTGAAAAGACTGACCCATATAATTACAAATCTAAGTTTAAAAGACTGAAAAAAATAACAGTGTAAGAGTCAACACGTTTATGAAACACAAAAACTTGGGAATGGCTCAAATTACTCCCATTCCTTTTACCATATTTAAACTCCCAGTGTTTAAAAAATTTAAATAAAACCTACTCTCTAAACTTAATTCTTGAGTTATTACAGAACAAAAGTTACAAATTTAAAAATTCATTGTGAAAAGATGCATATCCGACAGATCCTAAAAACGGAAACCGAAAGAAACCGCTGCTTACTGTGAAAGCCTGGAAAGCACTGGTGGACAACTCCTTCTCCTGATCGGTGATCCCAGAGGACTGACTCGTCCCTTCATGTTTCTCTGCTCCCTGATCTGCAAGCACACAAGTTTTGCAGTTCTTTAGAAATGACGTGGTACAGTGAGTGTGCCCCTGGTTTTCTTCCTAATGAAGTTGCTATAGTTAGGGCGCTCTCAATTACCATGACTTATCAGTGTTATAAGGAGTTAGAAGTCACTCCTCCAGAAACTTAAAGAAACATTTCCCTTAGCCATGGTCTGGCACAATGAAAACCCACCACCACATATGGAAGAATCACAGCTCTGTCCATCAGGACTGAGAATGTTGCATTCACTCAAAACATATTAGATCTGCCCCCGAGCAATCTATACCAAAGTCCCACATATTCAAGAAGCTATGCCAGGCTCTGGAGACACAAGAAGATTATAAATGCATACACAATATCTTCAAAAAGGTTATAATCCAGCTGGAATATAATAACATTTAACAATTAGAAAACTACATTGCTAATTAATAGTTAATTTCCAGGCCAAGAATGCTTTCATAGGCTTAGAAATCCAAAAGCCAACATTAACACATTTAAAAAGCTTCCTTGGGGGGGACTGGGTGGCTCAGTCAGTTAAGCGTCCGACTTCAGCTCAGGTCATGATCTCGTGGTCCATGAGTTTGAGCCCGGCACTGGGCTCTGTGCTGACCGCTCAGAGCCTGGAGCCTGCTCCAGATTCTGTGTCTCTGTCTCTCTCTGCCTCTTCCCTGGTTTTGCTGTCTCTCAAAAATAAATAAACATTAAAAAGAAATTTTTTTCTTAAAGCTTCCTTAACATGGTTAAATATCTATATACAATCTTTTTTCCCAGAAGTTTATTTTATTAAATTTTAATTTTAATTAATTTATTTTTTAATGTTTATTTGGGGGAGGAGGAGCTAAGAGAGAGGAGGACAGAGGATCCGAAGTGGCTCTGCACGGACAGCAGCAAGCTGATGCAGGACTCGAACCCACGAACCATGAGATCCCGACCTGAGCAGAAGTTGGACACTCAACCAACTGAGCCACCCAGGCACCCCTAATTTTTGATAGAGAATCCAAGTGGGGAAGGAGGGCAGAGAGAAAGAGAGAATCCCAAGCAGGATCCACACTGAGCGCTGAGCCCAGCAGGGGGCTTGATCCCATGACCCTGGGATCATGACCTGAGTCGAAATCAAGAGTTGGACGTTCAACCCATTGAGCCACCCAGGTGCCCCAAGTATCCATATACACTCTAAGATTAATGATTCCTGCCCCACAATTTTGTATTTTCAAAATTAATTTTTTATTTGAAAACAGAATTCCAAAATAAGCATAAAAATCTCTGCTAAATCAAGTCTAAAACTACTCCAGTTCACTACTCTTCAACATTTATTTATTTTTGGGACAGAGAGAGACAGAGCATGAACGGGGGAGGGGCAGAGAGAGAGGGAGACACAGAATCGGAAACAGGCTCCAGGCTCTGAGCCATCAGCCCAGAGCCTGACGCGGGGCTCGAACTCCCGGACCGCGAGATCGTGACCTGGCTGAAGTCGGACGCTCAACCGATTGCGCCACCCAGGCGCCCCTCCGGTTCACTACTCTTAACTGCTCTGACAAATGCTTCAAAAAAATACTTTTTAATGAAAGCATCATCGATCCCAACTTTGCATGATGCAGTCACATGGTCTCAGCTCTTCTTGTTCACCAGGGATCTGTCTCGACTAAGCCTCATCTATATATTGTGGCAGATGATTTTGGGGAGAGGGACTGGCAGAAATCATGCTTTTCCTTAGAATCTGGGGCCTTGATGTCAGAGAAGTAACAAGAAGCTAAACCATGAAATCACACTCTGGAGACAACAGAGTTTCCTCTGTAAAGTTACATAGCAGTAGCCATAAAACATAGTTCCCATTGCACACTACGAAACAAACCTGAGCTTTTGAAAATTTTTAAAGGAAAGAACTGGCAACAAAGTTATAAAAGTTAATAGGAATAAATACTTCCAGGTAACCACATCTACAGAGCCAAAAAAAAAAAAAAAAAAAAAATTCAGCATCTAGTACATCAAGGGACCATAAAGAATGTTAAATCCTTTAACTCCATGTTTGAACAGATTTCAAAATCTTTCAGCCCTTTTCACATTTATTCAATGCCATAATAATAATTAAGCACTGGGAATGGGAACGGCAGGAAGGGGAGGCAAGTGACAGTGCCTTGAAAGCTACAGCAACTGTAATGCTGATTATTTTTAACTTCATTTACTCTCAAATCAATCACAGCATTTCTTGCTTTGCCCTGAGGTACTGAACTCAAAATACAACTTGGACTTAATAAAGATCAGTCTTTAGGGGTGCCTGGGTGGCTCAGTCGGTTAAGCATCCGACTTCGGCTGTCACGATCTCACGGTCCATGGGTTCGAGCCCTGCATCGGGCTCTGTGGTGACAGCTCAGAGCCTGGAGCCTGCTTCAGATTCTGTGTCTCCCTCTCTGTCTGCCCCTTCCCTGCTTGTGCTCTGTCTCTCTGTCTCAAAAATAAACAAACATTAAAAAAAAAAAAAGATAAAGATCAGTCTTTAGAAACGGTCTTTTACTATTTGAAACTTTTCCCACTTAGAAAACTTTCTTTTGATTTAAAAAACTAACAAACAAACAAAAAACACCAGGGTACCTGGGTGCCTCAATCGGGTAAGTGTCTGACTTTGGCTCAGCTCATGACCTCACAGTTCCTGGGTTAGACCACCGCCTTGGGCTCTGTGCTCAGAGTCTGGAGCCTCCGTCAGTTCTGTCTCCCTCTCTCTCTGCCCCTTCCCCACTCACACACACACACTCTCTCTCAAAATAACATTAAAAATTTTTTTTTAAAAAAGGACATTCTCCTACATAACCAACTAAAATGGTCACACTAAGAAAAGTAACAATAAATCAATAATATCATCTAACAAACAATTTCCCTGATTGTTCTAAGAAATATCTTATCACTGTATTTTTCCCTCCCAATCCGGGTATCAATCAAGGCTCGCATATTTCCCTTAAATAGCTTTTGTTTCTCTTATTCCAGAGCACTTCCTCACCTTCTGCTGCTCCTCAAGTCACCACTTGTTTTAAAGTCTAAGCTGGGGCACCTGCGTGGCTCAGCCACTTAAGCCTCCAGCTCTTGGTTTTGGCTCAGGCCATGATCTAATGGTTAGTAAGATGAAGCCAAGCTGACAGCACAGAGCCTGCATGGGATTCTCTCTCTCCTTCTCTCTCTGCCCCTCCCCCTGCTCATGTGCTGTCTCAAAATAGAGAAAGAAAGAAACTTAAAAAAAAAAAAGAGCCTAAGATAGTTACCTTGTAGAATGTTCCATATTCTGGGTTTATCTGATTGTTTCCTCATGCATTTAGTCTAACATTTATGGCAAGAATATTATATATGGGATAATAAATATCAGTAATTTTTAACATTAATTTTTTTGAGAGACAGAGAATGGCGGGGGGCAAAGGGAGGTAGGTAGGGAGAATCTTAAGCAGGGCCCACACCCCAGAGCAGAGCCTGAGAGAATGGGGTGGGGGGTGGGCAGAGGGAGGGAGGGAAAATCTTAAGCAGGGCCCACACCCCAGAGCAGAGCCTGACGAGGGCTCCATCTCACAACCATGAGATCACAACCTGAGCGGAAGTCAAGAGTCGGACACTTAACCAACTGAGCCACCCACGTGCCCCAACATTTTAATTTTGTTTAAAAAATCTGCGTTTTGTTTTAAAAAGGTGACTTTTATGTTTCAATCATCTCCCAAAGAATATTCTGGCTTTTTTAGTTTTAGTCACCAACAAAAGCCCCACGCACCATTAACGGAATACCAACGGAAAGTAACAGGACCACTGCATAAATAGGATGCATGGGCTGCAAACACAGGTACGTGAGGGTGATGCCATTGTTGATGACTCAGAATAAAAAATTCATTAGACTATCAAAGTCTCACAATATTTGAATTTATTTACACAAGAGTTTTTTTCAGATAGAATTGTTGCTCCAGCCTGGAATCTAAAGACCTCCAAAGCTTGAACCGAGGTAAAAAACGGAGATAAGAAAGCCCTTTTTGGAGTTATCGGGAGGCTTCACAGAGAATATACGTGAAGTGATGAGAATGTATCCGGCAGAGTAGGTCCCCCTATGTGGCATGGTGGTGCAGACTTTATTGTTCCAACACACAGATGGGACCCGGGAGCACGGGGAGGTAGAGCCAATACCTGGAACTGAAGTAAGAAGACCAAAACTCTAGTGCCACTTCTGAAATTACACAGTTGATACACAAGCGGAACTGGGGCAAATATCAGTTTTCCTAGTTACTAAAGAGCATCTGTATTAGATGGCTTTTAGGGTGCCCTCCAAGTCAGAAATTCAGTAACCCCAAACAAGCTTCTATAAAGCAGTGGATACGTTTGTTCACAAAGCAACACAATCCAACTCAAGTAGCAATGGAAGACAAATCTCCAAGTGGGGAGGTAGGGCAGATCATCTTGTCCCCCAGATTTACTACTCAATAATTCCTACAAACACTACCCTCGCCATCACCGCAAGCTTCCCAGAAGACATTGTTCATTCCTTAACCTTGACCGTGAAGAAACGCACAACACTCGCCTGAGTCTTTTTTTTTTTTTTTAACTGTGACAGTATGGCTTGAATATAATAAATTCAGGCCATACATCCAATTAATAAATAGCTGAGAGACCATAAGGGTCAGGCATCATTCTAAGTGCAAGGGATCGACACATGAACCACACAGACAGGGCTCCCGCACTTGTGAAACTCAGAGGTTCCTTGCGGAGATAAGATGCAAATCCGTGATTCCGGGTGTGACTAATGCCATGGCAATAACAAGGGCTGTGAGAGGGCACAGAGATGGCAAGTGAGGTCGGACCTAACTCAGAAGTCAGGTGTGGGAAGTCCTGAGGAAACAGGGCTCCAAATGTAAACTGCTTGCAGCTTTGAAAGAACCACCACTGCTTCTGGCCCCTGCTAAACCAAGTTCTAGCTTGAGATACTATCTGCGCCTCCTCCATTCTACACCACCTGCGACTTCTCCGCAATTGTAACAATAAAGCTAACATGCTTTGAGGGCTCACAAGGTGTTAGGCATGTAAGCACCTCAAATAGGGTAACTCATTTAATCTTCAAAGCAAGCTCTTAGGAGGGGCTTCTTTCTGGGTGTGTAAGGAGTCATTAAACTATGTACATTCATGATGTGGGCACTTTTTTTTTTAACATTCCAAACACAGTACAGAAATACAAAATGCTTCGTGAATTTGCGTGTCCTCCTGCACGGGGGTGGTGCTAATCTCTGCACTGTTCCTATTTTAGTATATGTGCTGCCGAAGCAAACACAATGTGGGCATTTTTGAAACCTATCTAGAAACCTATCTAGAAACCTATATTCCAGGAGCGTTCCAAAGAACCAGTCCTGCACAGAGCTGACTCTGGGAGCCCTGGCCTGGTACATCCTGGCCGTCAGTAAAGATTCCCAACCGCCCTCTCTCAAGAGGGCAACACGGTGCAACGAAAACTGTACAAACCTTGGAATCAGTCACATCTTCAGTCGGCCTCCCCTTGGCCACCTAACTCTCTGCTTACAGATGCTAAGTAAGTACTGGCTCTCTCCCCTTCCTTCTGGCAAAACAACCAACAATTTTGGCAGTTTCAAAAACAGACACACACACACACACACACACACACACACACACAATTCTGCGCTCTAAACATACAATTAACAGTGAAAACAGCTTTAGCATGACTTGATCATGAACGGCCCTTAGATCACCGTCAAATCCCCGGTAGACGGCACACTCTTGAGAATCGCCACTTAACATCAAGAACAAAACATAACCTGTGCTAAGTGAACTTATCTAAGACTTAGATCTGCCCTACAAAAAAAAAAAAAAAAGAAAGTATTCTGGTATCTGGGTCTTTCAGAAGTGTTACTTCTGATACAGTTAGCAGACAAAGGGCGCCTGGCTTGCTCAGTAGGAACAGCACGCAGCTCTGGATCTCAGCGCCGTGAGTCTGGGCCCGACAATGGGTGTAGAGACTACTTACATAAAACTTAAAAAATTATATAAAATGAAACAGGAAAAAAAGTTAGCAGATAAATTAACATTTCACTTCTACTTCAGCATACAGATAAATAAGAATTGAGTCCTTATAGGGGGGAGGAAAGCTAACAGTTTATTGGAGAAAAGTTTAAAAGGACATCGTTAAACAGTTTTTTCTTTAGAAAGCCAAACAATGAGTTATTGTTAACCCAACTGTTTACACAATACATCTGTTCTGCAAAATTTTCAGGTGCACAAGAACAGTAAGGAGCCATTACTTTTAAATGTGTAAAAATGGGACCCAGGATTTCAAAGCTCCAGAAAGAATGAGTTTAGATTAAAGCAGAACACTATACCGCTTATGTATCTGTCATAAAATTTTAACAACGAATACAAAACTTTAAAAACGTTTAGGGGGGCGCCTGGGTGGCGCAGTCGGTTAAGCGTCCGACTTCAGCCAGGTCACGATCTCGCGGTCCGGGAGTTCGAGCCCCGCGTCGGGCTCTGGGCTGATGGCTCAGAGCCTGGAGCCTGTTTCGGATTCTGTGTCTCCCTCTCTCTCTGCCCCTCCCCCGTTCATGCTCTGTCTCTCTCTGTCCCAAAAATAAATACACGTTGAAAAAAAATTAAAAAAATAAATAAATAAATAAATAAAAACGTTTAGGAAAACCAGAGTGTTTAAAACATTTATCTTCCCTCCCAAGGAAGTGCATTAAATTTAGACCAAATGTCAAAATTTCTTAGTTTGCCATTGAGTTCTCCCGCAGCTTCTTCTAAAATGTATGCTCTTGGGGCACCTGGGAGACTCAGTCAGCTAAGCGTCTGACACTGAGCTCAGGGGACAGCTGAGACGGAGCCCCGCGCCGGGCTCTATGCTGGCAGCGCTAAGCCTGCTTGGGATTCTCTCTCTCCCCCGCTCTCTCTGCCCCTCCACCGCTCACACATGCACGTCTTCTCTCTCAAAATAAATAAATGAACTTTAAGAAATAAAAAAAATCATAAAAAATAAGATACACCGTCTCTAGGTTACTTTAAGTTTTTTTTTAAGTTTATTCATTCATTCTGAGAGAGACTGAGAGAGCACACAAGCTGGAGAAGGGTTGAGGGAGAGAATCCCAAGCAGGCTTGGTCCTCCACACTGAGCCGGTCGAGGGGCTCGATCCCACGAACCCTGAGATCACGAACTGAGCCAAAATCAAGAGTCGGATGCTTAACCGACTGAGCCACCCAGGCATCCCTCTAGGTTACATTCTTTGACAGGCCCAACTGCCAAAAAGTGATTTATAAATACTGTAAAGCAAGGGGAAATACCCAACAAGTCACCAACGCACTGAAGAGTTTAGGCTTCTACTCTGCATCATTACCCTCTAGGAACTATAAAAGTCTCCTATAATCTTCCTGAGAAAGAGAAGCCAGCTTTAAGATAAATAAACTAGACTCTAAGGCTTACAAGAGAGTCTGAAATTCCCATTTCTACAGACGTTTTGGAGAACAGAGCTCAAGAAACAGCCTTTTACCAGTTAACCATTATTTTATCTGCATTTTAACTTCAAGAAAAAACTCTGAAACAAAAACACTCCAATGGGATCACTATTTTTGTTTTCCTTGTTATCTTTCTCTACTTTTCAAGTTTCCTATAAGGCATGGGTGTTATTTTTGTAGTCAGGTTTTTAAAACCTAGATTATTTGTGACTGCGGAGTTCTTACCAGAAAGAGTCTGCACATAATTCCACAATATGTCTTTATTTGTCCAAAAGTAGTCTCCGCTGCCGATTGTAAGAGAAAATGGCCCTTCATCCTTAAACCTGACTTTCCTTCTACTCTGGCCTAACGAACATGGCTGAGCTTCTAGGCGTACAGGGCTCTTAGGCACACAAACCCGGACACCCTTTAAGCCAACAGGCTTCATTTTGAACCAAACAATTGCCTTTAGGTCTGAACTAAGTCGAAAAGAAACACACTGCTTTTTCAAAACTGAAAAGTCAGTTAACTGAACGCACAGATACATTCCAATACAGAATGTTAACAATTCAAATCTGACTGCAAGAGGTTCTTCCACACAAGCTACCTTTTCAAAATATAGCTCAATGATTTCCAAGAAAGGACATTTTTTCCTAAGGAAAAAATAATGTTAAGGCCTAAGGAAACCCACTGGTACACTCACAAAATAGTGCTGATTCCTTTGTGAAGGCAAGTTTTAAAAAAGAAGGACGCCATCCGAAAGAAAAATAATTCACGTCTGCCAAGGTCACCATAAAGTTCACACACCCTATGTGGTTTCCTATCACTTGGACAAGCGTCTCTGATTTATCAAAACCCTATATATAACAGCTGATTAGTATACAGCTCAGAGAAACACTATGTGACCAGCACTGCCTCAGACTTGAGCACTCTGTCCAGCACTACAGAAATAAAGGAAGAGAGTATCAACGATCATTAACAACATGATTTGGGGAAGACAGACAAAGCAGATCTCTACCACTGCTGAGTATCTTGGTTTTTATTTTTAATGTTTTTTAATGTTTATTATTTATTTTTTTAACGTTTATTTATTTTTGAGACAGACAGAGACAGAGCATGAACAGGGGAGGGTCAGAGAGAGAGGGAGACACAGGATCCGAAACAGGCTCCAGGCTCTGAGCTGTCAGCACAGAGCCCGATGCGGGGCTTGAACTCACGGACCGTGAGATCATGACCTGAGCCGAAGTCGGACGCTCAACCGACTGAGCTACCCAGGCGCCCCTAATGTTTATTATTTTTGAGAGAGAGAGAGAGAGACAGATCGTGAATGGGGGGAGGGGCAGAGAGAAAGAGGGAGACACAGAATCCAAAGCAGACTCCAGGCTCTCAGCTGTCGGCACAGAGCCCGAAGCAGGGCTCAAACTCACAACCTGTAAGATCATGACCTGAGCCGAAGTCTGACGCTAAACCAACTGAGCCACCCAGGCGCCCCAAGATTTATTTTTTAAGTAATCTCTGCACCCAACCTGCATGCCCCACTGAATGAGCCAGCCAGATGCCCCTGCTGAGGAGTATGTTTTTATTTTTGTATCTGAGACTAGTATTTATTTATTTGCTTTTTTTTTTAAATCTTCATTTATTTTTGAGAGAGAGACAGAGTACGAGTAGGGGAGGGGCAGAGAGAAAGAGGGAGACACGGACTCGGAAACAGGCTCCAGGTTCTGAGCTGTCAGCACAGAGCCTGATGTGGGGATTGAACTCACAAACCAGAGATCCTGACCTGAGCCGAAGTCAGACGCTCAACCACTGAGCCACCCAGGTACCCCTTTATTTGCTTGTTTTTGAGAGTAGTTTTTATATACAGAAAAGACACCGTTTTTTAAATATTAATACTTGATTTATTAATGTTACAAATTCAGAAAGTGTAGATTTTCCTCAAACTTTTATATTCAACTTAGACTTTTCTTTTTAAGATTTTATTTTTTATAATATTTTAAAGTTTATTTATTTTGAAAGAGAGCGAAAGTGTGTGCGTGAGCAGGGGAGGGGCACAGAGAGAATCCCAAGCCGACTCTGCAGGGCCAGCACAGAGCCTGACATGGGGCTCAAACTCATGAAACTGTGAGATCATGACCTGAGCTGAAATCAAGACTTGGACATTTAACTGACTAAACCACCCAGGTGCCCTTAAGATTTTATTTTTAGGGGCGCCTGGGTGGCTCAGTCAGTTTAGCTGTCCGACTTCGGCTCAGGTCATGATCTCGCGGTTTGTGGGTTCAAGCCCCGCGTCCGGCTCTGTGTTAATAGCTCAGAGCCTGGAGCCTGCTTCAGATTCTGTGTCTCCCTCTCTCTCTGCCCCTCCTCCGCTTGTGTTCTGTCTCTCTCTCAAAAATGAATAAATGTAAAAACAACATTTTTTTAAAAATTAAAGAAAAAAAAGATTTTATTTTTAAGTCATCTCTTTACCCAACGTGGGGCTCAAAGTCACGATCGGAGATCAAGAGTCTCATGCTCCTCTGAGTGAGCCAGCCAGGAGTCCCTCAACTTAGACGTTCTATTTGGAGTTCTAATTTTAAAGGGATGTGATGAATGTTTGATCGCCTTTACAACGTTAAACACTCTTCAGACATAAAATTTTAACTACCTTAAATATTTCATACATTCAATTTTAAGTACAGTTGACTTAAAAAGATAATTTTCTGAGAACTTAAATCTAAAAATTAAACTTATGAAAATAGTGACTGAGGTATTCTTTAATGTCTATGCAATAATATAGTTAAAATTAAAATGAAAGTTCACAAGTATAAATCAACTATTCACTCAACTATACATTTAAAATTGGAGAAGCACCTGGTTGGCTCAGTTGGTTAAGCATCCGACTCTTGGTTTTGGCTCAGGTCACGATCTCACGGTTTGTGAGATCAAGCCCCACATTGGGCTCTGTGCTGACAGCACAGAGTCTGCTTGGGATTCTGTTTCTCTCTGCCCCTCCCCTGCTTGCACTCTTTCTCTCTCAAAATAAAGTAATTAAAAAAAAAAATTGGAATCCTAAGACCAATATATTACTCTAAATTCCTAAACATTAACAACACTTAAAAGCATGAAATGTAGGTCACTATTACATCAACTCCTTATCCTAAAAACTAGTAAATGCAAAGGATGAATTTTCAAGTTTTTTAACATTTAACATGCCTTTATGGGAAGAATTATAGTTCATCCCCAGTTAATTAATACAGGAGAGCTGTTCTTTACAGAATATCAGCAAATAAATGTCAGCAGTAATGGAACTAGAAAAAGTACCACCTTGCAGCTCCCCCCCATGATACAACTGATCACCAATGGTGGATGTTTATATTATTCTAAATTATTATCCATTAGATTACTTCTAATTATAATTGGAAAAAGATGTTCCTATCACTACCTTACCAAATTGACCAAACTTGGCATCACTAATGGTGGACAAATTGAAACTGACATCATGTAGTGTATATAAAGTATACAAAATCACCTAAAAATATACAAATATGGTGAATCTAAATCTAACCAAGCCTGAGAAGTAACTTTCAGTTCACAGAAAATACAGAAGACAAGGACCAAGGACAAGGATACCAGGAAGAAACAATCAGACAAATCCGGAATGTGGGGTATTATACAAGACAACTGACTTCGTCTCTTCAAAAAAATCACCGTCATGCAACGAAACAAAACAAAACAAAATGAAAAGGGAGCTACTGGGAATGAAGACACTGAAGAGACCTAAAAAATATAATTTGTGAATCTTGACTGGATCTCAGTTTGAAAAGCACAGCTGGTTTTTCTAACTGATTAGTTTCAGGTGTACAACACGTTGATTCAACTCTATATTACTTGGCACTCACCACAATACATGTGGTCACTGTATTGTTGACTCTCTTCCCTGGGCTGTACTTTTCATCATTTTGACTTATTACCTTATAACTGATACTTTGTCAGGTAAGTACAGCTTACTTTGGGGAAGTTTAGTATATTTAAATGGTAATTTTGTAAAGTATGACAACAGTTATATAGGTGAAAGGCCTTATTTTAAAAAAGTGCATGGTGAAATATTTAGAGATGAAGTATCTGTAACTATTCAACATTGGGGCACCTGGGTGGCCCAGGTGGTTGAGCGTCCAACTTTTGATTTCAGCTCAGGTCACGACATGGAGCCCCGCATCCGGCTCTCGCTTTCAACACTGAGCCTGCTCAGGATTCTCTCTCTCCTCTCTGCCCCTCCCCCCAACTCACGCTCTCTCTCAACATAAATAAACTTAAAAACAAAAGAAATATTCAACATTAAGAATTTTAGCTAGATAAAAAAGAAGCAACTACGGCAAAATGTAACAATTGTTAAACTAGGTGGTGGGTATATGGATACTCATTTTTTCAATTTTTTTGGATGTTTGAAATCACTTGTAATACGAAGCTGAAAAAATACCAAATATGCAGATTCCCTACTGAACCCTGAAGAAAGCAAATGGCAGGACAGTACCACGTCATCTGCACATATATTTTATTTTTATTTTTTAATTTTAGAGAGAGAGAAAGCATGGAGCAGGGTAGAGAAGCAGAGGGAGAAAAGAGAGAATCTTAACCCATGACCCTGGGATCATGACCTGAGCCCAAATCAAGAGTCGGATGTTCAAATGACTGAGCACACAACTCAGTATTGTGAAGAACACACAAACTCAGTATTGGCTACCTGGAGACAGGAATTGGGTAGGGGCAATAGAGGACATAATAGGTTTTTACCTTATACATTTAATAATAATCAGTTTTGGGTGTCTTTAATAAAATAAAAATAGCCTTGGCTTAAAATCTTCCCATTTGTTTGTTCTTCTTATCATTTTTATGGCCATCCTGGCTTAAAATTTTAAAGCTATCTTTGAAAGCTGATTTCATATTACCCATCAGGTCAGGCTCTATCTTTCCCTTATTCATAATATTATCAGCCTTTTTCTTTTTTTTTTTTTTTAATTTTTTTTTTAACATTTATTTATTTTTGAGACAGAGAGAGACAGAGCATGAGCAGGGGAGGGTCAGAGAGAGAGAGGGAGACACAGAATGGGAAGCAGGCTCCAGGCTCTGAGCCATCAGCCCAGAGCCCGACGCGGGGCTCGAACTCACAGACCGCGAGATCGTGACCTGGCTGAAGTCGGACGCTTAACCGACTGCGCCACCCAGGCGCCCCATATTATCAACCTTTTTCTACGAAGCCTACTACAGCCATGCCCACGGTCCAGATTCCCAGATAAATTCAAATCTAGGATTTTGTGTCCTAATTCCAGCCACTTTCTCCTCTCAGATGACCATAAAAATCAAAGTCAAATAAATCACCCTAAAACACTGTTGGTACTTCCTTAGTAAAAAATGAAACCAGTTTCACACCACTTTTATATGTCATACAGGGACACGGACCTCGTGAGCCCCCCACTGGCCGATCAGTCACTGAGAGGCCATACAATCCAGAAGCACGGGTAAATTTGTCTCCCGTGGAATGAGTCTTTACCAACTAGAAACAGGAAACAGGAGGAAGCTGGACCGCTAAGTTATCCCTTTTTTCTCTCTCATATGGACTATCCTGAAGTGCAGTGTCTCCCTGCAGCCCTTTCAGAAAAACCCCACATGCAAGCGGCCTGCTCTCTCTCAGCTCAGGGAGGAACAAGAGCCAAGTATGTAACATACTGCACCTCCCTCGGCCTGGCTTTTTCTCTCACCTCTTCTACTCTGCGTTTGCACCTTCCAAACTGAGAGCACTTGAATTGGGTTCTGCTTCTCAAAAGATGTGAGCTAAAACAAACACCTGACCTCAGGTGAAGCACACAAGCAACAACCCTGTGAGTAAATAAACTAAAACGCTATTAAAAGTTAGAGGGCGCCTGGCTGGCACAGTTGGTGGAACACGAGACTCTGATCTCAGGGTTGTAAGTTCGAGGCCCACATTGGGTGCAGAGCGTACTTAGAAATGAAATCTCACGGGCGCCTGGGTGGCTCAGTCAGTTAAGCATCGGACTTCGGCTCAGGTCAGGATCTCGCGGTCCGTGGTTTCGAGACCTGCGTTGGGCTCTTGTGCTGACAGCTCAGAGCCTGGAGCCTGATTCAGATTCTCTCTCTCTCTCTCTCTCTCTCTCTCTCTGCCCCTCCCCTACGTGTTTTCTATCTCATCTCTCAAAAATAAACAAACGTTAAAAAAATTTTTTTAATAAAATGTTAAAAAAAATACATGAGTAAGTTGGAAAACTTAGGACCCCCATTTTGCAAATGAGAAACTGAGGTTCAACTAAGAACCTTGCGTAAAGAGTAAGCCTTTCTGCTTACCAACTATACCCAATCAGTCACAAAATGTTACCTCTAAGAGAGTGATTCCTTTTCTACCCAATCCATTCTAAACAGGGTCCTTGCTCTCAGTTACCCTTGGTCCTCTTACCTCCTTTTCTTCACAATATTCATCACAACTTAAACTCACAAGTATTTTTTTAGTTTACATGTTTGTCTTTCATACCATAAGCTCCATGATTACAGAGATTATGTCAGTGCCTGGCAAGGCAGGCCATGGGTAAATATTTACTGAAGAAATTACTATAGCACTAGCCGCTTTTAGCTAGTCTTTGGGCTTCCGGTCTCGTTTCACTTTAACCTCCCCCTTCCCACGCTGTGATCAGGTCACTTTCTTACATGCTTTCATGGGTCTCTTTTCTTACCCTCCGTGACAAGGGCCCTGAGCTCAGGAGCTCAGAGATGAAGCAGCATGTAAGCTAGAGCATGAGGGGCACCCGGGCGGTTCAGCCGGTTAAGCGTCTGACTCTCGATCTTGGCTCAGGTCCTGGTCTCATGGTTGGTGACTTTGAGCCCCACATCTCATTAGGCTCTGTGCCGACAGTGCGGAGCCTGCTTGGGATTCTCTCACCCCCTGCCCCCCTCCACCCTTCCCCTGCTCGGCCCTCTCTCTCTCTCTCAAAATAAATCAACTTGTAAAAAACGTTACTAATATTAAAAAAAAAAAAAGCCTTTGAATGAGGAGCGTGTTTACCAAAGAGAAAAGAAAATCGAAGGCACTACCACTCAGCAGCTCAGAAGAACAGTATGTCCAAGAGTCGTTTCTGGGGTGAAGAGGGAGGTGTGCGGATACGGAAACGTCGGCTGGAAACACATGGTGAAGCTTCACGAATGACATGTAGGAAAGAGGATGTGATGCACACGAGACGGCATAAGCTTAGAAGGTGTACAGGCATCGGAATGCTCTGCTGCAATTAGCGTCTCAGACATCAAAAGACAACAGTGAGAAGAACAGACCGGACACAAAGAGACAGGGACGGCAGTCAGAAGGCGGCCTCGCGCGTGGGAGACATTAGGAGATAGAGGCTAGAATCACAGCAGGTGAAGCGGGGACGGAGAGGAGGAGGCCAGATTCAAGGAGACCACTCTGAACACTCGGCTGGATACCAACGTAACGTCATCTAGGTGAGACGTTTCCCACAACGTGGCTACAAAGCTTCAACCAAAGACACGGCCCCGAATCACCGTGGGCCTCGTTCCTCCACTACCTGCGTTACGCCGCCACGTTACGCGTCGCACACGTTACCAGATGGGAGAGCCACCCAGCGGCGCTGTCCTTACGGACTAAACAGGACACGTCGGAGGCACGGAGCGAGTCATATCCGTTTCTTCAACCTCCAACACGGTGCCTGGGGCCCAATCTTCGTGAGTGAATGAAGGGAAAGGTACGAGAATACTTCACCGCAGGACTTGGAAACCGGACAGGCCTTAGGCCTTTTTTGAGAAGCTCATTCCAAGCAAGCGCAAGGATATGGCCAAGTAGGAACCGTAAACCCGGGACGCAGAGACGCTGCCTTCAGTTAAGGACGGAAGATGTCGGACAGCTTGGTCCGGCCCTGGACAAGCCACGCTGATTTCCCGCCTGGAACATTCTCGCTATCCAGCCTGCCCCATTCCATACGGTCACTCTGTCATTTCATGGGAGTTTCTACTCAGTTACCACCCCCACCAGAAGCCTCCTGGGACCAGCCTACCTAACATTCTACAGCACACTCTATTATCCTCAATTTGTAAACTTTTTCTCTATGGTTTTCCTTCTCAGCAGACTGCTGCAGAGATCTTTTAACAAATTTCCGATAGCAGGACTGGCTCACTTTCATTTCAAATCTAGTCCGACCATCCGTCATTGAGATCAAAACCTTCAGAATATTGAGATGGGCTTTTTACAGTGAAATCTTTAGAAAAGACAAAGTGTTGACCACTTCTAAGACCTGCGAGTGAAGTTCTTCCAATGAACCTGGATGCCACAGAGAACATTCACTTCTTACAGGAAACATACGGCAGACCCTCCCAGAGGCAGGCAGGAAAGAATTTTATACACCTTAACGGAGAAGACTCTAGGAATGGGGTACTAATCCATAAAGAAATCAGTCGAAATTAAGTGAGCTAACCTTGAGGAACTAGGGGAAAATAGTTCCTAAGCTCAAGGTATTAGCACAGAACGAAGAGAGACACTTCAGTTTTAGGACTATTTAAACAGTTTTCACAAAGCTAACTTCATAGGACATCGCTGACCAGAGGCAGGCTCACGTGGGCGAAATAGCCCAGGTGAGCCCTATCCTGAGCCAGGGGACAGAAGGCACCCGTGTGCTGTGGGGTGATCCGCCTTCCCCCCTGGAAAACCGAAAAGCCCGTGAAGTGGCTACACAAATGTAAGTCCGATATTCCGGCGAGCGGGGCAAAGGCGGTCGGTGGCGGCTTCATACTGCACTTACGTAAAAAAAAAACTACCGGCCATGGGGCCCAAAGACTCACGTTAGGGGCGGCCGAGGGAGAGGACGGGGGAGAGGAACGCACACCCAAATTAAAGTCACCCTCGGGTCCCCACCCCCTAGTCCCCACCTACTCAGCGCCAGGGTCCGCCCGCCCCGGGCGTGGGCGCCTCACCTGCAGGCTTGTCTGCAGCCATCTTCCCGCTCCAGCTTGGGTTCTTCCCCGCGGGTGGCGTGGCCTGGACTCCAGCTGCCGAGCGGGCCGCGGTCCTGGGCCTCGGAGAACGACTCTGTGCCCACCGCGGCTCCGGGCCCCTGAGTTCCGGCCTGGGGAGTGGGTAGACGGCGGGCTGAGGAAGTGACGAAGGCTAGTTCGCGTCGTCTAGCAACAGGAGACAGCGTCTCCAGCCGGCCTCCCGCCACACTCGGCTTCCGCTCCGCGACATCCCCAGACACGCCACTTCCGGGGGCCGCCGCCCGTGTGGGAACGGCGGCCAGCCCCGCCCCACGCTGGCGTCGTCCTGCGCGCTCCGCCCTCGGCGGCCAGTGCGTGTGCGTGCGCGCGCGCCCGGCCGGAAGTGCGCTCGCGTGGAGTTGTGGGCGCGTGGCGGGTTTGCAGGTTGGAATCTTGGGGTGAGTGCCTCTTGCTTATCGTGATTAAAATACCCTGGTGTCGGGGCTCTCGTCCCTCCCGCAGTTTACGTAAAATAGCACTAGTAACACCTGTCATCTGTGCCCTAAGCATTGCCCCTTGCACTTGGCCTGTAAGCTCTCGCTGATTTCTCACAATTCTGTGAGAAGGCACTGTTGCAGTTGCCGTTTGAAAAGAAAACATTTTAGAATAGTTTTAGCCTTACAGAAGATTGCAACGGCGATGCATAGAGTTCCTGCATACTCCTGACCTAGAGTCCCCTGTTGTGAGCCTTTTAAATTTTGACTAAGTTACCATGGTACGTCTGTCACATCTAAGAAACCACCTTGACTGGTACATTACTATATGAATTTCACCAGTTTTCCCCGATGTCTCTTTTCTGTTCCAGTATCCTGTCAAAAGACACGACATTACACATATTCATTATGTCTTCTTAGGCTATGCTTGGCTGATAGTTTCTCTGGTTTTTCTTGTTCTTGACAATCTTGACAGCTTTAAGGAGTACTGGTCAGGATTTTTGAAGAATGCTCTTTGATTTGGGTTTCCCAATATTTTGTTCATGGTTATGAAGCTGGCACCCAGACCTCCAACTTGTCAATTCAAAACGTTAATGGTCATATTGATGAAGTTTTGGGGCGATGGTGGGGTCTGGAGCCGATGGCCAAGAAAGTCCTTGAAGACGTCTTTGGTGCAAAAAGGTGATTTTATTAAAACATGGGGAGAGGACCCGTGGGCAGAAAGAGCTGCCCTGGGGTTGTGACGGGTGACTGATAATATATCCTCAGGTGGGGAGGAGGTTAGGGATAGGTTAAGACTCTAAGGAATTTCGGAAGCAAGGTTTCCAGGACCTTGAGAGGCTAGGTGCTGTTGGGAAAACACCATTTATTACCGTTTAGTAAAACCTCAGTCATGAGACCCAGATATACATCTGTATATCAGGGGGCCATAAGCTTTGAATATGATTGCCAGCTTATATCTTGGGGGTGTTGAGATAAAGGAAGTCTCCAAAGGAATTTTTGTAACGTTAAAGTGGACTTACAGGTTCCTGGGGGTCAGGATGATGCTAAGCCAAGATTCCCTTTTGTCTCTAGCAAAGTGTTGTCACGGAGGCAGCTGAGCTCCTAGAGGGAGGCCACTCTGCCTATTTCAAGCACTTGTCAATGGGCTGTAGGCAGTAAGGGAATTTAAAATTTCGTTTGCCTTAGTTTCCCACATTACCGTGGCCAGCACTTAAACCCCTTTCCTTTGTTCCTGGGTAGCCAGGAGTGTCCAAGAAATAGCACACATATTCCACCTGGGGGCCCGGGGGTGCTGTTAGCCTGTACTTTGCCCTCAGTTTGTCTTAAGCTCCCTCATCAATGTGTACCCAGGCACGGCCGGACCAACCAAGGAACACATAGGCTTCGGCTCCAGGGGTATGAATGCCTGCTTTATCATTCAAAGCCATTTGTGGGACAAGTAGTTAATCCGCACTACGCTACAGATAGATACAATTACCAAATGTACCTAGTGAAATCTTAAACATGAAGAATCAAGGCGTTTTTTAGATTCCAAGTCTCTTGACATGGAAAGACCTCCAGGAGACCAGATAAAGCGGCACCAGGACACCTGCTAGTATGACTTCATGGGCCTCCGATCAATGGGGTCTGCCATTTCAGGATCCCCCTGCCCCTGTTAGCTAGGACCCAGCAGAGGAGTTACTCAGATCAGAGTGTTCAAAGCTCTCAGCAGAAGGGAGGGGAAGGGACAAAAACAGGGAAGGAATGTGTTTCGTCTTGCAGAACCAGGAATTCCAGCCAAGGAGACTGCCCAGCTAGGTGTTTCACCTGATAGCCCCTTAGGTGAGCCAGTTTGAGCTGGACTGGAGCTGAGGATCTTACGCAGAAGCCCCCCTGCATTGTCTTTTTTTTTTTTTTTTTTTTTTAGGATTTTATTTTGAAGTAATTTCTACATCCCACATGGGGCTCGAGCTCACAACCCCCAGATCAAGAGTCACATGCTCTACCGATTGAGCCGGCCAGGCACCCCATTTTTTATTCATTATTATTTGTGTCCCCCTGAATTGTTTTGAAGTTACTTTTAGCTCGTTATAATACTAAGATCTCCTCCTATAGGTGGAGTTTTCTGCCATTTTTTGAGCATCCCGATATGCACTAGCCTGTTAGCATGTTAGGCATGCACAGTTGGGGCAAAGAGCCTGAGAGAATATGTGTAAGTTCTTTAATGTATATGCAAGCTCCCTGCCCTGCCCCCTGAAAGCCTGAAGAAAAACATCCTGTGCTAATCCCACGGGAAGACAGTGCTTTGAGAACTATCGGTCTCCTTCCATGTAACAAGTGATAAAAAGTTCTTTGCCTTCAGCACTTCTTTGGGTGGTATTCAAGTTGATGCACCCCAAGGGCGGCACCCCTTGAGTTCAGCTACAGCTAGACTAAAATTATGGGGTTTTAGGTGGAAAACCACAGAGGTGACGTGCTGTTCTCATGTCAAATGGAGAGAGCATCCTAGCAAAATGATGATGTTAACCTTGATCACCTGGCTCGGGGTGTCTGCCAGGCTTCTCCGCTGTAAAGTTACCCCCACACTTTACTCTTGGGAAGCGAGTCATTACGTGCAGTTCGACACTCCAGTGGGGGAGTGGAGGACAGTTTAGAACGTCCTACCTCCTGCAGTAAGGCGTGTATGTAGATAGATTACCTTCTCTAAGGGAGATCTGTCTCTTCTCCCGCATTCAGTTACTTATTCAGTCATAAACTTTATCATTATGGACTCATGAATATTTATTTTTTATTGTGTTTACGATTCAATATTATGCTATTTTGTTGCTGAAATTGTTTCAGCTTTCTTATTAAAAAAAATTTTTTTTTAACGTCTATTTTTTGAGAGATTGACAGAGTGTGAGCAGGGGAGGGGCAGAGAGAGAGGAAGACACAGAATCTGAAGCAGGCTCCAGGCTCTGAGCGGTCAGCACAGAGCCCGACGCGGGGCTCGAACCCACAACACCGAGATCAAAAGTCGCATGTTCTTCCAACTCAGCCAGCCAGGCGCCCTTCTTTATATTGTTAATTATAAAAGTCATATTTTATCATATATATAATTTGCAAGTATCTTTTCCCATCTGTGACTTGTCTTTTTCTTGATTGAGTCCTTTGAAGCAGAAAAGTTTTTAACTTTGATGAAGTCCAATTTATCTATTTTTTCTTTTGTCAACTCTGCTTTTTGTATCATATCTAATTAACCAGGTCATGAAGATTTATTCTTGCTTTCCCTAAGAATTTTATAATTTTTTAACTCTTTTTAAATTTTATTATATTTTTAATGTTTATTTTTGAGAGAGAGAGAGAGTGAGCAGCAGAGGGGCGGGGTGGGGGAAGGATAGAGGATCCGAAGCAGGCTCCATACTGACAGCAGAGAGCCGAATGCTGGGCTTGAACTCCTAAACAGTGAGATCATGACCTGAGCGAAAGTCAGACACGTCACTTAACCAAATGAGCCACCCAGGTGCCCCTCTTTTTTTTAAATATATATTTTTTAATGTTTACTTATTTTTGAGAGAGAGAGACAGACAGAGTGCAAGCAGGGGAGGGGCAGAAAGAGAGGGAGACACAGAATCCAAAGCAGGATCCAGGCTCTGAGCTGTCGGCACAGAGCCCAATGTGGGGCTCAAACCCATAAACTGTGAGATCATGACCTGAGCTGAAGTTGGATGCTTAACTGACTGAGCCCCCCAGGTGCCCCTAAATGTGTTTTTTTTTAATGTTTGTTTGTTTATGGGGTGGGGAGAGACTGAGACTGGAAGAGGGGCAGAGAGAGGGAGAGAGAGAGTCTCAAGCAGGCTCCGTGCTCTGTGCAGAGCCCAATGCACGACTTGATCCCACATCTTCGAGATCACGACCTGAGCCCAAATCAAGAGTCGGATGCTTAACTGAGCCACTGGGCTCCTCTTGGCTCTTTTTTAAAAAAAATCGTTTTAGCTCTTACATTTAGGTCTTTGATGCATTTTGAATTAATTTTTATATATTATGCCAGCTAGGGGGCCAACTTCATCCTTTTGCATGTGGATATACAAGTTGTTCTTTTAAACTGCTACATTTGGGGTGCTTGTCATATAGCAATAAATAACTGCAAACCATCTCCCGATTCTTCATCCCCCATCTCGTTCAACCAACCAACCAACCAACCAACCAACCAACCAACCAACCAACCGAGTCTGTGGATTTTACCTCCTCCATTTCATGGATCCTTCCATTCTCACTGCCACTCTCCCAGGTCACTGTCACCTCTGACTGAGACAAGAGCCACAGCAGCCTTCTCATCCAGTCTCTCCACTTCTAGAATGCCTTCATTTAGCCAGAGATAGGTTTTTAATGCTAATCTGATAGTGTCCACTTCCGTTTAAAACACTTCACTGCTCTTAGCACCAAGTCCAAACTCCTGAAAATGGGTTAAGTCCCTTCATGACCTGCCTATAATCCCTTTTCAGCTTCCACCCCATCCACACCCTCCCTCCCTTACAGCCAGTACCCATTTCCTTCCCTGAAAACACGGGCATCATCTCTCCTCAAGAAGACGTTCCTGACTACCCAAGGCTGTATTAGTAATTTTTTTTTTTAATGTTTATTCTTGAGACAGAGAGAGACAGCATGAATGAGGGAGGGGCAGAGAGAGGGAGACACAGAGTCCGAAGCAGGTTCCAGGCTCTGAGCCATTGAGCTATCAGCACAGAGCCAGATGCGGGGCTCTAACTCACAGACTATGAGATCATGACCTGAGGCAAAGTCGAATGCTTAACCAACTGAGCCACTAGGCACCCCTGTACTAGTAATTTTCAAGTCTTCTATTCCACTATGGAAACAATCTCTTGTATGAATCCCCTGTCCATCACCTCAGCTGTAATCTCCAAACACTGTCTTTAAATATCATCATTGTACTTCTGCTTAGCAAACATGCCAGTATCCACGAATGCAGCATGACTTAGACAATGAGAATTCCTCAGTGTATTCGGGGTAGTGACACTTTTGTATGGTCTTTTACAGTTTCATAAAGAGGTTTTGCATTGTTCCTTTTCGTCCTCAACATCCTCGTGATATGGATGTGGATACTCAAACCTATTTTTTGGATGAGAAAACTGAGGCTCCAAGAAGTAAACCAACTTGCTCAGCTAGTAAGTGTCAGAACGGGCACTTGAAAAGAGTTCTTGGACTCTTGATCTGGCTTTTTTTAAGGGTGCAAAGAGTTAAATGTCGTTATTCCCATAATCAAACTTCTGATGGAAACTACAAATTATTTTGCAACCGACTCATCACAGTGAATCGTAATTGCCAAGAAGTACTACAGAGATGTGAAAGCATAAACTTCTGCTGGTTTTGCACCAAAGCAGTGACATCCACAGGGATGGACATCAAGCTCCAATCCCAGCTTCACTTTTTATTCACTGGATATTCAAATCAAGCTTCTAAGGGAAAACTATTTGCTAACTGAAAATGTGCCACTGACCTTTGATCCAAATCTGGTAAATTTTGTGTGACCCTGAAATGGTTCCAAACAGTGCTAAACACTCACTTCAGGTGCAAAAATTTAACGAAGTGCCAAGAAATTGAGTAATCAAGACAAATAACGTTTTAAGGCAATATTTTTACATTGATTTATTTATTTATTTTTTATTTATTTATTTAACGTTTATTTATTTATTTATTTATTTTTTCAACGTTTATTTATTTTGGGGACAGAGAGAGACAGAGCATGAACGGGGAGGGTCAGAGAGAGAGCGAGACACAGAATCTGAAACAGGCTCCAGGCTCTGAGCGGTCAGCACAGAGCCCGACGTGGGGCTCGAACTCACGGACCGCGAGATCATGACCTGAGCCGAAGTCGGCCGCCCAACTGACTGAGCCACCCAGGCGCCCCTACATTGATTTATTTTGAGAGAGCGTGCGTGTGTGCATGCACAAGTGGCTGGCAGGGGAGACGCAGGGACAGAGGGAGAAAGAGAGAGAGAATCCCAAGTAGGCTTCATGCCCAGCGTGGACCCTGACGTAGGGCTTGATCCCACAACCCTGGGATCATGACCTGAGCTGAAATCAAGGGTCCGACACTTACAACTGAGCCACCCAGGAGCCCCTAAGGCAATATTTTTAAAAATCAGGAGTTAATATATTCATGTTGAATAATATGTCAATATTTTAAGTAAAGATGGGATCAGTATTACCCATTTTTCCTTTTGTCTCAGGTTCCAATGTGTCTCAGCACAACGTTGTTACTGATCCAGTCATACTAAAATTTTTGATATTTTCTTCCTTGTGGATTTTTTGCATTCATTTTTATTTAAAAATATTGTATTAAACTATTATTTATCTTGATTACTTACTGAGTTTTTTGGTACCCCATTAAATTTTGCACCCAAGTCCACTGCCTCCATCTGGCCCCATATCCAAAGCCTATGTCGCCACAGTGGAACAGAGTGGTATCATCCACTTCTGTGAAATAGTCTTTCCTACTCCCTTACACGCGTGCAAGCTAGGATACGTTTTGTTTTTTGTAGAGTTGGATGTACAAGTTAGTTTTATTTTTAAAGCATTTCATTTAGAGTTATACCTAGTATATGGTGTACAATGTGTGTACCACACAGGATGCCCAGTTAAATTTGAATTTCAGATAAATACTAAAAATTTTTGTCATATGTATTCCAAATTTTGCATTGTTTATCTGAAATTCAGATTCAATTGGCATCTAGGGTCTCTCCCTCCCATCCCCCAAATCTGACGACTCTAGGTATACCGGAGTTGAGAAGCATTTTAAAAATAAATACGAGGAGGACACCTGGGTGGCTCAGTCGCTTGAGCATACAGCTTTTGATTTTGGCTCAGGTCATGATCTCGGGGCCGTGGGCATCAGGCTTCGTGGGAACGCTGCTTAGGATTCTCTCCCTCTCTCTCTCTCCCTCTCTCTCTCCCCTTTTGCTCCTCTCCCCCACTCGCACATGCTCTCTCTTTCTCTAAAATAACGTAAATAAATATGAGGAAAAAGATGAGAAACAAGAAAGGTTTTTTTTTGGAGAGTGCGCACTTGTGCACTCATATGCGCATGGGGGTGGGTGCAGAGAGGGACAAGGGGCAGAGGGAGAGAGAATCTGTTTTTTTAATGTTTATTTTTGAGAAAGAGGGGGGAGAAGTGGAGGTGGGGGAGAGGTAGGGGCAGGGAGAGAGGGACAGAGTTTCTGAAGCTGGCTCTGTGCTGATCGCCCAGAGCCCCATGGGATGGAACTCAGGAATCCCGAGATCACAACCTGAGCCAAAGTCCAACGCTTAAGCCGCTGAGCCACCCAGGTGCCCCAAGAAAGTTTAACTGTAACTAATGAAGGTTACAACCAGTGGATCGGATCCTCTCTCCCTCAGATCTCATTTTTGCTCTTGGCTCTGCTCTGCTCTGCATCACGGGCTCGCTCCTACAGGCTGTTTCCCAGGCTCCCAGGTGAGCTGACTCCTGGCTAAGCCCAGCCAATGAGAGGCATCATTGGGGAATCAGAAGGCAATCCGGTGGTCTTTCTGGCAAAGGCTTCATCCCCAAACGGGCTTGGGGTTTTGCTCAGTGACCCCTTGGACTCCATGAACATCCCCCACCCCCCCTTACCCTTCCCCGCTTGCTCCAGGAGGAGGCAGTACTGGGCCCTGCTCTTGCTAAGGTCTGGGTTGCCTCACTCCCTTGCCAGGTTTCTCAGTTCCTCCATCCAATTCCTTGTATTAGATTCCCTCTGGGGTTTCCTCCCCTGTTTTAAATGCTTAGAGTGGTTTCTCTTTTCCTGCTTAGACCCTGGCCAGTATAAATCCTCTGGCAAAAGACTTGGAAACAACCTATTAAGTCAGTCGTCCCCTCTCCTCCCATGCCCTCCTGAAGGAGGTCCTTTACTCCTTTGGGAGGAGTTCTACAAAGTTTGTTGGCATTTAGATTTGTATCTTTATCGTGAATTCTAAGCCACTGATATGTAAATGTCAGCTATTGCTGATAGAAGTCTTAATAGCATACATGGAATTTTCACAATTCTATCTGGTACCTTTCTTGAAGAGAATTAATTCTGGCAACAGCCTAGTGTTTTTCATGACTCTGGCGCCATCTGCAGTGAACATTTCTAATTTAAGAGTGAAGAAAAAATATATGTATGTTCAGCATATTTTTATTATGCTCTACAATATGAATTTGAGATTATTTCAATTATAAACATGTGAAAATCGAGTAATGAGAGTTTTATCATCACCATCATAATTGTATTTCATAACACACACACAAATGAAGAATATGACAAGTTTATTTACCAGTTGGATTTAACAAAGTTAATATTTGCCACATTTGCTTTGGATATTTTTTTTGAAAAATATGCAAATCATTATTGGTGCAGATGAGTCCCATTTATATTCCCGTCCTGATTGCGTTTCCCTTACTCTCTTCCCACTGGTATAGACTACGCTGAAGATGTGTCCTTCTCGTCCGTGTATCCACGTATTCTAGTCCGTGTTTAAAACACATACACGACACTGAATTAGTCATTTAACTTTATATAAGTATTGCATATGTGATATTATTCTGAAACTTCCTTTTTTTTTTTTTTTTGCCTTTCAAAATTTTTTTTTTTTTCAACGTTTATTTATTTTTGGGACAGAGAGAGACAGAGCATGAACAGGGGAGGGTCAGAGAGAGGGAGACACAGAATATGAAACAGGCTCCAGGCTCTGAGTTGTCAGCACAGAGCCCCATGCAGGGCTTGAACTCACGGACCGCGAGATCATGACGTGAGCCGAAGTCGGCCGCTCAACTGACTGAGCCACCCAGGCGCCCTAAAATTTATTTTAGAGAGAGTGTGTGAGATGGAGAGATGGGCAGAGGTAGTGAGAGAGAGAGAATCTTAAGCAGGCTCCACGATAGCGTGGAACCCAGTGATGGGGCTCCATCCCCAACCCCGGGATCATGACCTGAGCTGAAATCAACAGTTAGACGCTCAACTGACTAAGCCACCCAAGCGTCCCTGAAACTTGCTTTTTTTTTTTTTTTAAACTCAGTATTTTTGAGATAGAAATGTATATATGTTTATAAAACATACAGTATTCATGTAAAATATGTTTATATCTAGATAAAATATATTTTTAAATATACAAAATATTTATTTATATTCAATTATATTGTGTATTTTAAACTGCTCAGTACTCTACTAGATAATTGTTAATTCAGCATAGTTTTGTAGCATGATTCCGAAGTAAAAGTCTCATAAGTGATACAGGCATTAATTACCTCATTGATGGAAATCTGCAGGTACGATGTTCCATTGCTAGATTAGTGACTCAGCAATGTCAGGATGCAATTTGGCCTCCCTGGGATCCTTTTTGTCTTCCCCTGGTGGTCCCAAGATAACTGCCACAGCTGTGCCCTGGCCTGACACTATCCAGAGCAGGAAGGGGATGGAGGGGGCAAAGAAGAATTTCCCCTTTCTAGCCTTCTTTTCTTTAACAAAATTTTTTTTGGTGTGTATTTATTTTTGAGAGAGAGAGCACGAGTGGGGAAAGGGCAGAGAGAGAGGGAGACACAGAATCCGAGGCAGACCACAGGCTCTGAGCTGTCAGCACAGAGCCCGACGTGGAGCTCGAACTCACAAAGTGCGAGATCCTAAGCTGAGTCAAAGTCAGACGCTTAACTGACTGAGCCACCCAAGCTCCCCAGCCTTCTTTTCTTTCTTTCTTTTTTTTTTTTAACCTTCAAAAGAATTTTTTATTAATTGTGAATTGGCCTGTCTGTTGAAAGCTTTTATTATTTTTTTAAATTTTATTTTGTTTAATTTACATCCAAATTAGCATACAGTGCAAGAATGATTTCAGGAGTAGATTCCTTAGTGTCCCTTACCCATTTAGCCCATCCCCCCACCCAGCACCCCTCCAGTAACCCTGTTTGTTCTCCATATTTAAGAGTCTCTTCTGTTTTGTTCCCCTCCCTGTTTTTATATTATTTTTGCTTCCTTTTCCTTAATGTTCATCTGTTTTGTATCTTAAAAATTTTTTTTTTCAACGTTTATCCATTTTTTTTTGGGACAGAGAGAGACAGAGCATGAACGGGGGAGGGGCAGAGAGAGAGGGAGACACAGAATCGGAAACAGGCTCCAGGCTCTGAGCCATCAGCCCAGAGCCTGACGCGGGGCTCGAACTCACGGACCGCGAGATCGTGACCTGGCTGAAGTCGGACGCTTAACCGACTGCGCCACCCAGGCGCCCCTGTTTTGTATCTTAAATTCCATGTATGAGTGAAGTCATATGACTTTTGTCTTTCTCTGACTAATTTCACTTAGCATAATACCCTCCAGTTCCATCCAAGTAGTTGCCAATGGCAAGATTTCATTCTTTATGGTTGCTGAGTAATACTCCATTGTATGTATATACCACATCTTCTTTATCCATTCATCCATCGATGGACATCTGGGCTCTTTCCATACTTTGGCTGTTGTTGATAGTGCTGCTATAAACATGGGGGTGCATGTGTCCCTTCGAAACAGCACACCTGGATCCTGTGGATAAATACCTAGTAGTGCAATTGCTGGGTCGCAGGGTAGTTTTATTTTTAGTTTTTTGAGGAACCTCCATACTGTTTTTCAGAGTGGCTGCACCAGCTTGCATTCCCAACAAGCCTTATTTCCTAATAGAGAGGTACCTCATTTCATCAATTGTAAAGCACACTTTTTTTTTAAGTTCTAAAAAAACAAAAATTCCGACATTTAAACTGGCAATGCTTTCTTATCCCTTAGAAGTTTTGTTTTATACTCTTAAAAATGGCCCTTTTAAACTTAGACATAAATCTTTTTTAAAAATAAAGTTTATTTATGGGGTGAGAATCCCAAGCAGGCTCTGCACTGTCAGCTCAGACCTGGATGTGGGGCTCGAACCCACAAACCTCGAGACCATGACCTGAGCCGAAACCAAGAGTCGAACGGTTTAACTGATTGAGCCACCCAGACGCCCCAAACTTTGACATAAATCTTTAAAAATTATCCTGGGTATACAAAACAGGAAAATAGAAATGAAAGAAATTGGTGTTTTCAGAAGGTCTTGGCACCAGAGTTCTATTCTAAATCACTTTTTAAATCAGCACCTTCCATGTCCTTGTTCTCCCCCAAGATGTTACCCTCTGTGCCATCAGGAACACAGCCAGTGCAGCGTCTCCTCACAGAGTGTGCCGTGTTGTCTCAAGAAGACCCATTCTGGGGACACCTGGCTGGCTCAGTCAGTGGAGCGAGGGACTCTTCATCTCGGAGTTGTAAGTTTGAGCCGCATGTTGGGTGTAGAGATTACTTAAAAATAAAATCTTAAGAAGAAGGAGGAGGAGGAGGAGAAGAGGAAGAAGAGGAAGGAGAAAGAGGAGGGGGAGGAGGTGGGGGAGGAGGTGGAGGAGGAGGAGGAGGAGGAGGAGAAGAAGAAGAAGAAGAAAAAGAAGAAGAAGAAGAAAGAGGAGGGGGAGGAGGAGGGGGAAGAAGAAGACCCACTCTAAAAGTTGTAATTCTCGTACTTTCTGGATCTTAGCAGAAGGTGTCACAAAGGATGTGTTTTCAGATCATGTTTGTACACACACACACACACACACACACACACACACACACGGAGTGACAAACACACTACAACAGCCATCCAATGACAGTGCTTGTGAGATGCTATCAATTGTGAGAAATCTGCCAATTTCAGAAATGAAAGCTTGTGTGCCTTAGAATCAATGAAGTGTGGTGGAACTTCCTAGACTCTCACCCAGTTGCCCTGAGCTCTCTTTGGCACAGGTGGTTGCCTCCCTGCCACTGCATCAATTACTGGTGGAAAGACAGGAGCTTCCAGCGCGTGCCTTGGGTCCATCACATTGCATTCACAAGACATTTCTGTGAGGGATAAAGAAAATCAGGATTTTATTAACTAGGAGGAACAGGGAGTGGCTGCTGACAGGACAACCTCTTATCACTTTACCTCTATCTGTTCTTTTACTGGCAGACATTGAACTCCTCTCCAGTTTTCATTTTACAAAGCAGAACTCACTTTTGAACCTATGTACGATAGTAAGAGCTCCTCTAGGACACATACTCCACAGTGGGTTGTAGTTGAATAATGGTGTACCCATATTTTTGGAATTTTTACTGTGAAACTTTCCAAACTTCCCCAAAGCTAGAGAGTACAACAAACCCCATGTGGCCATCCCCCAGCTTCATTTAACCACAGACTTGTTTCATCTGCCCCTTCCCCCTCGTTAGGTTTTTTTTGCTGGAATATTTTAAAGCAAATCCCAGCCGTGGTTCCATTCACCTCTAAACACTTCAGTATGCAACTCAAAAAGAAATCTCTGAGTATTTTCTTGCATGACCACAATGCCATTATCACATCTAACAAAATGCAAATGATTATTTAATATCATTCAATTACCGAGCCATACTCAAATTTCCTCAGCTGTATAAAAAATTCTTTTTGTGATTTCTGTTTAGAATCAAGATCAAACAGGATCTGTTTTATTTGGTTGTTATGACTCTTGTGTTTCCTTTAAGTCTTTTAAGTCTTATGTTTCTCTTAATCTAGAACACTCCCCTCCCCTCTTATTTTTCCTTTCATTGGCTTGTTGATGAAATTAGAGTCTAATATAAAGTCCCTCCTTTGAGATCTTGTATATTGATTCCTTGTGGACTGAATCCTTTATGCTCAATATTTCTTGCAGACTAGGGGTCAGTTTTAAAGGTTTGAATGCATTATTATCCTGATTATTATTTAAAGATTTTATTTTTGGGGTGCCTGGGTGGCTCAGTTGGTTAAGTGTCTGACTTGGGCTCAGGTTCATGAGTTCGAGTCCTGCATCAGGCACTGTGCTGACAGTTCGGAGCCTGGAGCTCGCTTTGGAGTCTGTGTCTTCCTCTCTCTCTGACCCTCTCCTGCTCACACTCTGTGTCTCTCTCAAAAATAAATAAACATTTTTTTTAAAGACTTTATTTTTTAAGTAAGCTCTACACCCAACGTGGGGCTCAAACTCATAATCCTGAGATCAAGAGTTCCATGCTCCACAAGACTGAGCCAACCAGCCAGGTACCCCAGTTTCATTGCGTTATGATTCAAATTTTTTTTTTTCCTGAAAATCCTAAGTGGTGCTGTGTACTTTCTGTACCCTTACCAGGAGGCATGTGATGTTGGTTGTCTCACTTCTCATGCCATTAAGATTGATCACTGGATTCAGATAGTGACAACCTGATTTTTGTACATTTCCTATCAGTTTTTCTTGTAGTTATTTTAGCCGCACTAATGACTACTGCCTGAGTCAGTTATTTCACCAATGGTTGAAACAATTTTCTAACTTGGACTCTGCTGCGTTTGTTAACTAGAATCAGGGCTAGGTGAGTGACTGCTTAAATTTTCTGCCCTGGGCACGACTCGCCTTACCCTAGCCCCAACTCTAGCTAGAATTCTTCTATACTGAAACATGTTCCCTTACACACAGGGATATTAGGTCACATTGGAGTTCTACTTACATTAGAAAAGCAGAAGTGTTTAGTTCTTTCCCTGTAATTAACAATTTTCAGAGGAATAAGTTGATGTCCTGGCTATCTCCAGGACTATTTCCTTTCTAAAAAATTATTCTCAAATCATGACTTTTTATATACCCAATATGTTTGGGGTGCCTGAGTGGCTCAGTCAGTTGGGCGTCCGAGTTCGGCTCGGGTCATGATCTCGTGGTTTGTGGGTTCGAGCCCCGCGTCAGGCTCTGTGCTGACAGCTCAGAGCCTGGAACCTGCTTCGGATTCTGTGTCTCCTCCTCTCTCTGCCCCTCCCCTGCTCATGCTCTGTCTCTCTCCATCTCTCAAAAATGTAAAAAGAAAAAAGTTATATACACAATGTCTTAATCAACTGCAATCCTTAACCTTTTTTTTTTTTTAACGTTTATTCATTTTTGAGACAGAGAGAGACAGAGCATGAATGGGGGAAGGTCAGAGAGAGAGGGAGACACAGAATCTGAAACAGGCTCCAGGCTCTGAGCTGTCAGCACAGATCCCGACACAGGGCTCGAACTCACGGACCGCGAGATCATGACCCGAGCCAAAGTCAGGCACCCAACCGACTGAGCCACCCAGGTGCCCCAATCCTTAACCTTTTTGAAACTAAAATTTTTCCATGTGTGCCTGTGGGAGTACAGGACCCCAATGATTGTTTGTTGTTATAATTTACCACACCTTGAATTCCCTAATTTAGCTTTGTTGTGTATGTGTTTTAGATACACCTTCACGGTCACCAGTTTCTTTGCTCATTCTTGCTTCTTTTTTTAAAGAAATAGGTACATTGAGATATAATTCATATATCATGCAATCCACCCACTTAAAGTTTACAGTTTGTTGTGTTCTAGTATATTCACAAAGTTGTGCAACCATCACCACTCTCGAATTCCACAACATTTTCCTCACTACTCAGAGACGCTGCACCTGTTACTAGCTCTTTCCTGCTTCTCCCACACCTCCAGGCAATCACTAATCTGCTTTGTATCTCAAACCGACTATTTGAGGATTTGCCTATTCTGGACATCTCATATGAAGAGAATCATACAATGTATGCCTTCTATTACCGGCTTTTTTCCACTTAGCATAATGTTTTCAAGGTTCATCCAAGTTGCAGCCTGTATCAGCACTCCATTCCTTTTCATAGCCAACTAATATTCCACTGTTTGTAAATACCATGTTGCTTTATTAATTCATCACGTGATGGCCATTTGATTATTTCTACTCTGAGGCTCTTATGAATAAAGCTACCATGAATATCGATGGGCAAGTATTTCTGTGGACATACGTTTCCATTTCTCTTGGGTGTATACCTAGGAGTGCAATTGCTCAGACTCAAATGCTGAATCTTTTCAGGAACTTCCAAATCGCATCCAAAGTAGCTGCACCATTTTACGCTCCCTCCGACAGTGTGGGAGGGTTCTGCTCTTTTCATATCCTCGTCAACACTTGTTATTGTCTCTTATTTTATATCTTATGGTTTTGATTGTCAAGTCTGTGATGACTAATGATGTTGAGCATCTTTTTATGTGCTTATTGGCTGCATATCTTTCTTGGAAAAATGTCTGTTCAGATCCTTTGTGCATTTTATTTTTTATTTTATTTTATTTTTTTTCAATTAATCTCCATGCCCAACATGGGGCTTGACACCACGAGTCACATGCTCCACCAACTGAGCCAGCCAGATGCCCCTCTTTGCTCATTTTTATGTTTTTTAATTAAACAATTTTTAAATATTTTATTAAATTTTTTAAAAATTTATTTTGAGAGAGAGGGAGTGTGGGAGCAGGGGAAGAGCAGAGAGAGGGAGAGAGAGAATCCCAAGCAGGCTCCATGTCATTAGCACAGAGCCCTACACGGAACTCGATCCCAGGAACCATGAGATCATGACCCAAGTCAAAAGCAAGAGTCGGTTGTTTAACCAACTGGGCCACCCAGGTGCCCCTAAAAAATGTTTTTTTGTTTTTTTTTTTAATTTTTTTAACGTTTATTTATTTTTGAGACAGAGAGAGACAGAGCATGAACAGGGGAGGGGCAGAGGGAGAGGGAGACACAGAATTGGAAGCAGGCTCCAGGCTCTGAGCCATCAGCCCAGAGCCCGACGCGGGGCTCGAACTCACGGACCGCGAGATCGTGACCTGAGCTGAAGTCGGACACCCAACCGACTGAGCCACCCAGGCGCCCCCTAAAAAATGTTTTAATGTAATCTCTACCCCTGATGTGGGACTTGAACTTACAACCTCAAGATCAAGAGTCACATGTTCTACCGACTGAGCCAGCCAGGTACCCCCTCTTTGCCCATTTTAAAATTGTGTTTTTATGGGGCGCCTGGGTGGCGCAGTCGGTTAAGCGTCCGACTTCAACCAGGTCACGATCTCGCGGTCCGTGAGTTCGAGCCCCGCGTCAGGCTCTGGGCTGATGGCTCAGAGCCTGGAGCCTGTTTCCGATTCTGTGTCTCCTTCTCTCTCTGCCCCTCCCCCGTTCATTCTCTGTCTCTCTCTGTCCCAAAAATAAATAAACGTTGAAAAAAAAATAAAATTGTCTTTTTATTATTGAGTTGTATAAATTACTTAAATATTCTTCACACGAGTCTTTTATCAAAAATATGATTTGCAAATATTTGCTCCCATAGTGTGGTTATCTTTTCACTTTCTTGATAGTGTCCTTTGAAGTACAGAAGTTTTAAAGTTTTAAAGATTGGGATATAATTGGCATATAACATTATGTTAGTTTCAGGTATACACTATAATGTGATATTTGCGTATACTGCATACTGATTACTACTACAAGTGTGGTTAATATCCATCGTACACAGTTACAAACATTTCACTTATAATGAGAACTTTTAAGATCTACTCTCTTAGAAACCTTCAAATATGCAACATATTATTAACTAGATGCCATGCTCTACATTATATCCCCAGAACTTATTATTTATTTTATAACTGGAAGTATGCACCTTTTGACCACTTTACCCATTTCACCCATCCTCAACCTCTGACAGCCACCAATCTGTTTTCTGTACCTGTGAGTTACATTTATCTTTGAAGATTCCACATAGAAGAGGTACCTGGGTTGGTTGGTTAAGCATTTGACTCTTGATTTCGGTTCAGGCTGTGATCTCGTGGTTTCTGGGATAGAGTCCTGAGTTGGGCTCTGTGCTTACGGTGCGGAGCCTGCTTGGAATTCTCTCTCTTTCCCTTTCTCTCTCTCTCTGCCCCTCCCCTGCTTGTGCACTCTCTCTCTCTCTCTCTCTCAAAATAAATAAACTTGAAAAAAAGATTACATATATAAGTGAGGTCATACAGGATGTGTCTTTCTTTCCGATGTTTCACTTAGCATAATGCAATTAGGGTCTACCCATGTTGTAAAAGTTTTTAATTTTGAAGCAGCTTAATTTATCCATTTTTTTCTTTGTTGCTAATTTTTTTGGTGTTATATCCAAGAGTATGTTGTGAAATTCAAGGTTATGAAGATATACCTCTGTGTTCTTCTAAGAGTTTTGTAGTTAGAGATCTTACATTTAAGTTTTTGGTTCATCTTGAGTTAATGTTTATATATGGTCTGCATGTGGATATCCAGTTTTGCCAGCACCAATGTTTGAAAGAACTCTTCTTTCCTCAATGAATAGTCTCGGTGTTTTTGTAAAAAATTGACCCTAGGCGCATGGATGGCTCAGTCGGTTAAGCTTCCGACTCTTGATTTCAGCTCAGGTCATGATCCCACAGTTGGTGGGATTGAGCCCCGTGGCTGGCTCACTGACAGCGAGGTGCTTGCTTGGGATTCTCTCTCTTTTCACACTCTGCTCCTCCCCCTGCTCTCTGTCTCTATCTCAAGATAAATGAACTTAACACAGTTTTCCTTAGACACATGGGTTTGTTTCTGGGCTCTCGATTCTGTTCATTGACATTTGTGTTTGACCTTAAGCCGGGACCATACCGTCTCGATTACCATTTACTTTGTACTGCATTTTGAAATAAGGACATGTGAGTCTTCCAAGGTTGTTCTTTTTCAAGATTGTTTTGGGCTTTTCAGAAATTCTTGTGATGCTATATACATTTTATTTTTTTTAAGTTTTATTTATTTATTTTTGAGAGAGAGTGCACTTGCACGAGTGGGGGAGGGGCAGAGAGAGAGAGAGGAGAGGGAAAGAATCCCAAGCAGGCTCAGCTCCGACCCTGATGCAGGACTCGAACCCATAAACCATGAGATCATGAGCTGAGCAGAAGTTGGACGCTTAGCCAACTGAGCCATGCGTGTGCCCCAATGCTATATGCATTTTAGAATCAGCTTGTAAGTTCCCATAAAGATATCAGCTGGTTATTCTGATAGAGATTGCATTGAATCTTAGATCAATTTGGGGAGAATTGCTACCCTTATAATATTAAGTCTTCTGACCCATAAATATGGGATTCCCCCCCCATTTATTTAGATATCCTTTCAACAATATTTTGTAGTTTCCAGAGTATAATATTATACTTGTTTTGTTAAGTGTATTTCGAAGTATTATATTCTTTTTGATGCTTTTTCAAATGGAATTATTTTCTTAATTTCATTTCTAGATTATTCATTGAAAGTATATAGAAAAAACTGACTTTTGTATTCTGCAACTTTGTATTGACAATTTTGATCCAAAATTGACCTTTGTATTCTGCAATTCTTGCATTCTGCAACTTTCATGAAAATTGAAAGTAGTTTCATGAAAATTGAAAGTAATTCCTTGGGATTTTCTACATACAAGGTCACATTGATGAGGTTTTGGACTGGTGGGGGTTCGAAGCTGACGGCTAAGAAAGAATTCTTGAAGACCTCTTTGGTGCAAAAAGGTGATTTTATTAAAGCACGGGGACAGGACCCGTGGGCAGAAAGATGCACTGGGGCTGTGAAGCGTGGCTCATTATATACCATGGAGCTGGGGGAGGTAAAGTCGAGAGAAAGTTTCTTTTTTATTAAAAAAAAAATTTTTTTTTAACGTTTATTTTTGAGAGACAGAGCACGCATGGGGGAGGGACAGACAAAGAGGGAGACAGAATCTGAAGCAGGCTTCAGGCTCTGACTGTCAGCACAGAGCCTGAACTGAGGCTCCAGCTGAGGAACTGAGAGATCCTGACCTGAAACCAAGTCAGACGCTTAACCGACTGAGCCACCCAGACACCCCAAGAGGAAGTTTCTTAAGGGGGTTAAAAGAAATTTTTGTTTATTACTGATTGATTTTTGAGAGAGAGCGAAAGAGACAGAGTGCAAGCGGGGGAAGGGCAGAGAGAGAGAGGGAGACACAGAATCTGAAACAGGCTCCAGGCTCTGAGCTATCCGCACAGAGCCTGATGCGGGGCTCGAACTCACGAACCGTGAGATCATGACCTGAGCTGAAATCAGACTGAGCCACCCAGGTGCCCCAAAGAGATTTTCACAAGTTAAAGGAGACTCACAGGATCCTGGAGGCCTTAGCTATGGCCAAACTAAGGTTGTTTTTCCCTCCAGCAAAGCATTAACATTAAGACAGTAGGGACTTCATGGAGATTAGGGTATTGATAAGATTACCGTTTTCTTGTAATTTTTAAAGATATTTGTAAACTGATGGGGACTCAGGTCCCATCATGACAGTTAGCTCTGTAAGTTAACCGTTGGTTTTCTTTCCCTCTCCTTTGTCCTTGGGCAGCCAGGAGTGCCTGAGGAATATCACACATGCCCCACCTGGTGGAGGGTGTGTGGTACTTTGCACTTGGCTCCTAGTTTGCCGTGTGCTCCCGCCTTTACTTCATCTGTGGATTAGACACAGTTTTGCTTCTTCTTTCCAACCTGGATGCCTTTTTTTCCTGCCTAATTTCCCTTACTAGAACTTCTGTTGTAACTTTGAACAGAAAGAGCAAGGGTGGACATCCTTGTCTTATTCCTGATTTTAGGGGGAAAACGTCCAATCTTTCACCGTTAGATATTATGTTATTTGTTGAGCCGAAGTCGGACGCTCAACCAACTGAGCCACCCAGGCGCCCCTGTTTGTGAATTTTTTTTAAAAAAAAGTTTTAATGTTTATTTTTGAGAGAGAGAGTGTGAGTGGGGGAGGGCAGAGAGGAAGGGAGACACAGCGTCTGAAGCAGGCTCCAGGCTCTGAGCTGTCAGCACACAGCCCGATGTGGGGCTCGAACTCACTGACCATGAGATCACCACCTGAGCTGAAGTTGGACACTTAACTGACTGAGCCACCCAGGTGTCCCATTTGTGAGTTTTTTATAGACACTCTTTTGTCAGGTTCCCTTCAGTTCCTAGTTTGTTGAGTGTTGTTTTTTTTTTCATTAAAAGGTATTAAATTTTATCAAATGCTTTTTTTGTGTCTATTGAGATGATCCTGTAATTCTGTTTTCATTTTAGTGACATGATATATTAAAATAATTGTTTTTCAGGTGTTAAACCAAACTTGCATTCCTAGGATAAATCTCTCTTGGTCACGGTGCATAATTTTTGTATGTTGCTGAATTTAGTGTGCTGGTATTTGAGTGACATTTTTTCCTCTTCATACACTTTAATTCCCACTTTTATGTTTTCTTTTGTTTTTTTAAGAGAGAGACAGGGTGCACGTGAGTGAGGGGCACAGAGGGAGGGAGAGAGAGAGAATCCTCAGCAGGCTGTGCACTGTCAGCACAGAGCCCGACGTGGGGCTCAAACTCAAGAACCATGAGACCATGACCTGAGCCAAAGCTGGACACTTAACCGACTGAGTCACCTAGGCACCCCAGAAACTGGACGTCATTAAGTTTATTTATTTATTTAAGTAACCCTTACACCCAACATGGGGCTTGAACCCACATGCCCCTGAGATCAAGAGTCGCATGCCCTACTGACTGAGCCAGCCAGGCACCCTGAAACTGGACATTTCATCTTATTTCGATTAATTGATTAATGTTTAAAGCTTTCTTTATAGAGAGACAGCAGGTGCGTGCATGTGTGTGTGCAAGCTGGGGAGGGGGCAGAGAGAGAGGGAGAGAGAGAATCCCAAGCAGGCTCCGAGCTGTCACTATGAACCTCTACACGGAGCTCGATCCCATGAACCATGAGATCATGACCTGAGCTGAAACCAAGAGTCGGACGCTTAACCGGGACATTTTAGATAATACTGTAGCAACATTTCCGGTAGGGCTTATTGTTGTCATTTGCCTATTTGTTTAGTGACCGGCTGGATTGTTTTAGTGTAGTCTGTTCCCTCTCCTTCCTCCCCCTTCCCTGTGGTAGCCTCGACTGTCACCCTGGGGCTGGGGGAAGCCTGCTTGTCCACACTTGTCCTGGATGTGGAGGGCTTGGGGGGAGCTTTCTTTGATGTCTCTTCCTTGGGCCACACCACTGTTAAACTCCACTAAGCGTCCACTGGCTACTCTATTATTTTCAGACCTGGTGCAAAAATTGTTCCCCAGACTAAACCAATCAATTTCAGGCTCCTTTGACTGGATAGTTTTTGAGTGCAGTATTTGAGTTTATTCTGATCCCAGGCAGGTTCCTCCCAGCTCTCCTTCCCAGGTTTTCTCAGGGAAACCAGCTGGCCTATACTTGGCCTATGTGTCCAATAAATGTGCCAGTTGCCTTTCACCACAATCTCCCCTGTTTTTCAGAGAACCCTCGGGCTTGAACTTCTCCACATTGGTAGCAGATGAAGTCAGTTCCTTTGGAAGAGAGTAAGAGCTTTCTTTTTCCAGCCTGCTTCTTCCCTTAGGCAAAATCTCTGAGCCCTCACTCTGAAGGGTGGATGGGGACAGTGGCACACTTCCCTCCCAGTGACACTGTTGCCCTAGGAATTGAGCCCTCAGTAGAGAGGGGGCAGTAACATCACGTTTTCTCTCGCCTCTTCCAGCATGGAACCACCACCTGGTGAGCTGAGGCGGGACAGTCAGAGCCCTGTGGATTCTCAGTGGTGCCACATCGGAGGTAGAGCCTCAGTACTGGGTGTGGGATCTGGGCCGAAGAAAGGAGCCCTTGTTTCTCAGCCACACTCACAGGAGGTTAGCCTCAGCGTTAGGTTGATGGGACAAGATGAAACTGGAGATGTCCTGCCCCAGGTAGGAAATCGCCCTCCAACCGGGAGCTGGGGGGCGAGGGAGCCCTGTGATCTTTGTTGGCTGTGCTAGTCTTGAGTGTTCATCTCGCTGAGTTGCGAGTGGGGGGGAAGAGGGTATATAGGTTTCACCTTAAATACCATATACTCTTGGAGCGCCTGGCTGGCTCAGTCAGGAGTGGAGCATGCGGCCCTTGATCTCAGGGTTCTGAGTTCAAGCCCCATACCGGGTGTGGAGCCTACTTAAAAAAATTATAAATACGATAGTGTTTGTATTTATTAAGTTTTTTGTTTGTTTTTGTTTTTTTAGTAAATGTTTCTTCACAGACTATATGTCCTTGGGACCATTTCTAGAGATTAAAAAAAATTTTTTTTAATGTTTATTTCTTTTTGAGAGAGAGAGAGAGAGAGAGAGAGAGAGAGCATGAGCGGGTGGGGGGCAGAGAGAGAGGGAGACACAGAATCCAAAGCAGGTTCCAGGCTCTGAGCTGTCAGCATAGAGCCCGACGTGGGGCTCAAACTCACAGACCGTGAGATCATGACCTGAGCCGTAGTCCAGATGCTTAACCAACTGAGCCACCCAGGTGCCCCACCAATTTTTTCTTTAAGTTTATTTATTTATTTTGAGGAGGGGGAGGGGCAGACAAAGAGAGGGAGAGAGAGAGGGAATCCCAAGCAGGCTCCTCACTGTCAGCTTGGAGCCCGATGTGGGACTCGAACCCATCAACGGGGAGCTCATGATCTGAAGCAAAATCAAGAGTCCAATGCCCAGCCTACGCCCAGCCAGCTGAGGCACCCAGGAACTGCGTTTTTATTTGTTCCTTTCTTGCATTTGAAGTATTCCTCGCGAATGTCCTTGTCTGAGCCTCTTTGCCCTGGTCCCTAACCACCACAACAGCAACCAACCCTTCATAACATCGTCCCTCTCTGTCAGTGTTACAGAGGCCCACCCATCCCCCTAGTTTCTTGTCATCAGCCTGAATTAGACTAATTTTAGTGTCTGGCACAAAGGGCCTCCACCAACCTGACCTGCATAGGCTCATCTCAGGTGGATGCAAGCGGACAGAGACGGGTTTGGCGCTTGACTAAGGCTTTGGCAGCTGGTGCCAACCCCACGGGCCGGGCCACGGTGGGTGAGGGCGGTCTTCAGCGCCTCTGGCAAAGCAGTAGGGTCGCCCATCACCCCCCCCCCCCCCCCCCCACCAAAGCAATTGCCTTCTGTGGTTTAGGGTGGAGCCGAACCTTGCCTGAGCATGAGCTCGCGGCTGGTCAACTCCAGGGCAGCGGCAGGGAAAAAGTAGACGATTTCATGGGTTTTTTGTTATTTATATATATATATTTTTTCTTTTAAAAAAAAAATTTTTTTTAACGTTTATTTATTTTTGAGACAGAGAGAGACAGAGCATGAACGGGGGAGAGGCAGAGAGAGAGGGAGACACAGAATTGGAAGCAGGCTCCAGGCTCTGAGCCATCGGCCCAGAGCCTGACGCGGGGCTCGAACTCACGGACTGCGAAATCGTGACCTGAGCTGAAGTCGGACGCTCAACTGACTGAGCCACTCAGGCGCCCCTGTTATTTATATTTAAAATAATTTCCACCGGCTTTACTGGTGAGTGGGTCCCCGGTGTCTTTACGTTGCTTGTGCGAGTCTTCCCCTCCACCCCAGTTTCGTGCACTACACCCCTACTTTCTTTGTTCCGTTTCCTTATTCTAGAAGCCCAGTGTATGTTTTAGTTATCACTTTGTTAAATTAACCTTTGTTGAAGAAATGCAGACACACAGGTGATGAGCTGTGGTTCGACAAAAGATCAGGAAAGAAATTGAAATAGGGAACGTTGTTACTCACAAGGCCCGGGGGACCTGCACAGGACGTGTCGAGGGGCCACTTGGGAAGGCCAAGGTCGGGTGCAGGCAGAGAGCGACAGGACCTGGGCCACACACGTTTATCTCTGCCCGTGGGTGGGGAGGCTTCAGGGGTCCTGGGTAAGGCCGGATCTTGGTCGACTCAAACACCAAAAGCTCCGTGGGGAGTCTTTTTTTTTTTTTTAATCTTTTTTAATGTTAATTTTTTTAACATTTATTTCTTTTTGAAAGACAGAGCCTGAGCAGAGAAGGGGCAGAGAGAGGGAGACACAGAATCCAAAGTAGGCTCCAAGCTCTGAGCTGTCAGCACAGAGCCAGCCAGACTTGAACCTACGAACTGTGAGATCATGACCTGAGCCGAAGTCGGACGTTCAACCGACTGAGCCAACCAGGAGCCCCATGACTCTTTTTTTAATGTTTACTTTTGAGGGAGGGAGAACAGAGAGTGGGAGGAAGGGGCAGAGGGAGTGGGAGACAGAATCTGAAGAAGGCTCCAGACTCCAAGCTGTCAGCACAGAGCCCCACCGTGGGGCACGAACCCAACTGCAATGCAAGATCATGACCTGAGCTGAAGTGGGAGTCAACCCCAGGCGCTCCTTCACAAGGAATCTTATCTAAGGGGTGCACAAGGGGAAGGCTCTGGAGAGAGGAGAGACTGTGGGTCACAAGTGCTGTTGAGGAAGTCATGTCAGGAACTTATAGTGGCTTGTGACTCTTCAGGTCATTATCTAGGGCATGTGGTTGTATGGGGGGCTAATGACAGGCTCCCTTGCAGGCAGCTTGGTTAAACAAAATAAATGCCAAGGCAGTGATAGCATGGATAGCTTAGCTGAACTTTTGACATATTTCTTATTAAAACATAATGCAACAATTTATGTATTTATGTATTTATTTTTATTTGAGAGAGAGAGAGAGAGAGAGAGAGAGAGAGAGCGAGCGCATGACTGGGGGAGAGGGGCAGAGGAATAGAGAGAGAGAGAGAGAGAGAGAGAGAAAATCTCAAGCCAGATGCAGTGCTCGATCTCAGGACCCTGGGATCATGACCCAAGGGTAAATCAAGAGTCCATTGCTTAACCGTCTGAGCCACCCAGGTGCCCCAATGCAATAATTTTAAACTGCTTCCCTTTAAAACAGTATGAAGTATATTTAATAACAACTGTTAGATATGATAATTTATTCACACCAAAATATATTATTTTTTACACCAAATCTCACATTTGCAGGACCACACCTTTTATTTTATTTTATCCTTTTTTTTTTTTAAGTTTATTTATTTATTTTGAGAGAGAGGGAGAGAGAGAGACAAGAAGAGAGAGAGAATCCCAAGCAGGCTCCACACTGTCAGCACAGAGTCTGACTCGGGGCCCGAACCCATGAACCATGAGATCATGATCTGGGCAGAAACCGAGTTAGACGCTTAACTGACTGAGCCACTCGGGCGCCTATCCTAGTCTATTTTTCAAGTAAGGTCTAGGCCCAAAGTGGGGCTTGAACTCATAACCCCAAGGTCAAGGGTGGCATGTTCTATGGACTGAGCCAGCCAGGCACCCCAGAACTGTACCTTTAAAAAAAGACTTCATTTTTAACGAGTTTTAGGCTTATATGGAAAAGTTGCAAAAATAACTCAAAGTTCCCACGTATTTCCCACTTAGTTTCTTATCTAACACCTTGTATAACCCAAGTACAGTGGTTAAAACCAGGAAATTAAACTTGGTGAAATACTATTGTGTAAAGTACGGAACTGAATAGAATTTCAGCAGTGTTTCACTGTTGTCCTTCTCCTGTTTGGGGATTTCACAGAGCACTGAGCTGTTATTCTCCACAGATTCTTGTAATCTGTGACGATCCCATAATCTTTCCTTATTTTCCAGGACCTTGACATTTTAAAGAGTGTTGGTCACGAATTCTGTAAGATATCCATCAATTTGGGCTTGTCTGATGTTCTCTCATGATTAGAAGGAGGTTATACAGTTTGGGCAAGAAGACCATAAAATGACTTTTGTCCTTCTCAGTGTAACATATTTAGAGTTTATGGCATTGTTACATTGTTACATGCTAACCTTGACCATTTGGTTAAACCTGTGAAGCTTCTCCACGTAAAATACTGTCTTCCTCTCCTGTTCAGAACTATCTTGGAGTAGATACTGCAAGATTATCTAAATATCCTTTTTCTCCTCAAATTTTGCCTGCTAATTTTACCATCCACCTTGTCTGCAAGGAATTAATACACTGGTACTTGCCTACTATTGATTTTTCTATTTCCCTCTTCTTTCTACATCCATCAGCTGGATTTTTCTGTGAGAATTTTTTCTCACTTATTTATGTCACTCTAGATTCATAATAGTTATCTTATGTTATGAGTTATAATCCAGCACCATCATTTATTTATTTTAATGCTCAAATTGTTCTAGCTTTGGCCATTCAGAACTTGTTCTGTTTGGTTCCTGCGTCTTCTTGAGAATTCCCTTCCAGTTTTCAGCACTTCCTTACTTCTGGCACCACAAAATAATCCGGATTCATCTTATTTTTTCCCTGCCGCAAACCTTGAATCAACCACTCTCCAAGGAATCCTGGTCCTTTTACTGAAGAATGCTGTATAGAGACCGATATCTGCGTGCCAAGTGTGCTCACTGCTACTGGGATCTCATTGCTTCTAGGCTCTTTCCATGGAAAAAGATGTAGGAAATTCATGTATCTCTACTAACCCATGCATACACACATATCTGTATGACCCTATCTGTATATGTATTTTAAGGGGTGCCCGAGTGGCTTAGCTGGCTAAGCACCTGACTTTGGCTCAGGTCATGATCTCACAAATTTCAGAGTTCGAGCCCCACATCTGCCTGTCTGCTGTCAGTGTGGAGCCTGCTTGGGATTCTCTGTCTCCCTCTCTCTCTGCCCATCCCCCACTTGTGTTCTCTCTCTCTCTCTCTCTCTCTCTCTCTCTCTCTCTCTCTCTCTCAAAAATAAATAAACGTTAAAAAAAACCCACATGATTTTATGCTGATACTTCTGATTCCAATCCAAAACTAGAGGGTTTCTTATTTGTAACTTTTTTTTTTCCAGTGGTGGGAAACCAGGCTCTCCCTTGTATACAATATTCTTACTTATTTACTCATAAAGTACACATAAAGTTGTGTCAGAATTGTTAACCCACCTTTGAAGAGCCCATTTATTATGTAGATGACAGCATTTATGTAGTTCTTTTTCGTCTTTAACCTTGTATGATGCAGACAAGATCCTCTTTTCCAAGGTTCCTTTCTTCCTCCCCCCTTCAGTGGGATTTTGTGTTTTATTTACAATACAGGTTCCTGCGTTACTGTTTGCATTGCGTCTTGGATTCCCACCACATCCTCATTATAACTTGTTTATTTTTTGGGGGGGAAAACGTGAAGGGCTTGTGAAGCATTGCTATCGTCCTGTCACAAAAAGATGTTCTCGAAGGAGTATAACCCTGTCCTAATCTGTATTACTCCATTCCTGTTCTCTCCTTTTTACCCCTTTCCAATCACCCCTTGTAGCCAGTTTCTTTCTTTTTTTTCTTCATGCAGCTGTTTTTTTTTAAATGATATTTCTATTTTTAAAGTTTATTTATTTTGAGAGAGAGAGAGTGTGTGTGCAAGAGGGGAGGGACAGAGAGAGAGAGGGAGGGAGGGAGAGAGAGAATCCCAAGCAGGCTCTGCACTGTTAGCACAGACCCCAATGTGGGGCTCAAACTCACGAACCCTGAGACCGTGACCTGAGCCGAGATCCAGCATCGGACACTTAGCTGACTGAGCTCCCGAGGTGCCCCTAATTTCTTAAATTTCTACACATTCCCTCCCATTTAAATAGTGTAACGTGTGAATGTGTCTGAGGTAGACTGTTAGCCACCTCTCCCAACTTGTCTTCATCTTCCAAAGTCATATAATTTCTGATTTTAGCTGATCATAAAACTGCTTGGATCAAACATTCCCATTTTCTCAGTCTCCCATGCACCTAGATACAGTCACATGACTAAGTTCTTGCCAATGAGATGCAAGGAGTTAAAGTCATATGGCAGCTTTTGGAAAACTGCTTTAAAAGACTGATACATGTTTCTCTCTCTCTCCCTCTCTCTTTTCACCCAGTAATTTATCCTTGTGCCCAGAATGTCAGTGTGATGGCCGGAACTCCAACAGCCATCTTATACCATGAAGACAAAAGTCTTGGGATGGAGGAGTGAAAAGCTTGAAGAGCCTGTGTTCCTGATGATACCTTAGAGTCTCTAGAGTGCATTTGTGTATAGATGTACACGTTCGATGATGAAACCTTACCCCATGCAAGGCTTATGATTCATTTTTTTAAAGAGTTTATTTTTTTATTAAAATTTTTTAATGTGTATTTTTGAGAGAGAGACAGAGCACGAGCGGGGGAAGGGTAGAGACAGAGGGAGACACAGAATCCGACGCAGGCTCCAGGCTCCGAGCCGTCAGCACAGAGCCCGACGCGGGGCTCAAACTCACGAGCTGTGAGATCGTGACCTCAGCCGAAGTCGGACGCCTAACCGACTGAGCCACCCAGGCACCCCGGTCATGTAACTGTCTTCAGTGTTCCTGCACAATCAATGATAGTTGGGAAGTTCCGTGAACCTTGCACAACAAAGCAGGCTGTTCTGCCCAACGTACACATGAGTTCTGGGGCCTCATTTTCTCGCCCACTGCTTGTCAGGTGTATTGGTGAATGTCAATAGTTGGTTCCAAATGAAGGAAAGCCAATCATCCCACTAGGCAAATCCAACAGTTTTTTTTTTTTAAACATATCCAGGGGGTCCAGAAGGATATGAGTTGAGTCTGGAAATAGCACATCGATCAGCAGCATTCTTTGGGATGGAGTGAGGTGCTAGCTTCAGAACCTAAAAAATCTGAGGATAGATGCGTGTGCTGGTGGGTTGCCAATGGAAAAGTGCCGGTAAGCCAAGGTCACATTAGGCCTTCCAGAAGCTCCACTGCCCCTTCTAGGCCCATGCCTCCTCTGTGTATATATCGGCCTGGATATGTGCAGGGCCAGGTGACCCTCATTAAACCTGGGGTTAAACAATATACACTAGGGCTCTGGGGCACTCCTCAAGTACCCTCAGCACAAATAGTCTTCATTCATGACCCTTTCTGACCTCAGGTCAATACAGCTGGTCCAAAACATTCCTGAATTAAGAGCTGGGGGCCCAGAATAAGGCTCAGTGCCTGTGGCATCTGGATCATCCAACAGATTCTTAGACCAGAAGAATGGCCTGGTTGCAGGGATGCGGGGTCAAACCTAGAATCATCACTCATGATCTCTACTCTCAAGACATGCCTCCCATAACCTTTGTCCATTTCTACAGAAACTGCTAACACCCGCATGGTCCTCAGCTGTCTACATACTTCCCACATATGTGGCTCTCGCGGCAGATGCATTGGACAGTACCAGTGGAGACCTTTGACTTTGCCTACCCACCCCTAACTTGAAAACATAAATTTACCATCGACCACTAGGTGGCACCCTATCCCAAACTACCGTATACCACACCAAGGGTAGCCATTTTGAGACCCCATTGAGAATGCCTGATCTGACCTCCCTCTGGAGTGTCAAGTTTAAACAATGTGAATCCAGTCTCAATGTGAATTTAAAGAGCCTTATAACAAGTAACCATCTAGTGAAACTGGTTGTGGTCTCTCACTCTGTTCCTCCCTTATTCGTTCTGTATTGTTTACTATATGACTTTTTTTTTTTTCCTTATGACTTACTTCTATCTGGACTCATCCACACCAATCTCATGTGTGTCCTCCTTAGTTCAGCTGGTTTAGTGTCAGAACTTTGCCAACTGGGAGTGGCCTTCTACCTTTTGCCCTTTCGTTTGTCAGTAAAACAGAAGAAAGAACAACAGGACCACAAATCTTTTCCCTTAGGCAAGTATAGGGAGGCCAACGCCATACTATTTAGAGCAAGCAATGCCAACCGAAACGAATCAAGGTACTTTCCCTTGTAGGTAACTTTGAATGTTCTGGTTCCTTGTTACTTTTTAACTTCCTTGGATGATTGTCACCATGTTTCCTAAGCCCTACAAGCAGCTGGATCTTGCTCAGGTGCAACCATAGGCTGCGAAATCTGACCCAGTGGTCCGCCATCTTGTCCCGTTGCACTTGCAGACTGAGAAGCCTTGCCGTCTGATTTCCTGTTTGTTTCACGTCCCTGTCATTCTTGACTCAAGGCATTTTCAGCCCACGGTATATATCAAGACCCCTGTTTGAACTGTACACTCTGGGAAGGCAGACTTCTTTTTTTAATTTTTTAAATGTTTTGATTTGTTTTTGAGAGAGAGAGAGAGAGCACATGCATGAGCCAGGGAGGGATAGAGAGAGAGAGAGAGGGAGAACCAGAATGTGAAGCGGCTGTCAGCACAGAGCCCGACATGAGGCTCAAACCCAAGAACTGTGAGATGACGACCTGAGCCAAAGTCAGATGCTCAACCGACTGAACCACCCAGATGCCCCTTTAAAAATTTTTTTTTAACGTTTGTTTATTGTTAGACAGAGAGTGTGTGCAAGTCAGGGAGGAACAGAGAGAAAGGGAGACACAGAATCTGAAGCATGCTCCAGGCTCTGAGCTGTTATGACAGCATAGAGCCTGACACGGGGCTCAAACCCACGAACTGTGAGGTCATGACCTGAGCTGAAGTCGGACGCTTAACCGACTGAGCCACCCAGGCGCCCCTCTCTTTAGCTCTTTTGAGAGAAAACTGAAACTGAGAAACCAGCAAGCTAATGAAAAGATACTTAAGGTTCATCTACTTTTGGTTTGTGGGATTCAAAGCAATTCTTGTCTTCTGATCGCAGACCTCAGGTTTATGTGTAGATAGTCATTGGTACCCACGACGCAGGAACAACATAAGGCTCTGCTTTATTCAAAGTTTGGCAAATAAAATGACAGTGGCTGAGGTCAGGTATGTGAAGTCACTAGGCAAACTAGCCTGTCACGTTGACCCAGGGCAAGAACAAAGTTGGCCCAGTGATGATATTAGGAAATGAAAAGCAACAGGTCAATTAAAGGAACCGTGGAAATAAAACAACAAAGGCAATGCAGGAAGATTGAGAAGTAACGGCTAGAAGGACACGTCCAGAGGCGCCTGGGTGGCGCAGTCGGTTAACTGTCCTACTTGGGCTCAGGTCACGATCTCACTGCTCGTGGGACTGAGCCCTGTGTTGGGCTCTGTGCTGACAGTGCGAAGCCTGCTTCAGATTCTCTCTCCCTGTCTTTGACCCTCCCCCATTCATGCTCACTCTCTCTCTCTCTCTCTCATAAATAAATAAACATTAAAGAAACCCCAAAAAAGGACAGGTTCGGCAAAGTCCCGGAGAAGCAAATGCCCCAGACCCTCCGATGCGGCTGCCCTTCTTTGTGGCCGATCACAGCTGCTGGTTTCCCCTAGGCCTCCTTTTCTTTATCTGTGAAATAAGGGGGTTAAAGCGGACAACGTAGGGAGAAATGTGAAAGACGGTTGAACCAGAGCAAAATGATTACTGGGCGCGTTCAGTGGGAAAACAGGCAGGTGGGATCTAAACCCCCTTCTGGGTTATCCAATTCTGTGAAGTGTCTGTGCTTTTCATTGTCCTTGAGCTCTTTTGTGTCTGTGAATTGTAGATGGCTGGGAACAGTGCCAATGGCTCTTGTCCACACACACGCAGATACATTTTGAGACGTGGAAATACCGCAGAATTCCCTTTTTCTTCGAGTTTTTCCAACTTTGCACCGTAAGTCCATCTCAGCATTATTGATATGTGTGTGGATCTTTGAATTTGAACCACCCGTAATGTCTTAGTCGTCCGACTTGTCGATGAGTTCACCATCATCTCTGACCTATTCTAGTCTATCTGCATGACAGCCATGAATTTATCCTGCTTCAGAAACGATCCATTGGGGCGCCTGCGCGGCTCGGTCGGTTAAGCGCCTGACTCCTGATTTCGGCTCCGGTCGCGGTCTCACGGTTACTGAGTGCGAGCCCCGCGTCAGGCTCTGCACTGGTGATGCAGAGCCTGCTTGGGATTCTCTCTCTCCCTCTCCTCCCTGCCCCTTCCTCACGTGTGTGCTCTCTCTGTCTCTCAAAATAAATAAATAAATAAACCTCAAAAAATAAATAGATGAAAAACCACCCGTTAACAATTGGCCGGAAGTCCAATGATCACAAGTTATTTGGTCAAGAAACCACACATCCACTTCGTGCGTGGTTATAAATACAACTATAATTATAATTGTCACCAGGAATACGGACACAAAAGATTAAGTGCTAAAGAGCAGTGGGTTTGCCAGATACTTTAGGTGTCTGCCTTGAGTCGTGTACAAGCTCATGGTTCAAGGTGCTTTCCAAACCGAAGTTTTTTTAGGCCCGGCTTGTACCTGAGATTATTCAGGGTGAAAAGCCTCTTCCATCACAGAAACTCTTTGCCTCAGCCACGCTTTAGTAAGATGCCTTTGCCACGTGCCATCCGTGTCCGCGTGGGGCTTTCTGCAGAGAGAAGTGACTGTGGCTTACTGCCCGGAGTGGTCTCAACCAAGACGTTGCAAGAAACGATGGTGGAGTGGGATTTGGGGTGGGCGGGCTTGGCAGGATGTGTACATGCGGGAGAAGGAATTCTGACGGGAGTCTTCACAAATCTGGAATAAATCTTAACTCCTTAGCTGATTCTATAATCTGAAGCGAAAGAATTTTTATAGACGCTGGGTATCTCAGCCTGATTCCCCTGAAGTCAGGCTTTGTCATTAAAACTTATGTGTAAGTCATTTATTTGGGAACGTGATCCTAGGCAACTTGAGTAAAAACAGGGATGGAGGAAAAGCCAATACCTGTGCTCATTTGTGCACGTTAGGGCTTGGAACTGGACAGATGGGACCATTCTGTGCAAGGCCCCCCCACTCCCAGCCCTAGCAAGACAGCTGAGATTTCTCCAGCTTTCTCTTCGGAGGGAATATGTGCATTTGTGTGGCTGATGGCCTGAATCAGGCAGGTGCTCAGTTGTGGGCCCAATAGCCCATTCTGTAACTAAGCCTCTCCCTGTAGCTGCCCTACTTCAGATGCTTGGCCCACCCTGCCACCATGCATGCCCGGTCACGTGCATGCCCAACTAGCCTTGGGCTCTCAGGGCCCTCCAGGCATCTGGGGCTCAGACAGTCCTCCAAAACCACCTAGCTTCTGGGGAGGTGGGTGCTCCCACCCAGAGAATATTTCTGAGGCAGCAGCTTTAAGTGGTGATCGTCAGTCCCCATTTGGACTCCCGCTCCCAAGCTTCCCCAGGCATCGAGGCTCCCAGATGTCTCTGTTACTAGAGGGTACTTGAGTATCTCTCCTGCCCAGCCTTAAAAGGCAGTCCAGGCTCCTCCAGCTATGTCTGCAGGGGAATATACACATGTGGGTAGCTTAAGGCATGAAGCCAGGTACCCCTAACAGCCCCCTCCATTAGCTGGCCTCAAGATACACGGTCCTGTTCCAGGACCCTGGCCGCCCTGACCTGTGCAGCTTGTACATGCACAGTATGTATTCCATTAGTCTGGCCGGGGAGCTGGGACCCTCCAGACCTGTGCACCTCGTGTCAGTCGAGAATCGCCTGCACACCTCCAGGGCGAAGAAAATGTGCACTAAGCTATTTTGTTTGGATGGTTCTATATATATCACATGGGTCCATCTGGTCTCATGTGTCATTCAAGTGTCCTCATTGATTTTCTGTCTGCATGATCTATCCACTGATGTGAGCGGGGTGTTAAAGCCCCTACTATTATTGTGTTAATGTCGATCTCTCCCTGTATGCCTGTTAATATTTGTTACAAATTTATGTGATTACACGCTCCTGTATTTGGTACATTGATACTTAAATTGTTACATCCTCACGTTGGATTGACCCCTTTGTCATTAGGTACTGCCCCTCTTCATCTCTTGTTACAGTCTTTATCTCCAAGTCTGTTCTGTCTGATAGAAATACTGCTACTCTGGCTTTTTTTTTTTTTTTTTTTTACTTCCATTTCCATGGACTGTCTTTTTCTGTCCCTTTACTTTCAGTCGGTGTGTGTCTTTACGTCTGAAGTGAGTCTCTTATAAGCATCGTGCAGATGGGCCTTGGTTTTTATTTTTTAATCCATTCGGTTACCCTCTGTTCTTCATTGGAACATTTCGACCATTCGCATTGAAAGTGACTATCGATAGGTATGTACTTATTGCCATTTTGGTAATTTTTTTCCTGGTTGGTTTTGTCGTTCTCCTCTGTTTCTTCCCTTGTGATTGATGACGTTCTCTAGTGTTATGCTCAGATTCCTTTCTCTTTATTTTTTTGTGTATCCACTATGGGTTTTTGATTTGTGTTCCCTTGAAGTTTATATATAACATCCTCACTATATAGCAGGCTGAATTAAGTTGACGGTTGCTTACATTCAAACACATTCTGAAACCACTACATTTTTACTGCCCCTTCCATGTTTTATGTTTACGATGTCATGTTTTATAGTATTTTGAGAATCCCCTAATATTTTAGACATAACTGATTTTACTACTTTTGTCTTTTTATCCTTATTATTAGTTTTGTATGTTTTTGATCTACTACTTAACTGTTTGCTTTTACTCATGCAATTTTTTTTCATTTCACAATTTTCTTCTAATTATGGCCTTTCCCTCTTAAAAAAAAACTCTCTCTGACATTTCTTGTAAGGCTGGTTTAGTGGTGATGAACTCTAACATTTACTTGTCTGGGAAACTCTTTCCTTCAATTCTTTTTTTTTTTTTTTTTTTTTAAGTTTATTTTAAGTAACCTCTACTCCCAACGTGGGGCTCAAACTCATGACACTGAGATCAAGAGTCACACACTCCCCACACTGAGCCACCCCGGCAGTCCTCCCTTTCAATTCTGAATAATTTTGAGGTGTGTGAGTGGCTCAGTTGCTTAAACTTCTGACTTCGGCTCAGGTCGTGATCTCATGGCTTGTGAATTTGAGCCCCGCGTCGGGGGTCTGTGCCATCAGCGCAGAACCCGCTTTGGGTCTTCACTCTCCCTCTCTTTCTGTACCCCCCCCACCTGTTCTCTCTCTCTCAAAAAATAAACTTAAAAAAAAAAAAACCTCTCAGTTCTGAATAACCTTGCCAAGAAGATTATTCTTGGTTCTATTTTTGTTTTCCCATTCAGCACTTTGTCTTATCTTTTTTTTTTTTTTTCAAGTAGGCTCTATGCCCAACATGGGGCTCAAACTCATGACCCCAAGATCAAGAGTTGCAGGCTCTACCAACTGAGCCAACCAGGCGCTCCCTCCCCCACCCCATTCCGCACATTGAATATATCATGCTACTCATTTCTGGCCTCCAAAGTTTCCGCTTAAAAATTAGCTAATAGCTTTATGGGGTTTTTCTTGTACATAAGTAGCTGCTTTTGTTTGGCTGCTTTAAAGATCCCCTATCTCGAATCTTCGACATTTTAATTATTACGTGTTGTGGTGTGGTCCTCCTTGGATTCATCTTGTTTGGGGTTCTCTGTGCTTCCTGGACCTGGATGTCTGTTTCCTTCTGCAGGTTAGGGAAGTTTTCAGCTATTATTTCTTCAAGTAAGTTTTCTGTCCCTTTGTCTCTTTTTTCTCCTTCTGGGACCCCTATAATTACAAATGTTAACATACTTGATGTTGTCTCATTTAAAAATGATTATTTATTATTTTTGGCTGTGTACCTTGATACTTTCCATTACCCTGTCTTCCAGATTGTTGATCTACTTTTCTGCATCCTTTCATCTGCTGCTGATTCCCTCTAATGTATTTTTCATTTTAGTTATTGTACTTTTCAACTCTGGTTGAGTCTGCTTGGGATTCTCTCTCTCCCTTTCTCTTTGCCTATCTCCTGCTCACACACTCTCTCTCTTTCAAAATAAATAAATAAACATTAAAAAAAACCTGTTATGCTAATATGACAATTGAGATCTTTCTACAAATAATATAACCAATTTAAAGGATCCATCATCTGGCCATTGACAAGTAGGACCTTATTAATCTCATTAGTGACTCAAAGTAATAAGCTTTTTTTTTTTTATGGGAATGCCCAGATGCAAATTTCCAGACTTAGACCATTGCTGCAAGAGGTGTCTCTGGAGAGGGCATAGGGAATGCAACCCTCATGATCCAAAAGTTTACTCCCCCAAAGAGCATACAAAAATGAAGGCCTTTGGGGCACCTGGGTGGCCCAGTCCATTAAGCATCCAACTCTTGATTTTGACTCAGTCATGATCTCACAGTTTACGGGTTTGAGCCCCATGTCAGGCTCTGTGCCGACAGCACGGAGCCTGCTTGGGATTCTGTCTCTCTCCCTCTCTCTCTGCCCCTCCCCTGCTCATGCTTGCAAATCTCTCTCCCTCCCCTGCTCATCTCTTTCAAAAATAAATAAATAAACCTAAAAAAAAAGATAACGAAGGTCTTCATTACAAAGACAGTAAGGATGATGCATTGAAAGTGGTGTCTCTGGTCGCCCATGAAAATGTGAGACACCTCCAGTCACAGACCTGCTAATATGTGTCACTGAGCAGGTGCTACTGGAATGGGACTTTCCAGTACTAACAAGCAACAAATGCTGAAGTGACAAAGGTGCCTTATGGGCTGGGACCTCTTATGACAGACTCCCCTGAGAGTTGGCACAGCCAGGCAAAGACAGTACTGTGTTTAACTGCACATCTTGGAACCCTAGTCTATTGACAGGCCACTAAGGTGCATCCCACTAAGTGCACCCCACTAAATACCCCCCACAGATGGTAGAGACAAGAGGGAATATTTTCACTGGTCACAAAGCCAAGCTTTTAGGACAGGAAACAAGATGAAAGGAAATACCTCATCTGATTTTCACATAGAGGAGCCACTGCAATGTTTACCTAAACAGATGCTGCTCTGATGAGAACTGTAAATGCACCTGTGTGTGAAGCCAGCTTGAACATCAGGTTTGTAGGTCACATGCCTATGTTTTCCCCCTCTGGTAGTTCCTTTTCATGACAAATATACAAAAGACAAAAACAAAGAAAAATGGTGACCATTGCTGGGAGGGAATGGGTTAAGTTAAACCAAGAGTATTCTCCCAAACTTACCAGAGTCACTAAGCCCAAGGAACTAGTTATGCAATTATTTTTTTCCTACTAATCTAAATTCAGAAATTGAGGGGGGAAAAGTCTCTCACCAATCTTGCCCCATTAGACCCTCAGGCTGACATCTCGGAGGCTGACACGATAAGGATTCTTACCTTCTGCTGGCTTTTGTCAGATGTCCTGGGTCTCTCAGCTACAGCAGTGTTAAATTCATGCTGCTGACTATGCCATCTGTTGGGGAAGAAAATTTTTCTCTACTCTTCTAGATCCTTCTAGCTGATCTATGAATCAAATTGACATAAAACAAATTAAGGGGAGGAAAAAAAAAAACATTTTAAGTACCTGTGCACAGAAGCTCAATATTAAAATTGAGACCTAAAGAAATGACCAAGGCAGGCAAAATTCCTACTTTTAGACAAAGAACCAATAGAACTGTGAGTAATTAACAGGACAAAGAAAACTTACGTTCAAGAGCTCAATTAGTAAGGGAATCAAGGGAGGTGCCTGGATGGCTTAGTCAGTTAAGCATTTGACTTTGGGTCGGGTCATGGTCTCCCAGTTCATGAGATTGAGCCCCACATCAGGCTCTGTACCATCAGCACAGGGCCCCACATGTGCAGCGCCTGTTTCGGATCCTCTGTCTCCCTCTCTCTGCCCCTTCACCCCCCTCAAAAATAAATAAGCATGAAAAAAAATAAGGGAATCTAGGGGGGCCTGGTGGCTCGGTAGGTTAAGCCTCCAACTCTTGATTTTTGGCTCAGGCCGTGATCACACAGTAGTGAGACTGAGCCCTGTGTCGGGCTCCACACTAGCCATGGATCCTGCCTAGGATCCTCTCTCCACTCCCTCCGCCCCTCCCCGACTCATGCTCACTTGCTCATGCACGTGCATGCTCTCTCTTTCTCTCTCGCAAAAAAGAAAGGGAATCTAAACTGGGTTTGGGCTGGGAAAATAAATTAGTAAAAGTGATAAGGTTTGTTTATCTAGCCTTCTCAGCTCTGAGTGCTCTATCTCTGGAAATAAGGATGTGTCTTTACCTCTTGGTACAGGAAGGGTACGTTTCACAGGGGAGATTCATTTCCTGCTTTCTAGAGAAAAGGGGGGCAGAGGGTATTCTTGCATTGACTGTGTAAGTAACTTTAATTCAAAATAATATGCCATCGTGGCATATTCTAGGGTGCCCTGCCATCGGCCCCCACGTAGGCGTTTGTGGAGGTTAGGGCTTGGAATTATCCAGATTCCGTGGACCCACAATACACCACTCCTGTGTCTGGTTCTCTCAGCACTGACCCTGTTTCAGGTCCCTTGCTGAACCAATCCAAGTGGCTCATGGTTACACAATATACATCAGCCACCCTTGGCAGCATGGGCACTCCAGGCCTCTGGAGCTCAGGCTGGTTCCCACCAACTGCACAGCCTCCACCCGGGAGGGAGCCCAACTCCAGAAAAATCTTTTTAAGGCAGAAGCTGTATTTATTTATTTAATTAAAAAATATTTATTTATTTTTGAGAAAGAGAGAGACACAGACACAGACAGAGACAGAGACAGAGTGTGAGTGGGGGAGGGGCAGAGAAAGAAGGAGACACAGAATCCGAAGCAGGTTTCAGGCTCTGAGCTGTCAGCACAGAGGCCGACTCGGGGCTCGAACTCACGAACCGCGAGATCATGACCTGAGCCGAAGTCGGATGCTCAACTGACTGAGTGAACCAGGCACCTCAAGGCAGAAGCTTTAAACTGGCAACAGTCCGTATTTGGAGTGGCTTCCTAATGAGGTCTGTGGCTTCTCCAGCAATCAAGGCTCCCAAGTGTCTCTTGGTGAAGGATACCCGAGTTAGCCAGCCCAGCTTCATCTTAGCAAGGCAGCAGTTTCTTCCAGCTGTGCCTTCATGGGGAACAGGCACATGTGTGGGGGTTTGGGCTTGAAATTGGCAGGTTCTTTGTACTGTCAACAGCCTGCTCGCATGACCTGGCTTCTACTGAGACTTTCACTGTAAGAGGTCGTGGCCACCCTGAACTATTTTTTTTTCTTTAAAAAAAAAATTTTTTTTTTTAACATTTATTTATTTTTGAGACAGAGAGAGAGAGAGAGAGCATGAACGGGGGAGGGTCAGAGAAAGAGGGAGACACAGAATCCAAAGCAGGCTCCAGGCTCTGAGCTGTTGGTACAGAGCCCGTCGTGGGGCTCAAACCCACGGACTGTGAGATCATGACCTGAGCCGAAGTCGGACACTGGACCGACTGAGCCACCCAGGCACCCCTTTTTTTTTCTTTTTTTAAAAAAATTTTAGGGGTGCCTGGGTGGCTCAATCAGTTGAACGTCTGATTCTTGATCTTGGCTCAGGTCATGATCCTGGAGTCATGGGATTGAGCCCTGCATCAGGCTCTGCACTGAGTATGGAGCCTGCTTGGGACTCATTCTCTCTCTCTCTCGCTCTCTCTCTCTCTCTCCCTCCCACCCCCCTCTCTAAAATAAAATGAAAAAATTTAAAACTATTAAAAAATTTTTTTCAAGCTCTCTGCCCAGCATGGGGTTTGAACTCGTGACCCCGAGATCAGGAGTTACATGCTGTATGGCCTGAGCCAGCCAGGTGCCCCTACCCTGAACTATTGATGCACACATGTGAAGAATGTACCCCATCAGCCAACCTTAGGTAACCGGGACACGACAGACCCGTGGAGTTCAGACTGGTCCTCATCTGCCTGCCTAGCCTCCAGGGGAGAGAGAGCACAACCCCCAAACCTTTCAGAGGCGTTAGCTTTAAACTAGCAACAGTAGAATCATTTTGCCGGGTACCTGATGAATTCCTGTGCTAACCAGTCATCAAGGTTCCCAGGTGTCTCTTAGTGAAGGACACCCCAGCAGCTAGAGAGGCCCCATCTGAGCAAGGCAGTCCAGACTCTTAAGCTTTATCTTCAGGTACAATGTACATATTTCTGTAGGTTAGGGTTTGGAATGGGCATATGTCTTGTATCCCCGATTACGACCAACTGTGACCTAGTCTCTTCCGACACTTGCCCTGTTTCTGGGCAATAGATGCAGGAAAAACATTTGATAAAATTCCACATCAATTATGATAAAAACTCAGCAATCTAGGAATAGAGGGGAACTTGCTCAATTTAAGAGCATCTGCAAGAAATGTACAAATGTTGTTATACTTAAATGGTGAGAAACTCAGAGTTTTCTTACTATGATCAGGAATGAGGCAAAGATGTCCCCCATCATCATACTTTTCAACATCATCATGGGAGATGTCAACAACATTTTGGAAGATGGAAAGTGGATAAGCAATGATGACTGACTTAGAGAGGAAATCCAAGCTAATACACTTAGAGAAGAAACAAATCTCAGTTACATCCCAGCAAGTTATTATGTGGATATCAACAAAGTGATCCTTAAATTTACACGGAGGGCAAAAGATCCAGAATAGCCCACTCAATATTAAAGGGGAAGAATGACGTTAGAATACAGACACTACCCAACAACTTCAAGACTTAATGTAAGTCTACAGTGATCAAGACGGTACGGTATTGGTGAAAGAACAGATCAGTGGAACAGAATAGAGAGCCCAGAAAATGACCCACATAGTCAGTTGATCTTTGACAAAGGAGGAAAGACAATACAATAGAGGAAAGAGTGTCTCCTCCATAAGTGGTGCTGGAACAGCAGGGTATTGCAGAAAAATATGTCTAGACACGGACCTTACACACTTCACAAAATTAATCAAAAAATGGAACATGGAACTAAATGTAACTATAGGCATACCTCATTGTATTGCTCGTTGCTTTATTGTGCTTGGCAGACATTGCATTAAAAAATTATTTTTTCATGTTTTTATTTATTTTGGAGACAGAGAGAGACAGAGCATGAGCAGGGGAGGGGCAGAGAGAGAGGGAGACACAGAACCCGAAGCAGGCTCCAGGCTCTGAGCTGTCAGCACAGAGCCCGACGCGGGGCTCGAACTCACGGCCTGTGCGATCACGACCTGAGCTCAGGAGTCGGACGCTCAACCGACTGAGCCACCCAGGCTCCCCAACATTGCATTTTTTATAGATTGAAAATTTGTGGCAACGTTGCCTAACCAAGTGTATCAATGCTTTTTCCCCAAAACGTTTGCTCACTTTGTGTCTCTGTGTCACATTTTAGTAATTCTCACGATATTACAATCTTTTCCGTTGTTACTATATCTGTTACGGTGATCTGTGATCAGTGATATTTGATGTTACTGTTTTAATTGTTCTGGGGACCAGAATATAAGAAGGTGAACTTAATAAATGTTGTGTGTGTCGTGACCGCTCCATCATTTCCCTCCCTCTCTCTCTCTCTCTCTCTCTCTCTCTCTCTCGCCCCTCAGGTCTCCTATTCCTCCAGTCACAACAGGTTGGAAATGAGGCCAATTAATAACCCTACAGTGGCCTCTAAGTGTTCAAGTAAGAGGAAGAGTTGCTGTCTCTCACTTGAACTCAAAAGCTAGAAATGATTAAGCTTAGTGAGGAAGGCATCTCAAAAGCTGAGAACGAACAAAAGCTAGGCCTCTTGCACTGGCTAGCCAAGCCACGACTGCAAGGGAAAAGTTCTTGAGACAAATTAAAAGTGCTACTCCAGTGAACACACATGCTAAGAAAGTGAGACAGCCGAGTTGCTGATACGGAGAGAAGTTGCTAGTGGTCTGGACAAAATATCAAAGCAGCCACAACCTTCCCTTAAGCCAAAGCCTCATCCGGAGCAAGGCTTCAACTCTCTGCGACTCTAGGAAGGCTGAGAGAGGTGAGGAAGCTGCAGAAGAGAAGTCTGCCGCCAGGAAAGGAAGGTCCATGAGGTTTTAGGAAGGGAGTGGAGTCCATAACCTCAGAGTGAAGGAGGGAAGCAGCGGGTGCTGATGTGGAGCAAGGGACCCAGAGATCTAGCAGGCAGGGCTGGGCTTCACAGCCTCAGAGGACGCGCCGACTCTCCTGTTAGGGGCTGATGCAGCTGGTGACTGTAAGCGGAAGGCAGTGCCCGCTCACCATCCTGAAAATTCTACGGCCCTGGAGAATTATGCTCAACCACACTGCCTGTGCTATAGAAATGGGGCAACAGAGCCTAGATGACAGTACATCTGTGTCCAATCTGATCGGTTGAAGATTTGAAGCCTACTGTTGAGAACTGCTCTGCAGGGAGGATTTATTTCATAATGCTCCTTGACAGTGTACCTGGTCACCCAAGAGTTCTGATGGAGGCATAGCAAGAGATTTTAATTTTTTTCTTGCCTGCTAGCTAACACAACATCCCTTCTGCAGGCCATGGAAAAAGGAGTAATTCTGACTTTCAAGTTTTCTTATTTAAGTAATACATGTTTGGGTGCCTGGGTGGCTCAGTCGGTTGAGCGTCCGACTTCGGCTCAGGTCATGATCTCGCGGTTTGTGAGTTCGAGCCCCGTGTCGGGCTCTGTGCTGACAGCTCAGAGCCTGGAACCTGCTTCGGATTCTGTGTCTCCTCCTCTCTCTGCCCCTCCCCTGCTCATGCTCTGTCTCTCTCCATCTCTCAATAATAAATAAACATTAAAGAAATTAAAAAAAAAAAGTAATACATGTTGTAGCTTGCCAGAGCCGCCGTGGCGATTCCTCTGATGGACCAGGGTAAAGTAAACTGGAAAGGATTCACCGTTTTTTGTTGTTGTTGTTTTGTTTTGTTTTAAAGTAAGCTCTAGGCCCAACATGGGGCTTGAACTCATGACCCTGAGATCAGGAGTCACGTGCTCTACAGACTGAGCCAGCCAGGTGCCCCAGGATTCACCATTTTTTTTTTTTTTTAATGCCATTAAGAACATTCGTGATTCGTGGGAAGAGGTCAAAATATCAACATTAACAAAGAGCTTGGAAGAAGTTGATTCTAACCCTCAGGGGTGACTTTGAGGAATTCAAGACTTCAGCAGAGGACATGACTGCAGATGTGGTGGAAACAGCAAAAGAACTAGAATTAGAACTGGAGCCTGAGAGGAACCCTCTTGCACTGCTGGTGGGAATGCAAGCTGGTGCAGCCACTCTGGAAAACAGGATGGAGGTTCCTCAAACAACTAAACATAGAACTACCCTACGGCCCAGCAATTGCACTCCTAGGCATTTATCCACGGGATACAGGTGTGCTGTTTCGGAGGGACACATGCACCCCCATGTTGACAGCAGCACTATCCACAACAGCCAAAGTATGGAAAGAACCCAAATGTCCATCGATGGATGAATGGATAAAGAAGATTGGGTATATATATATATATACAATGGAGTGTTACTCGGCAACCAAAAAGAATGAAATCTTGCCATTTACAATAGCATGGATGGAGCTAGAGTGTATTATGCTAAGCGAAATTAGCCAGTCTGAGAAAGACAAATATCATATGACTTCACTCATACGTGGAATTTAAGATACAAAACAGATGAACATTAAGGGAAAGGAAGCAAAAATCATATAAAAACAGGGAGGGGGACAAAACATAAAAGACTCTTAAATACAGAGAATAAACTGAGGGTTGCTGGAGGGGTTTTTGGTGGGGGTATGGGCTAAATGGGCAAGGGGCATTAAGGAAGACACTTGTTGGTAGGGCACATAGGTGGCTCAGTGGGTTAAGCATCCGACTTCGGCTCAGGTGATGATCTTGCGGTTTGTGAGTTCACGTCCCACGTCAGGCTCTGTGCTGACAGCTTGGAGCCTGGAGCCTGCTTCGGATTCTGTGTCTCCCTCTGTCTCTCTCTGCCTCTCCTCAACTCACACTCTGTCTCTCTCTCAAGAATAAATAAACATTGGGGCGCCTGGGTGGCTCAGTTGGTTAAGCGTCCGACTTCAGCTCAGGTCACGATCTCACACTCCGTGAGTTCGAGCCCTGCATCGGGCTCTGGGCTGATGGCTCAGAGCCTGGAGCCTGCTTCCAGTTCTGTGTCTCCCTCTCTCTCTGCCCCTCCCTCGTTCATGCTCTGTCTCAAAAATAAATAAACGTTAAAAAAATTAAAAAAAAAAGAATAAATAAACATTAAAATTTTTTTTTAATAAAAAAGAAAAGAGGAGGACACTTGTTGGGATGAGCACTGGGTGTTATAGGTAGGGGATGAATCATTGGATTCTACTCGTGAAATCATTCTTGCACTATACGCTGACTAACATGGATGTAAATTACAAAAAAAGAAAAAGAACAAGAAGAAAGAAATGGAGCCTGAAGACAGGACTGACTTCCTGCCTGCAATCTCATGATAAAACTTGAGCCGATGAGGCGTTGCTTCTGATGGATGAGCCAAGAAAGCGGTTTCTTGAGATGGGATCCTGTCCTGGTGAAGAGATGCCGTGAACACTGTTGAAACGACAGCAAGGGATTGAGACTATCACAGAGGCTTGGTTGATAAAGCAGTGACAGGGTTTGGGGGGATTGCCTCCAATTTTGAAAGGAGTTCAAAATTGTGGGTAAAATGCTATCAAGCAGCGTCCCGTGCTATGGAGAAGTCATTTGTGGAAGGTCGTGGCACACTCCCCTGTCGTCTTAGTTTAAGAAATTGCCACAGCCTCCCCGGCCTTCGGCGAGCACCACCCCGATCAGTCAGCAGCCATCAGCACTGAGACGGGATCCTCCACCAGCGAAAAGATTGTGACTCACTGGGAACTCAGATGCTCTGCAGCATTTTTCTTGTTTTTTGGCAGTAAAGGTATGTAGACTGTTTCTTTGGAAATCCTGCTATCGCATAGGCCGCAATATAGCGTCAACAGATGTGTTACATGCACTGGGAAGCCATAGATTCTTTTGACCACCTTTCCTGTGATATTTGCTTCATTGCAGTGGTATGGAACGGAGCCCACGCTACCTCTCAGGTATGCCTGTAGATAAAACCGTATCCGGTCAGTCCCCAAAGTGAGAACTTACGCCAGCCCAGAAATGACAGGAAATTCGAACAGGATTCCAGCAAACTGATCTGGACACAGAAACCCCAAGCCTGTGAGATTTATGGACCGGAGGAGGAGAGAATTTGATCCTCCAGAAGCAGAAACTGTACATCTCGGGCCCCTTACCGCTGATGTTAAAACTTAACACCTTAGATCATCGGGAGAAAATAATACTAATTTCAAAGGGTTTCACTTGACCAATAGCAACAAAGTGGACAAGACGATGGCCTACACTTCACATATCATACCTTAAAAGATCTCCATGGAGGGGCGCCTGGGTGGCGCAGTCGGTTAAGCGTCCGACTTCAGCCAGGTCACGATCTCGCGGTCCGTGAGTTCGAGCCCCGCGTCGGGCTCTGGGCTGATGGCTCAGAGCCTGGAGCCTGTTTCCGATTCTGTGTCTCCCTCTCTCTCTGCCCCTCCCCCGTTCATGCTCTGTCTCTCTCTGTCCCAAAAATAAATAAACGTCGAAAAAAAAATTTAAAAAAAAAAAAAAAGATCTCCATGGAAAACACCGGGAGGAGTAGTAATATAATAATGAAATTAGGACTATTAACTATTATGACGGAGACAGACACATTCACTGCTACCTGCAGAAGGGACGGAACAGGTTTTAAAAGGCAGTCTAAATGTACTGCAGTCTTCTGTACTGTATTTACAGGCCATAGAAACATAGAAGTGACTGATGAGAACAGCTGAGGAAATAAGTCAAGATTCCATTTGTGTCCATAAAGATAACAGGCCTCCACCGAATGTACATAGACCGTGCCAATCACCTTAGACCGCACAGACCTGAGGCCACAAGGTGCTACCGTCAGTCGAAACCATTTAGGACACCACCTTGCGAAACAAATTATGAAAAGACAAACCCAGTAGAAACCCCAGAAACTGCTTACAGTGGCAGAGAAATAGAAACAACCAATCTTTTAATGTAAATAGGCCTAAAGAAAAAAGAAACACCTGTCAACCCAGCAATCCATTTACTGTAAATACTAACCCCTTTATAAAGCCAAATCCCACTAACAGATAAGTCACCAATAACCGAAGGAGAGAAAACCCCAGGGGACCCTCAAAGGGACTCAGAGTCTCTGTCTCCTGGCTAAAGCCAGAAACATCCATCCATGTTACAGTAACCGTATCAATAGAAAACCCTCTTGTAAATAAAAATACTGCTTATACCACTATGCCGTTAGATACGGGGCCCAAGTAACAATGATACAGGATATCCTACTGATTTAGAACATTTTACCAATAAAAATGAAATACCTAAAGGACTGAGAGGTATTTAGTGACCGAATCGATTCCTAACAATTGATGACAGACCCCCCAATTTAGGAAACATCCTTGGAAAGCATGTAATAGGACATATTTAAATTAAGGAAAAAATTAGTGTGCCTACAATTTCACCATAGAACAACCCGGCTGGCCTGTGAAAAAGCCAGATGGGTCCTATTGGTTGACAGTAGCTTATATGATTTTAAACAACTGCTCTCCCCAAATTGGAGGAGTACCCCCGGATACAGGTGCTATCATAACCAAGATCACCACTGGATCTGGAACTTACTACAGGGTGATATGATAGGAAAAGATAGGATAAAATAGAGAGGGAAAGGATAGGAGCTGAGGTCCCAGGTGGGGAAAAACACCTATTTTGGAACAATGCTGGGAGTAGGTCTGAACACAGTAAACCCCCTCAGGCTTAAGGTTCCTCTTCAGAAAGTAACAGGCCCCACCTACTCCCCCTGAGGTTTCCCTCAGGAATTTGACAAAAGACCTCAGTTTGGTTTTAGGCTATCTCTCGTAATGGAATTGAGCCAATCAGGGATGGACCAGCCAGCACCTCGAGCTACCAGGCCAATAAGGGTAGGACCTGAGAGGGAAGTGGGGGGGTTAAGGGGTGAGGGGTGGGCTACCCAAAACCTTGTAAAACAAGGACCCTTGCTTAATGTCCTGGGCATTCAAAAGAGCTTTCGTACTATTCTTGCTTTTTTTTTTTTTTTTTTAATTTTTTTTTGTTAATGTTTATTCATTTTTGAGAGATGGAGGGAGACAGAGCATGAGTGGGGGAGAGGCAGACACAGAATCCAAAGCAGGCTCTAGGCTCCGAGCTGTCAGCACAGAGCCCGATGCAGGGCTTGAACTCACGAACTGTGAGATCATGACCTCAGCCGAAGTCTGACACCCAACCGACTGAGCCACCCAGGCGCCCCTATTCTTACTTTCTAGTCTTACACCCTAATAAACTTCTGCCTGCTGTTCATTTTATGACCACCTTTTCATTCTTCGAAGGAGCGAGACAATGAATCCCAAGTATCATGGCAAAAATGATCCTGCAACAGTGGTAGACTTCTCTGACATGCTGTTTGCTGTTGTAGTTGATGAGAAGAGCCAACCCATGACTAATCACATGGGAAGGCAGACAACGTGGGTTTACGAGGTTGCCTCAAGGACACCTTAACAGCCCAGTAATAAGCCACAATTTCTAACACGACATCCTACGGTTCTCCTAAAAATACAACAGACACACACACCAATATTTCCTATTTGATGACGTTCCTATTTATGGTGAGAACTTGGAAGAACAGACTAGGGTCAAAACCGTTAGTTGAATTTCTTACGGTAGCAAGATGGACCATCGAGCCAGGTAGGTAGAAGGGCCCCACACTAGAGTAAAATTTCTAGGTATAATTTAGTCCTCTGAAGGCAGAAAAATATCAGTCCAGTCATAGGCCCAAATGATAGAAACATTTGGATATTGGAAACAGCACACACTACACATGAGGGTAATATTAAAACACATTTATGAAAAAACTAGGAAAGGTAGGGTATTTAGGGGAATATTCAAGAGCCGGACTTGCTTTTCAAATGATAACATTTGAAAAATGCTATCAGACCTTTAATACACCGGCCCCAGCTGATGAGGATTCTAAACATCCACTGGAGTGCCTATACTCTTACTTGGGGGCGGGGGGGGGGGGGAGGAGGGGGGGGGGGGGGGGGGGGGGGGGGAGGAGAGAGAGAGAGAGAGAGAGAGAGAGTCTGCAACATGGAGGCTACGGACTAAAACACGCCAGAGCTTCAAATGTTACCAAATTGGGTTTGGGTTTGAGAAGTTTCAAGTGGAGCCCTCTTCCAGGGACGGCATTCTATCAGCATTCAGAATGATCCAGCATTTGACATCTGGTTGTGGGTTGTCCTACAGAATAGCCTCTAACAAAACTAGGCTGTCCCAAACCTCTGGTAATGTAGTCATTTACCTTCCTATCAAGAAGATTGGGAAAGCACCCGAACCCCCATGGGGTGTGCTGCCCAGACCGACTTGGAGGAGTTCATGCCTTGTGAGACCCTCAGTTATTTTGAGGTTGTCTAAAATGAAAAAACCTGGGGCGCCTGGGTGGCTCAGTTGGTTGGGTGGTCCGACTTCGGCTCAGGTCATGATCTCACAGTCCGTGAGTTCGAGCCCCCGCGTCGGGCTCTGTGCTGACAGCTCGGAGCCCGGAGCCCGCTTCGGATTCTGTGTCTCCCTCTCTCTCTCTGCCCCTCCCCTGCTCATGCTCTGTCTCTCTCTGTCTCAAAAATAAATAAAAACATTAAAAAAAATGAAGTAAATAAAATAAAATGAAAAAACCTGTCAATAAGGTTTGGTGGTTCCCTGTGTGCTAAGTGTGTTTGCGACAGGATCAAGTATGCTTCCTTTTATTTATTTTTATTTTTTTTTTTATTTTGAGATAGAGTGCAAGTGGGGGAGGGGCAGAGAGAGAGGGAGAGAGAATCCCAAGCAGGCTCCGTGCTGATCCTGACCCCGGGCTCCATCTCGGGAACCATGAGGTCATGACCTGAGCCGAAACCAAGAGTCAGATGTTTAATGGACTGAGCCGCCCAGGCGCTCCAAGGAGTTTTATTTAAATATTCTATCCAGTTGTTTTCTTTGTCTTTGGTGGCAGGGTTGGTCTGAACCACCTAGTTGTGCTATTACCAAAAGCTGAAGTCCTTAATTTTTTCCTCAATAAAAAAATATATGTTGATTGCCTTGAAATCTATTGCTTTCAACCTTTGGGGAAACATCTTTTTTTTTTTTTTTTTTTTTTTTTTCTTGTATACCTCTTTCCCTTTCCGTCCCTGATGGTTACTCTGTAGACCCTCTGTGCAACCATAATCCTAGGAATTTCTTTTGATGTCAGCTTTGGATTTCCCTTTGATTTTCTTCTCAGTTAAGTTTCCTGGGTCTGTAGTCTGTGTTTACACATGTAAATTTATTCCCTGTTTTGGTGAAGCAGATCATCTAATAGTTCTATCAAGTTAAAAATAAATGACACTGGCAGAGACATCCTGAGGACCAGAGCTGACATGCCCGTCTCTCAAATCACACCGTCACAATCAGGATGGCTTTTCAGTTGTTATTTGGACGTTATGACTTCACTATTTGCTGTCCTGTGAGGAGTCTCCTATTTCAGCACTCTTTCTCAGATTATTCCTACGTTTTAGTGGAAACAAGTTAACTGGGTAGTGTAGTACATAGAATAATGGCTCCCCAAAGATGTCCGCATTCTAATCTCTGAAACTTGTAAATCTATATCTTTCAGTGACAAACGAGACTGCAGATCTGAGTAAATTAAGGATCTTAGAATAGGGAGGCTGTTCTGGGTTATCCAGGTGGCTCCAATGTAATTATAGGAGGTAGGTAATTAAAAAGGAGGTAGGAGGTATGATAGAGACAGAGAGAGAGAAAGAGAGAGAAAGTGTTGGTTCTATAGATGGAGGAAGGGGCCGCAAGCCAAGAAATGCCACAGTCTCTAGAAGCTAGGGAAGTTGAGGACCTGATTCTCCCCCAGAGACTCTGGAAGGACAGCCCTGCCAATGCTTTTATTTGGGAATTCTGATCTCTGGAACTGTAAGAGAATAACGTTGAGTTTTAAGTTTTAAGCCACTAAATTTGTGACAATACGCTACAGCAGCAATAGAAAACTAACACAGGTGGTGATTCTTTTCAGATCTTACAAGTCTTAAAATGTCTATATTCATTCTTCACATTGATTGCTTGGCTGATCATATCATTCTAGGTTGGAAGTCCTTTCCCTCAACACACTGAACACATTTTTTCCACTGTCTTCTTTCTTCAAACACTGTTGAGAAGCCTAGAGTCATTTTTATTATGATTTCTTATATGTGACCTTCCCCCTGCCCCCACCCCAGACACTCAGAATATTGTCTCTTTGTTTTTAATGTTCCATTACTTCACAATGCTTGGGGCTCTAACTGTATAAAATTCTGTATGTCAGAAACCTGGTGCTTTTAAGCTCCATAAATCAATTTTGAAGGCAAAAAAAACAAAAACAAAAACAAAAACAAAAACAAAAAACTGGGGAATAAGGCTATTATCATTATAATATAAATATATACTTAGAAACTCTTACAAATCAATATGAAAAAACTCAAATTCTTCAAAAGAAAAACTAAAACCAGTAATGCACAAACGAATACAATAATGGGTGGGAGACATGAAAAACCCCATAGCCTTCCTAGAAAGAAAATACATGCAAATTAAAACTGTGAGAAATTATTTTTCACTTTTTCAATTGGTGAAGATTAAAAAAAATACAGCCAATGTTGGTTAAGTTTTCACCACTTTTATACACCGTTGATAGAAATGTAAAGTCATACATTCTTCTGGATGGGGCGTAATTTTGCAAGTCAGATCCAAAACTGTAAAAAATGGTTATGTCCTGGGGGCACCTGGGTGGCTCAGTTGGTTCAGTGTCTGACTTCAGCTCAGGTCATGATCTCATGGCTCTTGAGTTCGAGTCCCTCGTCAGTCTCTGAGCAGTGACTGCTCTCAGCATCTCTGTGCCTGCTTGGAATTTTCTGTCTTCCTCTCCTTCTGTGCCTTCCCTACTCTCATGCTCCTTCTCTCTCTCTCCCAAAAATAAATAACGAAACTTAAAAAAAGTTATGGCATAAAAATTATGGTCTAAAAAGTGGCTAGTATTGTTAAGAAGCTGACTCATGGGGAACTGAAGTGAGATTTGGTGGAAAAGAAAAAGTTTTAAAAAATAATTCTTTGGACTCTATGCTTTGTTACCGGTAAGGTTGATTTCTTTCTAGGGATGAACTATTTCTCCTTCCAGACTTTGAGAGGATACAAAGAAAGGCTTTAAGCAATGACAATAAAATAATAATTATAGCAATAGCAGCTAGCATTGAATACTTACTGTGCGCCAGGTAACCTGTCAAGTATTCAATATATTTTATTTAATTTCTGCAGTAAACCTTTGGGGTAGGTAGTATTACTTACCTTTAGATGTGAAGAGTGACGCTTGGAGATGTTGAACAAACGGCCCAAGGTCACACAGATAATAAATGTTGAAGTTGGAATTCAAAGTTTGTTGGCCACCGACACGTTTGTGCCGACGTTCATATGTTGAAACCCTAATCCCCAACGTGAGGGTATTTGGAGGTGGTGCTTTGGGGAAGAAACAGATCATGATGAGAGTAGTGCCTTTATAAGAAGAGACTCAGGAGACTTGCTTCTGACTCCTCCCCACCATGTGAGGATATGAGACGGCCGTCTGCAAACTAGGAAGAGGGCCCTCGCCAAGTATGAAATATGTCAGCACCTCAGTGTGGGACTTTCCAGCCCTCAGGACTGTGAAGAATCGGGGCGCCTGGGTGGCTCAGTCGGTTAAGTGTCCGACTTCGGCTCAGGTCATGATCTCACGGTCCGTGGGTTTGAGCCCCACATGGGCGTAGGGCTCTGCGCGGACAGCTCAGAGCCTGGAGCCTGCTTCGGATTCTGACTCTGCCTCTCCCTCACTTGCAGTCTGCCTCTCTCTCTCTCAAAAATAAATGCACATTAAAAGAAAAAAAGAACTGTGAGGAATACATCGTTGTTTAATCCCCAGTCTATGGTATTTTTGTCATAGCAGCTGAGGCAGACCAAGACACTGGGATACTAGACATTCTTATCCACTGGATAATGCCTCAAGTAAGTAAACAAACTTAAAACAGTATGGGTGGGAAAATCCCATTTTGTTTGTGTTTTTTTGTTAGTGGATCTTTTTTATTCAGGAAAAACAAAACAAAACAGTTTTCCAACCACACGGAGGAGGGGTATGGGTAGGGGGAGGTGTCCGTCCATCCAGCCCCAGCCCCCAGCTCATGTGGGGTAATGGCCCCCCAAATAAAAACGGTGCCTGTGTATGGGAAGGAGAGGGGTGAAAAAGCAGTAGGGAGAGGTGGGCAAGGAGACGGACAGACGAGGTCAGTACCGGGAATGCTGACGCGTGGGAGGCCGTTTCGTAACACTTCTTGTCGATCGCACCACCCTGGACACCCTTGTCCCTCAGCAGGATGGGCGTCTTGGAAGTCACGGTGACAGTGACGTTGAAAGTGGAGTTGTGCAGGTGCTCCTGGTATGAAAACCCACGGTAAATCCCCTGTCCTGCAGCAGCGAGTCCAGATTAAAAGAACATTTCTGGCTCCCGGGTGTCAGCCTATTCACGAAAAAACCTGACTGGTCCTGGCCAACCGGGACACCAGTCTCAGCTGGCATGGTGTTGACGGATGTTTGGTTTTCCCGGGACGGTGGCCCAGACCGAGGGCGACTCCTCATAGCCCACGATGGTCTTGTCCTGACTGGTGCCGCCTGCGGTGAGGTCGTGGATGTGGGTGTTCACCCACCTGGGTGCTGCTGCTGGGGCCACCCGGGCGGGGCTCTCGCTGGGCTGGGGGGCTCTGGCTGGCAGGGGGGGCAGGCTGAGAGCTCGGCACTGCCCTACCCCTACAGACCGGCTCTGCTCATTGAGCCACAGCCCTCACACCGCCCCTGAAATCCCATTTTTGTATATAATAAGCCGCTCAGCAAGGTAGAATTTTGTTTTAATTAGTAGAGAAACTACCATTTAAAATTAATAGCCGTGGGGCACCTGGCTGGCTCAGTCGGAAGAGCATGCAACTTGTGATCTCTGGGTTGTGAGTTCGAGCCCCTCTACATTTTGTGTAGGGACTACTAAAAACAATAAATACGTAAACTTAAAAAACAAAGGGACAGCTGTATCTCTGTTAGTCGAGGTCTCCCACTACTCCTTTGTCCTGGAAGGAGGATTCCTTTCAATTAGGTGGAGTAAGGGAAGCAGGGGAAAGGTGGAGCTGGCACCCTGGGGGGTGGTCGAGGCTGCTCCTCTTGTCCTGTTCTTTGGTACAAGAGTTTGCTGGGAGAAGGTTTGCAAAGTTTCCCGAAGACTTCTGGAGGCTTCTGGGAGGTGTTCAATGTGAGGCTTTATACGTTGTGAAAGGATTCCCACCTTCCATCGCTTTTGTGTCAGTGTGAGAACACCTAAGTTCTCTCAGCAGATTTCAACTACATAATTCGGTAGTTTAAACTATAGGCATCGTGCCATCGGTAGATCCTCGGACCTTGTTCCTCTCGTAAGGGAAAGTTTGTGCCCTTTGCCAAGCTGCCCTTATCTCCCCCCTGCCCAGCCTCTGGCAACCACTATTCTACTATGTTTCTATGAGTTTTGCTTTTTAATTCTTTTCTTGAGTCCACACATAGATGATACAATGCACTGTTTGTCCTCCTCTGTCTGGTTTATTTCACTTAGGGTGATGCCTTCCATGTTCACTCATGTTGTTGCATATGGCGGGGTTACCTTCTTTTTATGGCTGAATATATATATATATATGTATATATATAATTAAATATATTATATATTATCTTATTTCAATATATAATATATATTTATTTTATAAATATAAAATATACATAGAAAAAGGTATTTATAAACATTATAGGCATAAAATCCTAGACACTTAGGTTGTTTCCATACCATGCTGTGATGACTATTGGGGTACAGACACCTCTTTGAGCTGATGATTTTGTTGCTTTGCATACATGCCCAAAAGTAGGATTGCTGGATCACAGGGTAGTTCTACTTCTAACTTCTTGATGAAACTTCATTTGGTTTTCCAGAGTGGCTGTACCAGTTTGTACCTCCAACAAATGTGCAAGGGTTGCCTTTTCTCCACATCCTTGCTAGCATTTAGTATTTCTCGTCTTTTTGACAATAGCTGTTCTAACAGGTATGGGACGATATCTCACTGTAGTTTTGGTTCGCATTTCCCTGATGATTAGTGAGCATCTTTACATGTACCCATTGGCCATTTGTATGTTTTCTTTGGGAAAATGTCTATTCAGGTCTTCTGCCTGTTTTTTTTTTTTTTTTTTTTTTTTATTGAGTTATATGTTTTGCTTGTTTTTGCCATTGAGTTGATGAGTTCCTTATATATTTTGGATATTAGCCCTTCTTGGACATATGGTTTGTAAATATTTTCTCCTATTCCAAAGGTTGCCTTTTAGTTTTGTTGATGGTTTCTTATTCTGTGCTTTTTAGTTTGATATAGTCTCACTTCTTTATTTTTGCTTCTGTTGCCTTTGCTCTTGGTGTCCTGTCCAAAAAATGATCACCGAGACCAATATCAAGGAGCTTATCTCCTATGTTTTCTTCTAAGAGTTTTATGGTTTCCAGTCTTTTTTTTTTTTTTAACGTTTATTTATTTTTGAGACAGAGAGAGACAGAGCATAAGCGGGGGAGGGTCAGAGAGAGAGGGAGACACAGAATCCGAAGCAGGCTCCAGGCTCTGAGCCATCAGCACAGAGCCTGACGTAGGGCTCGAACCCACAAACTGCGAGATCATGACCTGAGCCAAAGTCGGACGCCCAACCGACTGACCCACCCAGGCATCCCCTATGGTTTCCGGTCATAAATTCAAGTCGTTAATCCGTTTTGAGTTGATGTTTTGGTATAGTCTAAGATAGGGATCTAGTTTCATTCTTTTGCAGGTGGATATATGATTTTCCCAACACCATTTATTGATGGGACTATCCTTTCCTCATTGTATATTCTTGGCTCCTTTGTCAAAAATTAATTGACCAAATACAAACGGATTTATTTCTGTGCTCTCTGTTATGTTCCATTGATCTATGTATCTGGTATTTATGCCAATACTACACGGAATTGATTGCTATAGTTTTGTAATATAGCTTTAAATCAGAAACAGTGATGCCTCCAGGGGCGCCTGGGTGGCTCAGTTGGTTAAGCAACTGACTCTTGATTTCAGCTCAGATCATGATCTCATGGGCTGGAGATCAAGACCCTGTAACTGGGCACCGAGGTGGAGCTTTCTAAGGATTCTCTCTCTCCCTCCCTCTATCTCTTAAAAGAAAAGAAAAGAGGGGTGCCTGGGTGGCTCAGTCGGTTGAGCGTCGGGCTTCGGCTCAGGTCATGATCTCACAGTTTGTGGGTTCGAGCCCCACATTGGGCTCCGTGCTGACAGCTTAGAGCCTGGAGCCTGCTTTGAATTCTGTGTCTCCCTCTCTCTCTGCTCCTCCCCCACTCATGCTCTGTCTCTCTGTCTCCATCAAAAATAAATAAAAACATTTTAAAAAAGAAAAAGAAAAGAGAGAAAGAAAGAAAGCAAGCCTCCAGCTTTGTTCATTCTCCAGATTTTGGGGGCTATTTGGAGTCTTTTGTAATTTCATATGAATTTTAGGATTACTTTTTCTATTTCTGTAAAAAATGCCATTGGAATTTTGATAGATTGCATTAAATCTATAGATGGCTCTGGGCATTATGGATATTTTAATGATACAACTCTTCTAATCCGTGAACACAGGCTAGCTTTACATTCTTGCATGTGTTCTTTACTGTCTTTCATCGGTGTTTTATAGTTTTGAGTGTGTAGCTTTTTCATCTCCTTGGTTAAATTTATTCCTAAGTATTTTATTATTTTTGATACTATTGTAAATGAGATTGCTTTCTTAATTTCTCTCCAATAGTTCCAATAGTGTATAGGAATGCAATTGATTTTTATACATTTTGTATCTTGCAACTTTATTAAATTGTCCATGTTTCATTCTTTTTTAAATTTTTTTAATGTTTATTCATTTTTTGATAGAGAGAGACAGAGCGTGAGTGGGGGTGGGTGGGCAGAGAGAGAGGGAGATACAGAATCCAAAGCAGTCTCCAGGCTCCGAGCTGTCAGCACAGAGCCCCACGGGGGGTTCCAACTCACAAACCGTGAGATCATGACCTGAGCCGAAGTCGGACGCTTAACTGACTGAGCCACCCAGGCCCCCCTCCATGTTTCATTCTTAAAGCCAATTATAAGCAAGGCTAATCCTTTGGGTTCTCTTCCTGAGCCTACCATGGAAGGACAGAAACATACAGTACATATGATGTACTATGTATACCGGTTAAATACATACGTAGTAGAACCTATAGTATATATATATATACACACTATATATATATATATATATATATATACTATATATATATATACATTTTTTTTTATTTTGTTTATATATATATACACACTATGAGCACTTACAACTCAATAAGAAATGAGTAACCCAATAGAAAAATGGCAAAAGGCTAAAATCAAGCAGCTAACAGAAACAACAGAAATAACTCACACTTAAAAAGAGTTTTTATTTCATTCATAAACAATTTATTAAACATGACGATTAAAAACATAGAGAGATGCTACTTTTCATCTAACAGGTTAATAAGGAGCAGGATAAAATTGTCAAGACTGCTAAAAATTCATGAACGTTTTCCAACTATTTTTTGTTTATATATTATTTAATTTAAGGTGGATTCATTTGTAGGTAATACAAAACCCAACTCAAACGGGTTCAAACAACGGGGATTTGCTGAGTGGTGGACCGGATCCCAGAGACAGGACAGGCTTCAGCTCTGGTTTGATTCAGCAGCGCCGTGACGTCATCGGTTTCTTTAGAGTTCTCCTCTCTGACTTCTGGCATGTCAGTTTCATCCAAAGGCTGATTCCCCATCAAGGTCCCAAGATGGTGACCAAAAACTCCCCAAGTACGGTCGACACGTGCATTCTTTATGCCATAGGGCAACTTTGAAAACCTTTCTACAGGGAGTTCTCCTTGATAGGCAAATCCTTAATTCACCAATACGGAGTCCAGAAATTCCGTTTCCCAGCCTCCCTCGCAGCTCTGCCGATGCCCTTCCAGACATTCAAGTGCAACTTAGTGACACAAGCCTGCAAGAACCATGCAGAAATCCTCCAGGTAAGGGTGGCAGCACTAGCTGCACAGGCTAGGGTTGCAGAGGCTCGGGGGTGGGGTGGGGTGGGGGACCCTAGGGCCCAGCACCCCTTGCCAGTGTGGTACTTGTGCTCAGTGGGCCAGCAGTTTCTCCAAAACTCTGGAACAGTTATGCAGTAGGATGTAGTCTGCTGTGTCCCCCTGAGGCCTGATTCTCGGGCCTTCCCAGACACTCTCTCAACTCCCTGAAATCCTTTAACAAATTCCTTTTCTGTTTAAAGTATCCACAGTTCATTTCTACTGTGCAAAAGGAAGAACTCTGACATACAGAGAAATGTTCCCTCATCACGTCTGGGGAAAGAAAGGTCGCAGTCAGAAATTCTCTCAAAGGAGCAAGATGTGGGGCACCCGGCTGGCTGACTTGGTTGAGTGTCCAATTTTGGCCTAGGTCACGATCTCGCGGTTCCTGTGTTAGGCTGCCAGGTGGGGCTCTGCCCTGTGGGGCTGGCTGCACGGAGCCTGCTTCAGCTTCTCTGTCTCCCTGTCTCCGCCCTCCCCTGCTTGCACTCTCTCTTTCAAAACTAAATAAACATTAAAAAAAAAAAAAAGAGCAAAACGTTTCCTTCTCGGATGCCTCTGGCAAACCTTTTTTCTCAAAAGCCAGAATTGTGGGGTTTTTTTTGTTTTGTTTTGTTTTTGTTTTTTTTTCTGAATTACTGGGGCTCGAAGGTGGGATTACACTCATGATGGAAGGCTCAAGCCACGTATCTATCCCTTAAGGCTTAAGACGAAGGACAAAGAGAGACAAGTGAGAACAGTCGGGTGACGATCAGAATATTAAAGAAGGATGAAAAAGTGAAGGCGTGTGGGAGGGAGGCTGACCTTGAGGTCTACCAGAAAAAGCTTATCTTAAACTCCTTAGTTGTCTCTGTACCCGGCTCTTCACACATATATTCCTCTTTGGTGCTCTCATCTCTGCATGAACACTTGTCATGTTGCCGGTCACCGCTTGGAACTTCTGGAAACAGTCACCAGGACAGAATGAAGCTTCCTCTTTCTGTGGTCAGAAGAGGTGTGAGTGAGGGGCCAGTTCCTTGTTTCCTCAATCTCCCTTTGGTAAGAATTGGGGCAATAAAAAGAATGACAATGCCTTTCTCCTTAGTTTAATGGAACAGTCCTTATGAAATTCAATGCTCATTGTTATACTCTATTTCCTACTTCTTGTCCCCTATTTTTAGGCACCAATCTCTGTCAACAATGCTTCTTTCTCCCCTCTCAAAGCCGGTCTTCGTTCATTCTTTGAAACAGCCCACCCCTTCCAACGGATTGGACTGTATTCCCGGCAGTGTCCTCACAATTCGGAGCCTGTTCTGAACAGTACATTTCCCAAGAGTGAATCTCACCCTCGGGACTACTGACATTTTAGGCTGGGTCAGTTTTTGCTGTGGGGCCCAGTACAGTGCGTGTAGGTAGCATCACTGGCTTCTACTCTACCCTCCGGATGCCAGCAGCATCCCTCCCCTGTCATCCTCCACCCCCTCGAGTTGTTAAAACCCAAAATGTCCCAGACACTGCTGAATGTTCTCTCGGGGACAGAATTTCTTCTCCCTGAGAACCACTACACAAATGCCGTGGGGAGTAAGAGCAGTGAAGTCCTCTCATAGTCCGAGTGACCGTGGGGAACTTGGACTAGCCAGGCCCCACACAAACTACAAAGTGGGTGAAAGAACTCACTTCTGGGACTTGTGGATGAGTCACTTTGTTCTCTTAAAGGTGCTGGAGGTTACTGTTGAATCATCACCTCCCAAAGACGAATATTAATTTTCATAGAGTACACCCTGACATCAAAGTGGAGTATACTTTTTCATCTGCCCCATAATTTGCAAGGCCACGTCTCTCTTAATGACGCATTACACATTATTACTTTTAATCGACCTACCTTGCTTCCAAATGTATCTTCTTCGGATCATTCCTGGGCAATATTCCTTTTAATTCCCTTAGATTTGGCCCAAAGAGTCGAAATTATTACTTGGAAATTTAATCTTGTAGTTTTTTTTTTTTTTTTGATGGTGGTTGTTATTTGGCATATGGTACATATGTATTTGGTACATGAATTTTAGGTTGTCTGATACACAGTTATTAAAAACTTTTAATTGTAGCCTTTTTTTTTTTTTTCCTGGAAAACGTCATCCTTTAGTATGATGAAGTGTCCTCCATCGTGTTTAAGTCTTTTTGGCTTGCATCGTCTGACAGCAAGATAACCACCTTTGCATTCTTATTGTTTCGTTTGTCTTGTGTATCTTTGTCTAGTCTTATTTATCCTTTCTGAATCACTTCGTTTAAGTGTATCGCCTCTAGGTGACTTTTGAGGCATCATAAACCATACCAGAACTTAGTGGCTTAAATCAAGAGCCATTCAGGTCATAATTCTGTTGTTTGGTTGGCGCGTGTCGTCTGGGCTGGCTCAGCTAATCTCTGCTGGGCTTGCTCATGTGTTTGAGGTCAGCAATGGGGCTGGCCGGTGGCTGGATTCTCTGAGATAGCTTTGCTCACACGTCTAACAGCTAGCTGGTTGTCGGCTAGGCCTGGGAGAGTGACTGGGCCATGGGTCTTTCGTAATCCAGCAGGCTAAACTGCACACTCAGAAGTCACAGGGTCTCAAGTGCAGCACGAAGGGACCAGCCCTGATGACTGAAGGGTCACTTGCATTCCAACTGCTGATGCCCCACTGGCCAAAGCAATTCACAGCAACAACCCAGACTTAAGGGCTGGAGGAAAAGACTCCACGGCTTGATGGGAAAGATTTTGCACATGGCAAAGTCACAGATGAAGGGAGGGTAAGAATTTGTGGCCGATTTTATCATCTATCATATCTAGGTTTTCCTTTGCAAGTCAACATAAAAGTCTTCTCCTTTCAATGGTTGATTTAAACCCAATTACATTTATGATTGTTATGTTCAATCTCAATTTTGTCACACTTTTCAGTGCTTTACTTGTTGAGTGTATCATTATTTTTACTGTTTTTCCCCATTTGGCCTATTTGCTCTTTTTAATTTTCTTCCTCCTTCCTTCCTTCCTTCCTTCCTTCCTTCTCTTTCTTTCCTTCTCTTTCTTTCTTTCTTTTTCTCTTTCCTTTTCTTTCCTTTCTTCCTTCCTTTTCTTTCCTTTTTCTTTCTTTCCTTTCTTTACTTTTCTTTCTTCCTTTTCTTTCCTTTTTCTCTTTCCTTTCTTTCTTCCTTCCTTTTCTTTCTTTCTTCCTTCCTTCCTTCCTTCCTTCCTCCCTCCCTCCCTCCTTCTCTCTCTCTCTCTTTCTTTGAGAGACAGAATCTTAAGCAGGATCCACATCCAGCCTGGGACCTGCTGTGGGGCTTGATCTCATACCATGCATGCAATCATGACTTGAGCAGAAATCAAGAGTTGGATGCCCAAATGGCTAAGCCACCCAGGTGCCCCTTCTTTTGGTGTTTATGCATATATTTTACCTTATTTGTTTATTTTGTATTACTTGATTTTATTTTACACTAGGTGGTGGGCACAAAGCAATCCTCTTAATAAAGTTGACAATTAGCTTCACTCAGAACATTTTTAATAATGCACATTAAAAAAAAAGTATTCATTTTACAAATTGTTCTGCAATCCAAATATACAATAGCTTGGAAAACAACATTTAGAAAACAAAAGCCAATGTAAAAAGACAGATTAAATCAACTAGAGCAGCACAGGTTTTATATGGCTCTGATCTTCCAGTTTCCTTGCTGCATCGTCAATGTCAGAAATCTGTTCCTTCAGCTGGCTCCATTGCTCAGGATTTAAAGAAATACCTTTTCTTCCTGGTTTCATTTCACCTTCCGGATCCACCCAATATTCTCTAACATCAATTAGGACTTTCCCTTTAAAGTCTGGAACACTGACATACCTCGTTTTCCCAATCTGAAACTAGTTATCATCTCCGCTGCTGCTCTGCTTAGAGGATGACAGGGCTCTTCAAGTCTCACCAGTCTGTGGCTTTACAGGTTTTTCCGGAGTAGCTTGCTTTTCCTGCTTTAACTTTTTGTCAACCTCACTGTCAGAATCAGTGCCAGAAAAGCTTGCAGAAACAAGTTCCTTTGGTTTAGGTATCGCCCCGCTCTTGCAGCCGAACAGCCTTCTGCTCGCTTGCTTGTAACTCTTTTTTAGGTAAGCTTTAGATCAGCATGGAGCCCAACGTGGGGGTTTGGGGGTTGAGCTCACGACCCTGAGATCAAGTGTGTACACACACTTGAAGGTTCACCTTTTTACTAATGCCTTTTTCTTAATTATTTGGTCTCCTTTTTCCTTACTTCCTTCTGCTATTTGGTTTGTCAGGTTAAAATGACATCTGATGGTATCATTTAAATATTTTTGGATTTCCATCACCCACTCACCAGATTACTTATTCTACTTTTCCTTTCTGATATTTGCAATGTACTATGAAATAGACCCAAAAACTAAGATAGATTAATGGACAGATGGACAGAGGGATGATTAGATAGATGTGTGATAAAGACAGATACATGTCATAATAAGATGTTAATGTTAGAATCTTGTGGTGGATATGTAGGTGTTCTCTTTAAAATTCTATACCGTTTGGGGCACCTGGGTGGCTCAGTCGGTTGAGCATCCGACTTCGGCTCAGGTCATGATCTCACTGTCCGTGAGTTTGAGCCCCGTGTCGGGCTCTTGCTGACAGCTCAGAGCCTGGAGCCTGCTTCGGATTCTGTGTCTCCCCCTCTCTCTGACCCTCCCCCATTCATGCTCTGTCTCTCTCTGTCTCAAAAATAAATAAACATTAAAAAAAATAAATAAATAAAATTCTGTACTGTTTAAAAATTTAAAAATTAAAGCGTAGGGGTAAAAGAACCTAGGAGCCAGCCTGAAGGTGTTTCCATTGGCCAAATCTTTTTTTTTCCTCCGTACCAGTAATAATTTATTTTTTTATTTTTTATTTTTTTCAATGTATGAAGTTTATTGTCAAATTGGTTTCCATACAACACCCAGTGCTCCTCCCAAAAGGTGCCCTCCTCAATACCCATCACCCACCCTCCCCTCCCTCCCACCCCCCCTCAACCCTCAGTTTGTTCTCAGTTTTTATGAGTCTCTTATGCTTTGGCTCTCTCCCACTCTAACCTCCTTTTTCCATTGGCCAAATCTTAAACAAAATACAGTATCAAAATACATAATGATAGGAGTAGATTATAATCTATGAGTCCATGATGATGTGAACAAATTCATAACTGAATGAATAATAAATGGGAAAAAAAAGAAAACTCTCCTGTAAACTTACTTACAGAACAATGCCAACTAATAAATGTGGGAGGAATGAGGGCTAAGAAAATTTCCATTTTGCAATCGTCATAGCAATAATAGGTTCAGGGAAGAATCATCAAAGCAAGAAAAAAAATCAGTGGAAAAATGTTTAAGGAGGAACAATATATTTATACAGTCTCAAAGTATAGTCCCACAAATTACTTGTTAATTACAAAGAGAAAATGACTTTTCCAGGAAGAAAAATGGTGGACATCACCTTCAAAAATTAGCGTTTAGGGGTACCTGGCTGGCTCAGTCGGTAGAGCGTGCAAGTCTTGATCTTGGGGTTAAGTTTGAGCCCCATGTTGGGTGTAGAGATTTCTTACGAATAAAATCTTAAACAAATTAGGGTTTATTACGAGTGTGAAATTTGTTAATAGCATACAAAGCTATGCACTACGATGTATTTCCTTACTTGCTCAGTCTTTTTTCGTAGAGTATCACTGCCATTCTTTTCTTCTTCCTGATATACTTTTTTCTGAAAGCTCCATCATATCAGGTATTGTGTCTAATCCCACCAATCTCTCTCTCTTTTTTTTTCTCTTTGGGACCTTCCTTCTGGAGGCCTTCATCCTCCTGCTTCAATCTGGGCTGGCTACTCTTTAGGTCTGTTGCCCCACTGCCCTTTTAGGCCTTTCCTTAACTGTTCTCTTCTTATAAACCATCCTCTGTGAGAGTAGAATCAAGACCTCTGTAAATATATACAATGCATTGATCAATTGGCTGCAGAATGCTCTTGATTTAAATTTTGCTTGGCATACAGTAGGAACTCAGAGATACTTGCTGAATGACTTAGTATGATCATCCAAATGTTACAAATGCTTTGTACCATGAAGTTTACAGGTTTGTTTTTTAACACACGGTCATAAATATTAAATAAGCAAAGACAAGAGAAATTACGCATACTTTGCGTATATGCATAATTTTCTTACAAGGAACTCAAGTTTGTTTAGTATGAAGAGGTCCTAGTAACACTTACTGACTGCTCCCTGAATCTGAAACAGAGCTAATGAACGCTGCAGGGAACAGACGAGACACACATTCTTGTGTAGCTGTAAAAGCAAATTCACAGAAAAGTCAGGGTGATGGGGTGATGGTGTTCCTTGCTCAAGTTGAAATGCTTAAACAAAGACTGGATTTTAGTGAAAATAGGAGTCTTGAAACATGCCCTCAGTGTTCAGATACTCATAATTTTCAGCTTTCCCAAAATACTTACTTCTATTCATTTTTTTCAAAATAATTCTGATACTTTATTCTTAGAGGTTATCTTACCCAAGTAAAGTGACTCTCGTCTAGGAGAGACACTAGTGGCAAGGGGCAGTAGTTATTATTATTATTTTTTTAATTTTTTTCAACGTTTATTTATTTTTGGGACAGAGAGAGACAGAGCATGAACGGGGGAGGAGCAGAGAGAGAGGGAGACACAGAATCGGAAACAGGCTCCAGGCTCCGAGCCATCAGCCCAGAGCCTGATGCGGGGCTCGAACTCACGGACCGCGAGATCGTGACCTGGCTGAAGTCGGACGCTTAACCGACTGCGCCACCCAGGCGCCCCAATAGTTATTTAAATAGCTGTGAACGGTATCAGAGAACTGGCAACTGATGGAAACACGAACAACAGTATTTGGGATGAGAGAGAGGGCTTACCTAGGGAGTAACTCGAGATAAAAGGTTTAATAGTTTCCCTATTTCTCTTTAAAAATTTTGCTGCTATGTGGACAAAATTTACATACCCATATGTGACACATGAGTAATTTTCTTTTTTTGCATACGTGTTGCATTTTTTGGAAAGTTAAATATGCAAACAGATTAAAGACACAAATATTCTCTATTACGTGTTGCAAAAAAACCAGTGCTCCTGCCCCACACCATTTTCTGCTTTCCATTCCTTACGCAGGAGACGTAACGTGACATCCTTGCTACTCTTGATTTCATCGTCTGTTTGTTTCTACTTCTCTCCTATCCTTGAGGCCCCTGTCCCTTACCTACGCAACACTCTAGAGTGTGGAGTAAGGAAGTAATGACATCTCGTTTACCTTCTGCCCTTTACCCTCTCACTCTTCCTCTCAGCCCCCAAAGGGCTTCTCTTTCTTGCAGTGCACGAACTTTCCTTACACCAAACCCTTGTCCTATTTACTCTTTCATTCATTCATTGTAAACACTCTCTTTTGTGGCCTTATGGGCTTGGTTTATATCAGCCTCTTTCCTCCCAAACAAAGCTGGACTCCTCCCAAAATAACAAGTGCTTACTTTCAGGCTATTGTCTCAATATGGACTTCAAAAACTCTTATTTTGAAATTCAAACCTGTTTTCATCGGGTTTGCTCCTTCCAAAGATGCAAGTATTTCCACTGGTTCAATCGGTGGGGTGACGATGGGCCCACCAGAACTATAGATTATCAGGGAGAAAAATCTCCTGATTTAACATCCCCCCAAAACATTACACTGAGGCTACTATACTCTAAGAATGTATTTTATGGAGTTTCATTACACAGATGGAATATCAATGTTGCCACTAGCAAGTTCGGAAGCAGTGAAACTCATCCTTGGGATGCATCACCGGTGCTCCTTAACATCCAGCCCTCCCTTCCTTCCTGGGCACCAAGAAGACTATCCTTCCCAGTCCCACTGCATTTTGATGGGGCCAGGTGAGAGGTTCTAGCCAGTGAAATGTGAGCGGAAGTGACGGCTGAGGCAGTGAGAAACTGCTGTGTGATGCCATAGATTTCCTCTTCCCCTTTGAAAGTGGTGTCTCATGTTGAGATAATTGAGTTATAAGATCAACGTAGTCTGGATCACTAAGACGCTACTTGGAGGACAGTGACCCTGGAGAGTTTACGATGTTAAGATACTGAGATTCTGAAATTGTTTTTCAGTGTTTACAAAGCAACTTTATTGATGTGTGAACATGCTTGACAGAATATGAAGAAAAGAAAAAAATAATGAGATACAAAATTGCACACACAGAGACATGAGAATTATCCAAAGAAAATATATGTGCAGAGAGAAGGAAGTGCAAAGAACTTTGCTTAAAGAAAACATCCAGGTTGTGGAATCGCAGCGTTTTATTTTACATGTGATTCTTCAAATGTGCCAAATTTTCTAGAGAAGGCATGTCATGCTCTGAAGACAGAAAAGAGAAATGTTTTGAAATGACACTAGAAGAGCAGGGGGGAGGAGGAGGAAAAGAAATGGATGAAAGCTGGAAAAGAGGAATGGAGGAGTACACTGGAAAGGGAGAAATTCAGGCCACTTCCCCGAACACTGCACTCACCGCAGGCTCTGTGCCAGGCACAGCACAGGCCCCGTGGCAAACAGAAAATAAGAGTATGAGGACCACCACCACCCCTGGAGCTCTGGTCTGGGGAGAGGCTGGGAAATAGCAGCCTGTCCGAGTACCTATGCTGTGTGCCGGAGCCAAAGGGAAATCGGGGGCTGTGGGGAGGTGGGGTGTAGGGAGATGCAGGAAGGCTTCCTGTAGGAGGCAACTTGAGCTGTCTTGAATGAGCTCTAGAAGATCGCCTGGTACAGGGAGGATGATGAGAAGGAGTGAACAAGAGGAGACAGACATCCCCGAGGAGGCTAGTTGTTGAATTTTGTCACAAGAGACAGTTATGAAATTCGTTATTATCAGAACACAAGCATATGCCATCCTTCTTTGGCCACTGGCCTACTGCTTAATTAATGGTTATTGCCTAACTAACTACACTGGCTTATTATCAAATTAATGAGGGCACCTCTTATTGAGAAAGGTTGTCATTTTGATAGGAGAAATCTAAATTTTTTTTTACAAGCACTGAAACTTATTTACTCACTCAAAAATATTTACTGAGTGCCTACCATGTGCCTAGTGCTGGATATAACAGTACTTAAAAAACAAAACAAAACATTTTTGCCCTTACAGAGCTCATATTCTAGTGGGGAAGTCAGACAAATATTAAATCAACAGCAACAAAAATACTTGCTAGTTAGGGTAAGTGTTTTGAAGGAAATAAACAATGGCTGAGTTAGACAGTAACAAGGGGGGAGTAATGGGGAGGAGACATTTCAACCTACACGTGAAGAAAGTGGGGAGGAAGTTGTAAGTCATATGAGGAAGGACAGATCTTAGTGATTTTGAGAACTGAAATAAGACCAATGTGACCGGGCAGTAATAAATGAGGAACAAGGGGCAACATATGAAGTTGAAGAGATACGCAGAAATAGATCATGCTGTGGTAAGGAGTTTAGATTTTATTCTAAGTTCCATCAGACAGGATCGCCTTATCTTCCCTTGACCAATGCTGCGCAGTTAACTACATCTGTGTTCATTTCCCACCTGCCTCAACAAATGATTTATCCCACATCTTTCTGACAGTTAATCCCCCCCCTCTTCCACCCTCCGTGTTATGGTTGCCCTTTCCTCTCCTCTTTTCATGCACTTTGCGTCTCGGGCTCTTCTGAATCCCCAGTGCATCAGTTCTGCGACCCAACCTACAAGATAATCTATCACCTTCGGTCTTAAAAATACACCTAATCTGATACTATCCTTCCTAATTGATAGCTTCTGACCTATTTCTATTTCTTTGCGTTCCTTCATAGTCCCAGGGTTTTAAAAATCAGCTGACTGCTGATTCCCAAACAAGACCTCTCCCAGAAGCTCTAATCCCATATACCCAGTTGTCAATTTATTGACTCCACTTGAACGGCTGGGTACAAACACTCCCGATCCCTTCCCCCATCAGTGGATTATACATCAGTTTTCCTTGTGTCAGTAAATGATTCTACTGACCACTCAGAAGTTCAGGCACCAAAACCAGGTGTCATCCTTGATCACTCCCTTCTCTTCACCTTCCTATCCTGTTTATCAGTAAATTCTTCAATTTGTAACTCAAAAACACATCAACTTGGCTCATTCCTGCTAATGTTATCTTTCGTGATCTCTTGCTTGGATTTCTGAAATCATCTCATGATTTACTTCTCTGCTTTCACCTTGCCTTTCTTTAATGCATTGTCTACATAACAAAGTGGTTGTTTTATTTTAACCTAGAATCTTTTACTAAAAAGATGAAAATTGTAGGGGCGCCTGGGTGACTCAGTCGGTTAAGCATCTGACTTTGGCTCAGGTCCTGATCTCACAGTTTGTGGGTTCTAGCCCCTTATCGGGCTCTGTGCTGACAGCTCAGAGCCAGGAACCTGTTTCTGATTCTGTGTCTCCCTCTTTCTGCCCGTCCCCCATTTGTGCTCTGTCTCTTCCTGCCTCTCAAAAATAAATAAATGTTAAAAAACAATAAATGAAAATTTTGGTAAAATAAACTTTTATAACAAAAGTAGTATGTACGATGGGCAAAACCCGTAAATATAGAGAGCTGATGGGGGGGGATGGGGAAAATGGGTGAAGGGCCATGGCAGGAGAGGAGACATAGGCTTCCAGTTATGGAATGAATAAGTCACAGGGATAAAAGGTACAGCATAGGGGACAGACTCAACGGTATGATAATCGCACTGTATGGTGACAGATGGTAGCTAGCGACACTTGTGGTGAGCACAGCATAATTTGCAGACTTGTCAAAATCACTATACTGTACACCTGAAACGAATGTAACATTGTGTGTAAGCTGTACTCCAATATAAAAATTAATTTAAAAAACTTCGCAAAACTCAACCATTATAAAAAAAGGTACACAACAATAAAGAAAATAAAAATATACATTTCTACTTCTAAAGATTAAACTGCTAAAACCTTCCAGTATAATCCTAGATATTTTTTGTAGTACACAAATACACATATATGCATTTTGTAATCAAAGTGAGATACCGTAACATACATACTGTTCTGTGACTTGCTCTTTTCAGTTAATGATCTCCATCTTTCCATGGCAATACATTTGCATCTTATATTCAGTCCCTCGAAATCGAAATTTCTTCAGCTGTCCTAAAAGTGCATTTTGTAGGGAGCCTCTTCGTACTAGGATTCAATCTGCTCTTATGTACCCTAAATTTTTTTGTTTTTTCATACAGCAGTGGCTTTTTTCATAACGACCCATCGTTGAAGAGATGGAGCCGGTTGTCCTGCAGAATATTCCACCTCTTGGATGTTTGGTTACTTCCTATGGATCATTTAGTTTGCTCCTGTACCCCCTGTATTTCTAATAAGCTGTTTGTTAGGTGCAAAGGCTTGATAGACTCAAGTTACACATTTTTGCCTGGAATATATCATAGATGATATTGTATACTTCATGCTACATCCCATCAAGAGATACGACATCAGATTGATGCACAGGGTGGCCTTTTTAAAACGTAAACTGTATCATGTCGATATCGCCTAAATCCCACTTATGGCTTCCTTGGCATTTATTCTATAATACAAATTCTGTAACTTGGCCTACAAGGTTCTGAATGACTGATGCTTGCTTACTCTTCTAACTTTATTTTATCCCATTCCCTGTGTGGTTTTTAAGTTTTTGCCAGTTTACTTCAACTTCCCGAACAAGGGAAGTGTTTGCTTCCTGGGGACTTTGCACTTGCAACCCCATCGGTCTGCGAGATTCTCCTTTGCCACTCTTCCCCTCTTCTAATGTCAAGCATCATCTCAAAGTGCAGGTCGTTTTAAGTTGACCCCAGAGAAGCCTACTCTGATTGTCTTGTTTAAATAGGTTCTTCCAAGGGACCCTAATACCCTACGCTCCGAGCACCCTGTTTTTTCCTACCATACTCTGGACACTTTGTACACCTTAGTTTCTGTGTCCTTACCTACCTGTAAGTTGCATTGCACCGTGGCAGGGACCTTGCCTATAAGGCTCACTGTGCCCTCAGTCCTGGTGTATAGCAATGCGTGGCGTGAACTACCATAGGTCACAACAACCCCGAGGCTGCAACGTCTTGGACAGGTCGCCGCAGACTCTCGTAGGGGCCAGTAACAACACTTCACCGACAAGTTGTTCGAGTGGAGGCATCGTGGCTTTTCCGTGAAGGCGCCGCAAGCAGCGCGCTGGAAGGAGAGGCTTCCACTTGCGAAAGAAAAATCCAGCCCCCCGGGGAGACGCCCCCGTCCCGGGCCCGCGGCGCCGCGTCCCCGCGTCCCCGCGTCCCCGCGTCCCCGCCCGCCTCACGTGACTGCGGGCGGCGCGCCCCAGTGCGCCTGCGCGGGAGCTCCCGGAAGTGGCCGGACCCACAGCTCGGGCGGAGAGCCCGTCCGTCGGTTCGTCGGTCCGCCGGTCCGCCAGCCGGGTCGTCCGCGCGCCTCGGCCCTCGTCGGCGTCCCGCGCGGCCTGTGTGGCCCGAACCGCGGCCGAGGTGCCCGCCATGGCGACGTTCATCTCGGTCCAGCTGAAGAAGACCTCGGAGGTGGACCTGGCCAAGCCGCTGGTGAAGTTCATCCAGCAGACGTACCCGAGCGGCGGGGAGGAGCAGGCCCAGTACTGCCGCGCGGCGGAGGAGCTCAGCAAGCTGCGCCGCGCCGCGCTCGGCCGCCCGCTGGACAAGCACGAGGGCGCTCTCGAGACGCTCCTGAGGTGGGCCCGGGGGCGAGCGGTGGGGCGGTGGGGAGGTGGGCCGTGGCCCGCCGCCCCCGCGTCTCCCTCCGCCCGTGCGGGGCCCCTCCCGCGCCCGCACGGCCCCGGCCCGGCCGCCCCGCCCTGGCTGGGCCGGGCGCGTAGGTGTGGCCCGCATTCCTCCTCGGTGAGCTGGAAGCGGCCCCGCGGGCCGCCGCTCGCCCTGCCCTCCCGTCCGTCCCGCCCGCCCGCGCCGGCCCCGGCCCCGGCTCTGCTGGGACTCGGGCCATCGGATGCCCGGCGCGAACGGGGTTGCCCGCGCGCCGCGCGCTCTCGCCGCATTTTCCCACGAGTAATTGCCCCCACTCTTTGGGGGTCTCCGAGACACCGCCCTTCCCCCCATTTTTGCGTCGCCGCGCAAGTTTCCGGGCCGGGTTGGGATTTCATAACCGTAGTTGTTTGAGGGAAGTGGGAGAATTGGGACACTGGGACGGACGTCTAGGACTGACTGCGTTATTGTCACTCGGCCTGAGCCACCTTTTTTGAGTTCGTTATAATCGCACGGCGGAGAATTCCCAGGGTTAGGAGCTGAGGTTATTTGAAATTAAACTCGAGAGGTTGTTGAAAATCAGTTGTTGTTTTTTTTCTTCCCCGAGCAGGGAGTGAATTTGTTATCCTAACAAATGCTTATGGAGCTCATGCTGTATTTAATGAGGGTTCCGTTTGCGGTACTTTTTCGGATCGGATGACAACGTTTTCATATAACTTAGCGGTTCAAAATGTTCTTTTGCCTACCTTTGAACAGCCTCGTTTCTTACGTGTAACATATTCTCCTTGTCTCACCGGACAGACACAGCTGTATTAGGATGCAAGGAGAAGCCCTGGTTAAACTAGTTTACTTATTTGTTCTGGTATCTGAAAAGTGTAGGAATAGTGCTTCTTTAGGTTTAAGAACCACTTAAGCCTAAAGAATCTTGCATCCATGATGATTCCCTTTTAGGTGAATTTTGTTTATGTATTGGGAGACATGCCCCCCCCGCCCCCCCCCCCCCCCCGCTCTACTGTGATTACAGTGGTCCGTAATACATAAATAAGAGAGTGCTTTTCACCTTCTCTCTGGCGAAGTCCATGGGAGGCCTCTGATTGGGTTGGCTCTTGCCCACTTATGAGTGGAAATGTACTAATTTGCTTGCCCTTGTGTGAGTCACTCTCTGCTATAACTTTTCCATCCCACATGGATCAAAGTGTTAGTAATAGGGACTGGGGGAGGGCTGGTTCCTCCAAGGGAGGATACTGAATAGATTGCCCAGAGAGATTAGGACCCTTTGGTGTCCTTTTTTTTTTTTTTTTTTTTTTGTTTATTTTGAGCGAACACAAGTCAGGGAGGAAGAGAGAGATAGAGACAGAGAGAGAATCCCAAGCAGGCTCTGCACTGTCAGTGGCAGAGCCAGATGCGGGGCTCAAAGTTAGGAACGGTGAGATCATGACCCGAGCCGCAACGTAGAATTGGATGCTTATCTGACCGAGCCACCCAGTGGCTCAGTATCATTTTTAAAGATAGGACTGTCGGGTTGCCAAGATCATTAGTTTGATACTTATTATGAGCTTTTTGTTAAGGTAACCTAGGAATTCTTAGTCATTGTTTTTAGAACTAACTTACTTAAAAAAAAATGCAAAGCGAGTTTTTAAAAAAGGCATTTGTTTTGAGAGGGGGAGGAGGGGCAGAGAGGGAGAGAGAGAGAATCCCAGGCAGGCTCTGTGCTGTCAGATCAGAGCCTGAATTCAGGGCTTGATCTCCTCCCACACTGTGAAATCATTACCTGGGTGGAAACCAGGAGTTAGGTGCTTAACCCACTGAGCCACCCAGGTTCCCCTCCAAAGTGATTTTTATGTAGACCAGAATAGTATTTAGTGAGGATTTTCCATTAGTAGTATTAAGAAAGCAAGGGATGTGGTGTAACAAACACTGTGATAACAGTCTTGTTAAATAGGTTGTTTGGTCCCAGCTCTTAAGGAGCTTGGAGCTTTCAGAGGCAATTGGTGCACAATTTCAAGACTAACAGACAAGAGGCGGGGCCTGGGTGGCTCAGTCAGTTAAGCATCCAACTGTTGATTTCAGTTCAGGTCATGGTCTCATGATTTCTGAGTTGAAGCCCTGCATCGGGCTCCTCACAGACAGTGCAGATGCTTGGGATTCTCTCTCTTTCCCTCTCTCTCTGCCCCTCCCCTGTTTCTACTCTCTCTCTTTTTCAAAAAAACTTAAAAAAGACTAACATACAAGAGGGAGTAGTGGATAGTGGTTGTGATAGAGTTCTGCTGTGAACTTTTAAAACTTCATTCATTTGTTCAATCCTTATATTTTTAGGCATAAATGTGAGAACTATTCCTGGGTACTAAGGTCGTTGCAGAGATCGTGTCTTTGAAACTAACCGTGTTTCATCAATCATCTCTATATTATTCTCTTCTAGCCCTTTCATTCAACAACTATATTTTTTTCACTTCTTGCCCTTCTAGTGTGCTAGGATAGGCTAATAGATATATACTACAGTCTATTAAATTTTATGATGGAGGTGTATATAAAAGTTCCTTGGGTATATATGCTGTAAAAATCAAACAGTTGTGAGATGTTCATTCAATCAAGCCGGCAGAATATCTTTATTTTTAAAAAAAATTTTATTACTATTTTTAAGTAGGCTCCACACTCAACATGGGGCTTGAACTCATGACCCCGAGATCAAGAGTCACATGCTCTACCAGCTGAGCCAGCCAGGTGTCCCTGGAATATCTTACTTTGTTTGTTTTTATTATTTATTTATTTATTTATTTTTCAACATTTATTTATTTTTGGGACAGAGAGAGACAGAGCATGAACGGGGGAGGGGCAGAGAGAGAGGGAGACACAGAATCGGAAACAGGCTCCAGGCTCTGAGCCATCAGCCCAGAGCCCGACGCGGGGCTCGAACTCCCGGACCGCGAGATCGTGACCTGGCTGAAGTCGGACGCTTAACCGACTGCGCCACCCAGGCGCCCCACTTTGTTTGTTTTTAAAGTTTATCTATTTTGGTAGAGACAGTGCAAGTGGGGGAGGGGGCAGAGATCAAGGGAGAGAGAGAATCCCAAGCAGGCTCCATGCTGCCTGTGCAGAGCCCAATATGGAGCTCGAATTCAGGAACCTCGAGGGGGAGGAGGGAAACTTCAGATCTCAGTGTGTGTGTCTTTTAGTGGCAGTCAGTTTTTTTCTTTTAAAGAGAGAAAGCTTCTGGTCTCCTTCCATGAAAAAGCCTGGTCGTCAACTTTCTGAAACTTGATCAAGGGGAAACGGAGGTTGGGGATTTCAGCAATCATACACGCAGTCTTTTATGTCATCTGGTTTAGGTTGACACCTGTATTAGGGTTGGATTCAGCTGCATGTAGGAGATCTCAAGTTATCAGTGAGTTAAAGTATGATTTTATTCCTGTGTAAAGAGTTGGTAGATGGGCGGCTCTGGTCATCCGAGGCTGGTGTAGTGCTTCTGTGAAGTTCATCAGGCTCCGGCGTCTTCCGGCTGTCTGCTCTGTAAAGCCTAGAGTCTTTGTTCTCAAGGTCCAGATAGGAGTCATACCCACGTTTCAGATCGTAGGAAAGACGGGAGAAAGGCAGAGGGCTCAGTTTCCAGAATATTTCCTGGAAGCTGCCCCCTAGCACCTTGCTCATGTTACTGGCTTTTAGCGTGTGTCCACATCACAGAAGAGTAGGATAGAAAAAGGAAGTTTTATTAAGGGCAGCCATATACCCAGCCGAAATGTGGGGTTCTGTTAGTAAGGAAGAAGGAGAGAGAATGATGCAGGCATTTAGCACTCCCAACCATGGCCTCTCAGTCCCCATCCTCCCCACTTACTTGTGCTCGATCCCCCAGCTTAGCTGTGTTTGATATCCTTAATGTTTTCCTCAGTCGAGGAGGAGTTGGGAGCCTAATGGTTTCTTTCAAAGATTTTCAACCGTGCCTTCTCTTTCCAGACTCATACTGGATTCCTTTTTTGAGTGGTGCCTCCTGTTTCTCAATTTAGATCCTTTCTGGCTTCTCTGGCATGATTTGGCTTCTATTTTGTTAGCTCCCTCTCCTCTAGGCAATTAGAGTTTCAGCTTTCTCTCTCTGCTTCATTCCTTCACTTCTCTTCTCATATTTTAGAAAATTTCCTGAAACCTCTTGTATGCTATTGGGCCATTTCCTGTTGTCTTTGTCCTTGTGCATTGACATCTTGAAGATTTTTTATTCCTTTTTTTTAGTGGAATTTTGGGAGGGAACAGAGAAGGGTGTTGATTCAGATCTCCGGTTAACTGGGAGAGGGTTGTTTATAGTTTCATCTCTCCACAGTGGTTTTATTAATTTACATTCCCAGGGCGCCTGGGTGCCTCAGTTGGTTAAATGTCTGACTTCAGCTCAGATCATGATCTCACAGTTCGTGGGTTCAAGCCCCGCATCAGGTTCTGTGCTGACAGCTTGGAGCCTGGAGCCTGTTTCAGATTCTGTTTCCCTCTCTCTCTGCCCCTGCCCCACTCATGCTCACTTGCTCTCTCTTTCTCTCTCTCTCTCTCTCTCTGTCAAAAATAAATAAACATTTAAAAAAAAAACTTGACTGTTATTAATTTACATTCCCATCAACACCTATGTGTGAGTTTTTTATTCCTCTGCATTCTTGCTGATACTTGCAGGTTAATTATTTTTATTTTTTTATTTTTTAGGGAGAGAGAGACAGTGAGAGAGAGCACGAGTGGGGGAGAGGGGCAGAGAGAGAGAGAGAGAGAGAGAGAGAGAGAGAGAAAATATCTTAAGCAGGTTCCATGCTCAGCGCAGAGCCTGATGTAGGGCTTAATCCCACAACCTTAGAATCATGACCTGAGCCAAAATCAAGAGTCAGATGCTCAACTGACTGAACCACTGGGCGCCCTGTTAGTAACTTAAATTATTGCTTTTTGCTAAACAATGGATGAGAGATAGTACCTTGTTTTCCACTGCATTGCCCTGATTTCTCTGAGGTAGAGCATCTTACATTTACGTGTCACTTAATTTCTTTTTCTGTGAATGGCCTGTTCTTTTTCTTTGCCCATTTTCTGGGTTGCTTGTTTTTTTCCTTACTGATTTTTAGGAGTTTTTTTTTTTACATTTTCTGGTTGTTTATCCTTTTTCCATTATGTGTCTGTGTCTTATTTCTTAATTGTGTTTATGATACCTTTTGTCGTATGAAAGTTCTTGCAAAATGTTTTTTCATAATTGATAGTTGCAATTTTTTCTTACTCTTTTTTTATTTTTTTTTTTTAATTTTTTTTTTACATTTTTATTTATTTTTGAGAAACAGAGTGAGACAAAGCATGAGCGGGGGAGGGGCAGAGAGCGGACACACAGAATCTGAAGCAGGATCCAGGCTCTGAGCAAGCGGTCAGCACAGAGCCTGATGGAGGGCTCGAACCCACAGACTGTGAGATCATGACCTGAGCCGAAGTCGGACGCTCAACCGACTGAGCCACCCAGGCGCCCCATACTCTTGATCTGCATATATTATGTGTGATTCCCCCCTTGATCAGATTTGCTAAGGGTTTGAAGCTACCATTTTCTTTTTTTAAAACCAAGTCTGTTTTCTTAATTTCTTTTTTGTTTTTTGGTTTCTTCACTGCCTTTGTCATTCGCTTTTGTTTTCTCTTTCTTTTTGTGTTGAATGATTAGTTTCTCATCATTTTTGTTTTTCTCATACATTTATTTTAGGAGTGTATACTTTTTCTCAGTCTACTTTGGCTGCATCAGTTGGTTTCGATATTAATATTTTCATTGGCATTTATTTTTAAATAGTTTGTAATTTTAGTTTTGTTTCTAACTTGAGTCATTTATGTACATTTCTGTAAAAATTCTAACTTTGTTATTCTCTTGTGGGTTAGTGTTTAGTTTGTTGCGTTATGGTAGTATTTTCATTTGTAGTAAATAAAGTTGATGGAACTAGTCTCATAATTTCTGAATTTTTTTCAAGCACTAATGTTTTTTACAGATCAGGAAAAGAAGATGTTGCTGTTCTACTTTACTTCACAACTGTTGCTAACATTCTGATTGTTGGTTTGGGAGTGAGGATATTAAGATAATTTTAGCACTAATGACACTCCTACAGATTTGTTATTCAAATAGTGTGGAGGAAGTAAAGATATGTAATAGTTGGCCCTTGGTCTCAAGGAATATCTGTACTTGGCAGACCTTGATTTGGCTCAGTAATTTTATTCTGCATAGATGAATAAACATAATTTAAAGGAAGATTTAAAATCCGATTTGTTTTTCTGTATTCTGACTTCTAATGTTTACTAAATAAGAGAGCTTGTCAGGACACTCTTCATTCTGTGTAACCTTAAGGAGAATCTTTTGCACACAGGAGGTTTAAGCCCACACAGTTGACTCTGTGGCAGAATTAAGCTAAGATCCAGACCTCTTGGCTCCCTGACTAGTTTTTACTATACTCTGCTGCAAAATGCTTCATTAATGAGTCTTCATGTGATAAATTGGGTGAAGAAAGAAGTGTGAAATAAGGTTCTGGAAGGATCTATGAACTCTGACCAATATGCGGTCCAACTCTTTGCATTCTCTTGTTTTTCTTTCTGGTTGGCAGTTGGGGGTTGCACAGCCCTAAGTACTGACTGGAGCTGTATAGGTCAGGAGAATTTGCATTGCACTGTCACTTTGGCTAGTGTGGACTGGTTCTCAATCTCCATGTGTTCCCCCTACACTTTTTTCTTTTAATTATTTTTTTAGTGTTTACTTTTTGAGAGAGAGACACACAGAGGTGAGTGGAGGAGGGACTGAGAGAGAGGGCGACACAGTCTGAAGCAGGCTTTAGGGTCTGAGCTGTCAGCACAGGGCCTGACGTGGGGCTTGAACTCACCAAGCGTGAGATCATGCCCTGAGCAGAAGTCGGACGCTTAACTGACCGAGCCACCCAGGTGCCCTGTCCCACCCCTGAACTTTAAAACTACAGTTTCCAATCGAGTCTGTCTTTGGTATGTTCAAAGAAATGAATTCATTTCCTAGGTTTTTTTTCCCCCATGAGATTTGAGAAATTGAGCTATTGGATATTTGCTGTAGGTGACTGGGTTTTATAAAATACTGAAGAACATATAAAGGCAGTTCTGAATAGTTGCAAAATAATGATCTGCAGCTACCGTTTGTATCACATGTACTATGTATCAACACTGTTCTAAGAATCTAGTATGGTATCTTTTTCCTCATGCTTAAATGAGATATTACCTGACATCAGGAAGGGTTTGGAGAGGTTATTCATAACGTGCACACAGTCACACAGGTGTGAGTTGGTGGACTTGGGTTTCAAACTCAGGATTGTCAGACTTGCAAGTTTGAGATATGCCCACTGTGACATTATATCTCTTAAATATGTTTGAAATTTTATAGTTGATTAAAACATTACTTCTTTCTTTCTTTCTTTCTTTCTTTCTTTCTTTCTTTCTTTCTTTC
>NW_024412400.1:2544852-2600512 GCF_014898765.1 Herpailurus yagouaroundi
TTTCTTTCTTTCTTTCTTTCTTTCTTTCTTTCTTTCTTTCTTTCTTTTAAATGTTTATTTTTGAGAGAGAGAGACAGAAAGTGAGTAGGGGAGGGGCAGAGAGCGAGGGAGACACAGAATCTGAAGCAGGCTCCAGGCTCTGAACTGTCAGCCCAGAACCTGTCCCAGGGCTCGAACTCACAAACCGTGAGATCGTGACCTGAGCCGAAGTCAGATGCGTACCCGACTGAGCCACCCAGGCGCCCCAAAACATTACTTATTTCTAAAATATTAAAAGTACATACGGATTCTTTGCAGCATTATTTCCCATAATGCTCTTTCTGTCTGTCTGTCTGTCTGTCCGTCTGTCTTTCACCAACTTTGTAGCATACTGGCTTTCCTTCTTCCTACTTGTGGAAAACTCGCAGCAGAGGTCTACTTGTTAGAGGTATATCCTAAGCTAGAATCTGCTGATACAGTAAAGCATATTTAAGTGATAGAGAGGTGGGTAGATTTCCTTGTTCCCTCTGTAGAGAATTTTGAGACCTAAGATTTAGGCTGAATTACAAGGGATAGTGTGATGGAATTATGTAGAAGGAGTAGTTCGTTGTATTTCGTATTGTAGGAATAAGTAGCATTTTGCCTGTGGTAACTACAGTTAGCGATGGCTGCTTTCTTTGAAAAGCATTAGTTGAGCGGCGCCTGGGTGGCTCAGTCGGTTAAGCGTTCGACTTTGTCTCAGGTCATGCATGGTCTCATGGTTCATGGGCTCAAGCCCCACGTCGGGCTGTGTGCTGACAGCTCAGAGCCTGCTTTGGATTCTGCGTCTCCCCTTCTCTCTCTCTCTCTGACCCTCTCCTGCTTGCACTCTCTCTGTCTCTCAAAAATAAATAAATGTTAAAAACAATTAAGAAAAAAAAAGCATTAGTTGGTTTCTGTTGGGGTTGAGTCCAGAGGAGTCACATATTATTTCCAATGACTGTCCTCCCATAGTTCTTACTTTAAATTAATCACCTGTCCTGAGACAGCTATCTTACTTTGAGGATTCCATCGCATAGCTTCTAGTCTTTCAATATATGATATAAATGTACTTTTTCCCTACACGGCTTAAGTTTTGAGAGTCGAGCCCAAAAGCTTTGAATGGAGATAGCTATAAACAATTCAGGACATTCTGTTTAGCGCCCCCCGCCCCCCGCCGATCCATTTGCAGGGGAGGTAGCTTTATCTCCTACTACTTCCTTTCGTGCTTACTGCAGAGGAGTCAGCAAACCAAGGCCTGGTCAGCTGCTATTTTTGTATTGTTCATAGCCACCGCTCTGAGTGGGTCGGGGCTGTGAGCCTTGGAGACCTAGCCGGCGTGCTCCCCTCTATCCCATCGTCCCCTTTCTTCCCAGTGCCTGCCTCCCTGGCCATTCACTGGCTGCACCTCACTGCCGCCCAGGGTTAGCTCTGGGGCCACCTACACTTGGCAGGGAATGTACAGTCTCAGGCTGGGAGTTGGTGACTCAGCACATTGCTTGTCTCCAGCAGCTGAGCCAGCTGCCCAAGTTGAGATGGCTGGGCTTTCTGGGAGAAGAGGAGGGCGTGCTGGAACTTGGGTGTCACTGAGGCAGAGAGTGAAGGTGACTGTGTTGTGACTGCCCACCCCCTCCCCTGGGGCCCTCTCAACCAGACCGGATACTCTTCCTTGGAGAATGAATCTAGTTAATGACAGTTGGGTGGCTGTGTACCTAGAGTGCCCTCCATCTGAGATGGCCCAGGTCAGGGAAGAAGCTTACAGGGCTGGCAGGAGTTTTCCTTCTTGTTGTGTCAAGACCTGCGTATTATCTTGACTTTGCCTTTTGCTTGGCCAAGCCGACAATAGCCCTTCTCAGAAACAGTTGCTCTGTCAGCCTTGTTGCTGGGCCTTGCGTGCTGTTGCCTTCTTTTGTCTCCAGCCCTTGGGACCTGGCTGGTGTCTCCTTGTGGGCTGCGCTTTGGTAGTTCCTGTTGGTTCACAAAACAGAGAATCTTGGGTTTTACTTTCCAGAGATAAAAAAGGTTACTTTTAAAAAATTTGCAGCTTAGTGACGTATTGGGGGCTAGCAATTAAATAGCAAACAGATGCATTCTCTGCTCTCATGGAGCTTAGAATCCTTTGAGGAAAAAGATACCATACATAATTCCGTAAGTGGGTATATTACAAACTGGTAAGTTGTATGGAGGACGAATTCAGAGGCCCAAGAGATTATAAAGGGAGAGTTTAAACTCCTGGTTTATAACAGGAGTGAGGTTGACCGTCCTTCTCAGTTCTGCCACCACTGTGGAACAGCCGAGTTACGCTCCCCCATCTCCTGCCTGGATTACTGTAAGAGCTTCCTGACCGACCTCTCTCCTTTGCTCTTGCACAATTGCAAGTCCGTCTTCCCCATGGAGGCGTGGACGGTGACTGTGAAAACAGATGAGCTCGTGTTACTCTTCTGTCCGGACTCTGATGGTTTCCCCTCTTCCTCCGAACAGTAGAAACCAAAAGTCTTACGGTTCTGCTCCGAACATCGTTACTTCTTTGATTTCATCTTCTCCTGTGCTGGCCCTGTGACCATACTGGCCTCCTTGCCGTGGCTGGGTGTCTTCGGGCATGCTCTTGTCCCAGTTTTTGGCACTTGATTGTCCCACGACTGCTGATCTTTTATCTCACTTACCTGCTGGCCTTATCACATCACCTCCTTCGTACCTTCTCTATTATCTGTGGTTTTCAAAATTGTTTTATTTCTTCTGTGTAGTCAAGTTATCACATGTTCTGTTTGAAGACCACAGTCTTCTCACCCTGTACAACACCTTATCCTTTTTACTTTTTTCTCTATAGCACTTACTACGGTCCCCTGTACTATATTTTTACTTAATCTATTTTTTCTCCCCCTCTACAAGTAAAGCTCTACAAGAGCTCAAAATTTTAAATGTTTGTTTACTGCAGAATTTCTATGTCCTAGAACTGTGTTTGGTACATAGTAAATTCTTAGTGTATATTTTTTGAATGAATGGATGAACGAATGGATGAGGGAAGGCTTTTTTGATGGTATATCAGTCTAGATAAGAAAAGCAGGAAATCATGATAGGAAAAGTGTCCAGAGGGGGATAAAAAAACTGGTGGAGGCCCTGAGCCAGGAGAGAGCATAGACTAATGAATAGGACGTGTAGTGAATATTCTCAGATGAGGCTGGAGAGGTTGAATGATGGCTGGATAATGCCAGGCCTTGTCAAAAATTTTGGATGAAATTTTAAGTATGATAGGAATGAGGTAAAGCGTTTCAACATTTAATAATTCAGAGTTCTTTTTTTTTTTCAGACTACGAGAATGTTTTAGGTACAAGAATATTCTTCTACATGATCACGGTACAGCTTTCAAAATTGGGAAGTTAGCATTGATTGAATATTACCGTGTAACCCATAAAATGCACTCAAATTTTGCCAAGTGTCCCAATGATATTTTTACAGGCTCAGGATTTCATCCAGGATCCTTTGGCATTTAATTGGCTCTTTAGTCTGCTTACGTCTGGAACAGTTCCTCAGTTTCTCCTTGTTTTTCACAACCTTGACATCTTTTTTTTTTTTTTTTTAATTTTTTTTTTTTTCAACGTTTATTTATTTTTGGGACAGAGAGAGACAGAGCATGAACGGGGGAGGGGCAGAGAGAGAGGGAGACACAGAATCGGAAACAGGCTCCAGGCTCTGAGCCATCAGCCCAGAGCCTGACGCGGGGCTCGAACTCACGGACCGCGAGATCGTGACCTGGCTGAAGTCGGACGCCTAACCGACTGCGCCACCCAGGCGCCCCTACATCTTTAAAGAGTATAAGCTGCTTACTTTGTAGAATGTCCCTCGGTAAGGGTTTGTGTTATTTTTTCTTAGGATTTATGCATTTTTGGGCAGCAGTACCACCAAAGTGCAGCTGGGTTTTGTTTTTGGTTTTGTGCATGTCAGGAAGAACTTGATGTTGTTTGGTGCCCTGTGTTTAACTTTCATGATTTGATCAAGATGATGTCTGCCGGGTTTCTTGACCTTACAGTTGATGAGTATGTTGAACAAATTAGTAAGTACTTTGTGGGGAGAATCTTTGTAATACCCTGTTTCCATCAGACTTTCTTGTGTTAGCATCCATTGATATATCTTAACTGAAACAGATACTCTGAAAGGTGCCGTGGTGATTTTTCCAACTCTGTTATAGCTTCTAGTGTTACGAGCTGCCGTTGTGCAGTAGGGTAGTGCTTTCCCTGTTCATCTATTTATTTTATTTGCTTCAAATTGGTGTTCTTGTTTTTCTCAATGGGTTACGATTTGTTTATTTCATTTAATTTTTTTCTGGACTTGGCTAGCAGGAGTCCCTTAAAGCTAGTTCTTACGTCTTTTTGACACGGCCTCATTTTTTGAGTACTTCCTTGACTATCTGACATAGCAAGATGTTTGAGGTTTGATTCTTGAATTTTCTCCATCTCCACCGTGGAATCTGTCACTTCTTGAAGGAGTGTTGGCTCCTAAAGCAGAGAATTATTCATCTGGGCTCTAGATGTGCTTATGCCACTAAGGTGTTATTGCTTCTAGGCCCTCAGAGCATATATGTTTAGGAAATACACTCACACACACACTTATACCTGTTTTTGTATTTCTCCACTGTATATACATGTGTGTGTACGTGTGTGTATTTTTGTTGTTGTTTAGTTTATTTTTGAGAAAGAGAGAGACAGAGACGGAAAGTGTGTGGGAGCCAGCAGGGTAGGGGTAGAGAGGCAGAGACAGAGGGAGACACAGGACCCGAAGCAGGCTCTGCACTGACAGTGGGTCTCGAACCCATGAACCGTGAGATCATGACCTGAGCCGAAGTCAGACGTCCAGCCAACTGAGCCACTCAGGCACCCCTGGATTTCTCCACCATATTAGAAAATCACACTGTTACCTCCAATTCCAGGCAAAAACTACAGAATTTATTCTAGCCATTTCTCTTTCTGTGACTCTTTTCTCTGACAGTTAGAAATTAGTGTCCATTATCTTCATCGTGTTTACTTAATTGCTCAGATCTTGTTGTTTGTAACCAAACCTGTGGCTATGTCAGCCAAAAACTTGGTCTCGCACATGTTGCCCCTCCCCCTGGAAGATTGGCCTCAGAAACAGTCATTGGAATGATAGCCCTGAAGAAGGTGGGGAGGGGAGGGGAGGTAATAAGAGAAGGAGGAAGGGTTAGAGAGGCCAGTTAGAAGGCTTTGCCTTGGATATCCCCAATGTCTCATGTTAGCTCAAAGGTCAGCCTGATGAGGGAGAAGATTGCTTCTTGTTTGATGATTGTTCTGGCTGCTGGGTGGAGAGTAGACTGAGAAGAATGACAAATGACTCAAGGAGACTTTGTGATTAGTCTACTTTCAAGGGAGGGTAGAAGTTTTTTTTTTAATTTTTTTAAATCTAATTCCGGTTTAGGTAACATTCAGTGTTATATTAGTTTCAAGTGTACAATATAGTGATTCAGCATTTTTGTACATTACTCAGTGCTTATCAAGATAAATGTTCTCTCAATGGGGAAAAACTGAGAACTTTTCCCCTAAGGTCAGGAACACAGCGACTCTCACCACTTTTATTCAACATAGTACTGGAAGTCCTAGCCACAGCAGTCAGACAACAAAAAGATATAGAAGGCATCCAAATTGGTAAGGAAGAAGTAAAACTTTTAACTATTTGCGGGTGACATGATACCATGTATAGAAAACCTGAAGGACTCCATCAAACAACTGCTAGAACGGATCAACGAGTCCAATAAAGTTGCAGAATACAAAATCAGCATACAGAAATCTGTTGCGTTCCTATACACCAGTAATGAAGCAGCAGAAAGAGAAATTAAGAAAGCAATCCCATTTACAATTGCACCAAAAATAGTAAGATACCTAGGAATAAACCTAACCAAAGAGGTGAAAGACCTGTACTCTGAAAAGTATAAAACACTGATGAAAGAAATTAAAGATGACACAAATGGAGACATTCCATGTTCATGGATTAGAAGAGTAAATATTGTTAAAGTATCTATACTACCCAAAGCAATCTACACATTTAATGCAATTCTTATCAAAATACCAGCAGCATTTTTTATAGAACTGGAACAAATAATCCTAAAATTTGTATGGAACCAGAAAAGACCCTAAAAAGCCAAAGCAATCTTGAAAAAGAAAAGCAAAGCTAGAAGTATTACAATTCAAGTTATATTACAAAACTGTAGTGATCAAAACAGTATGGTACTGGCATAAAAATAGACACATAGATGAATAGAACAGAATAGAAAACCCAGAAATGAACATGCAGTTACATATGACCAATTAATCTTTGGCAAAACAGAAAAGAATAATGGGAAAAAGTCTCTTCAACAAATGGTGTTGGGAAAACTGGACCACTTTCTTATACACAAAAATAAACTCAAAATGGATTAAGGACCTAAATGTGGACCTGAAATTATAAAAATCCTAGGAGAGAACACAAGCTGTAACTTCTCTGACATTGGCCATGGCAGCTTTTGTCTAGATAGGTCTCCTGAACCAAGGGAAACAAAAGCAAGGATAAACTATTGGGACTACCTTAAATAAAAAGGTTCCACACAGTGAAGGAGACAACAAAACTAAAAGGCGACTTGTGGAATGGGAGAAGATACTTGGAAATGACCTATCTGATAAAGGGTTAGTATCCAAATGTATAAAGAACTTCTGAATCTCAACACCCCAAAACAAATAACCCAATTAAAAGATGGGCAGAAGACACGAACATTCTTCCAAACAAGACATGATGATCAACAGATACATGAAAGATGGTCCACATCACTCATCATCAAGGAAATGCAAATCAAAACCACAATGGGATATCACCTCACACCTGTCAGAATGGCTAAAATAAAAAACAAGAAATGGCAGGTATTGGCAAGGATGTGGAGAAAAAGGAAACCTTTGTGCACTGTTGGTGGGAATGCAAACTGGTGCAGCCACTGTGGAAGACAATATGGAGGTTCCTCAAAAAATTAAAGATAGACCTACCATATGATTCTGTAATTCCACTACTGGGTATTTACCCAAGTAAAACACTAATTTGAAAAGGTCTATGCATTTTCTGTTTGTTTAAACATAATTGACAATGGCCAAACTACAGAAGCAGTCCAAGTGTCCATCAATAGGTGAGTGGATAAAGACGTGGTGTGTGTGTGTGTATATTGCCCAGCCATACAGAAGAATGAAATCTTGCCATTTACAATGACATGGATGGAGCTAGAGAGTACAATGGTAAACGAAAGAAGTCCAAGAAAGACAGATACCATGTAATTTCACTCATGTGCGGAATTTAAGAAAACAAATGAGCAAAGGAAAAAAGAGAAACCAAGAAGCAGACTTTTTTTTTTTTTTAATTTTTTTTTTCAACGTTTATTTTTGGGACAGAGAGAGACAGAGCATGAACGGGGGAGGGGCAGAGAGAGAGGGAGACACAGAATCGGAAACAGTCTCCAGGCTCCGAGCCATCAGCCCAGAGCCTGACGCGGGGCTCGAACTCCCAGACCGTGAGATCGTGACCTGGCTGAAGTCGGACGCTTAACCGACTGCGCCACCCAGGCGCCCCAAGAAACAGACTTTTAATTGTAGAGAATAAACTGATGGTTACGGGGCGGGGGTGAGGGGGGATGTGGGGGTAGGTGAAACAGGTGATGGGGATCAAAGAGTGCACTTGTGATGAGCACTGGCTGATGTATAGAATTAGTGAATCGCTATATTGTACGCCTCAAACTAATACAATGCTGTATGTTAACTGGAATTAAAATAAGAATAAAAAAAATTAAATGTACTCTTTTTTAATCCCCTTCACCTACTTCACCCATTTTCTCACCCACTTCGCCTCTGGTAACCATCAGTTTGTTGTCTATAGTTAAGAGTGTGCCTTTTGATTTGTCTCTTTTTTTCTTTTTCATTTATTATTATTATTATTATTTCATGTTTATTTTTGACAGAGTGAGCAGGGGAGGAGCAGAGATAGAGGGGGACAGGGGATCTGAGGCAGGCTCTGCACTGACAGCAGAGAGCCCGTTGTGGGGCTCAAACTCACAAACTGAGATCATGACCTGAGCCAAAGTCGGACACTTACCTGAGCCACCCAGGCGTCCCTCGTTTATTTTGTTTCTTAAATTCTGTTATTCTGTTTTGTAAATTTCTTAAATTACTGCCCGTGCTCTCTTCTAGGATTTTTATGGTTTCAGGTCTCACATTTATTTAGGTCCTTAGTCCATTTTGAGTTTATTTGTGTGTGTGGTATAAGAAAGTGGTCCAGTTTCATTCTTTTGCATGTTGCTGTCCAGTTTTCCCAACACCATTTGTTGAAGAGATTGCGTTTTTCCCATTGCATATTCTTGCCTCCCTTGTTGAAATTAATTGACCATATAATCGTGAGTGTATTTCTGGGCAGGGTGGAAGCTTTGATGAAGGGTGTGACAGTGGAGATGGGCAGAAGTGGAGATGTCCAAGGCATATGTGAAAGTTAGTAAACCTGTTTTTAAATAGCAGTTTATCAGAGATGTTAATTTGCTCAATGGATATAAACAGTTGCCTTAATAAGTAGTATTTTTTTTTTAAATTTTTTTTTCAACGTTTTTTATTTATTTTTGGGACAGAGAGAGACAGAGCATGAACGGGGGAGGGGCAGAGAGAGAGAGAGACACAGAATCGGAAACAGGCTCCAGGCTCCGAGCCATCAGCCCAGAGCCTGATGCGGGGCTCGAACTCACGGACCGCGAGATCGTGACCTGGCTGAAGTCGGACGCTTAACCGACTGCGCCACCCAGGCGCCCCAATAAGTAGTATTTTAAGAAATACTTTGGTTCTGGGCAGATGTTAGTTTCCTTTTAGCCAATACACTTGGTCCGTATTTGTCTTTAGTGGTGAGTATGAGTTTTTTGTTCACAAATTTTTTTATTGCATGCATTTCACATTCTCATTTACACATTAAAAGATTGTGTTTATTAACTTTAAAATGGCTGATTGAATTTGATTTGTGGGCTGCTCAAAGTAAGCGTGAATAATTTTTGTGTACTCATAAACTAGTTGTGTATACGTAAATGTATATAATATTTAGCTTTGGTAATTATAAATTTTCCTTTTTTTCTTCTTTTTTTAGATATTATGATCAAATTTGTTCCATTGAACCCAAATTCCCATTCTCTGAAAATCAGGTAAGTTATTTTAATTTGTTTTAAAGTTATAATAATGGCAAACACCCATTTCTTCCGACACATGGTATCATTTAAAAAAAAAATTTTTTTTTAACATTTATTCATTTTTGAAAGACAGAGACAGAGCATGAATGGGGGAGGGTCAGAGAGAGGGAGACACAGAATCCGAAACAGGCTCCAGGCTCCCAGCTGTCAGCACAGAGCCCGACGCGGGGCCCGAACTCACGCGAGATCACGCGAGATCATGACCCGAGCCGAAGTCGGTCGCCCAACCGACTGAGCTACCCAGGCGCCCCATGGTATCACTTTTTAAAATAAATGGTGCTTCTTCCCTATTTTATCTTTCTGTAAGACCTTTTGATACAAATTAGAAGCTTGTAAGCCCATCTGATGAGAATCTATATCTTTGGAAGAGTCTCTTGGAATTCTGTTCCTGTTCATGTCATTCCTTAGTGACTTTTGGGTTTATGTGGAGCATTGGACTGCATTTTTTCCCCCTGTATTTTATGTCAATATGATCTGTTGACTGATTAACATAGTCTGTGATGTCCTTCCCTTTGTGTTACACAGAATAAAAAAGGAAACTGAAGTATTAGTCTCAGTGTCTGTGTTTTAAAAATTGACACAAATTATATTTGCATATAAAGTTGCAAGTGCTGTTCTGATTAGATGTTATACTACAAGAATATTTGCTTTCTTTTAAAGGCTAGATACTAAAAATGCTGATGATTTCTCACAGTTTTGTTTGAGAGACTTGTTAAACGTTTTCAATTTGTGTGACATTTTAAGTTTCAAAATACGTAGTTTATGGAAAATGCTTTAAACATTCTTGTAGTAAAGTTTTTACAGGTGATGTAATATGTTGAAATTTGCTTTAAGATACTCAAGGAGGAAAAAGTATGTGTGTAGGGTTGGGAGGGGACATGGAAAGTGGGAGTAGGTGAATCCAGACATTCAAAAGGCTAAAACTGTGATGGCTGTATGGCGTTCATTCTGTTATTCTCTCTAGTTTTGTGTATATTGAAAATTTCTCTAATCCAGAATTAAAATTTTTGCATGGGATTGCAATACATAATTTAAAAGAGGTAAGTTGTTTTTAACCTTTATATGTGGAATATATTAGAATCAGAGTGAAATAGTTTTTTTTTATTAAGTAAACTTTTAATTTATGTATAGCATACATACAAAAGTGAATATCATGTGTATAGCTTGAATCTTTATAAAGCGAATACACATGTGTAAGTACAACCCAAATCAAGAAATAACATATTATCTCATTCCCCCAAAGGTAACCCTTCTCCTTTTGTCATCGGGGAGTAATTTTTAATTTTATATTCAAGGAAACCTTTGCTTCTCTTGGCTTGACAATCATTTATTAAGTGCCTGTTCTGTTCACGCCACTGTGTGTTGTAAAGATGAGTAAGATAGTGTTTTCTGGAGAGGACAATCTGTGCACAATTACTGAGGCAGAATGACCATCGGAAATATCATAGTGCTAGTATTTTACTTTTAAAAAAGAAAACTCTGTGGTCCAGGAAAAGGGAAAGGAGTTAGTTGTCTACAGAAGATAATGTTTTGACAAGCTTTAGTCCTTTTCCTCACTGTGGATTTTTCTTCAAAATAAACCTAATATTTAATGAGAAGCAAGAAGGTAAGATAATTTTCTCTTTGCTCTTTTTCTATCAAGATCTGCTTGACATTTACCTGGAAGGATGCTTTTGATAAAGGTTCACTTTTTGGAGGATCTGTGAAATTGGGTATGTAATGACTTTAAAAAATGATAAGACACTTGGGCTAAACACGTTGTATTATTTTAGGCTTTAAAAATTGCTCTCCTGACAGCTTTTTGTAAATAATAAAAATGTTCACATTTTTTTTTTTTAATTTCAACTTTTAATGTAATTTCCAAATACTTGTAGAGAGCCTATGCCTTGCCAGACACTGTCCTAGTTATAACAACAAATGAGACAGTTGTATTCAGTCTGTTTAGGAGAACAACTCATCATTCCAAAATATAACGGATAGTCTATGAGGATATGAACAAAGTAGTGAGCCTGTAAATGAGGAAGACATGAATTCTGCTTGTTGAAAGCAAGCTGTGTTCAGGTTAAGCTCTGAAGGATGAATTTGGTTTTCCCAGCTAAAAAATCATGTTACAGGTAGACCATTATAACCAAAGGTCGGGAGAATGAAGGCGGGTTGGCAGGTTAACCACCGTGTGCATTAATTTTCTTGTTTTTGAAATGGGGAATAAATAGTACTGTGAAATACTGTTTATCTCATTTGGGCTCTTGTGTGGATTAAATGGGTGGATACATGCAGAGTCCTTAGGAGAGTGTGCAGTAAATATTAGCTGCAGTAAGTAATAGGAATGTATTTTATTGTAAATAAGTACACGTAACACAGTATTTGTGGTACGTGTGCATTATAGAGAATACATAATATAACACATAGTATATGGTACAAATTATGTATGATGCATATTAATAAAATTATTGTAAGGCTTGAAACCATAGGTTGAATTGAGGATTATGGAGGGTAAAGACATTGGAAAGCAGATGGTGAAGAGGTGCGAATATACTGTGCATGTGTACTCTTCTCTCTTACGTGTTAATAGCTGGAATTTATTGAGTATTATTCCACCTAGGCACTGTGGAAAGGGCTTCACATATATTATCCTCCTGAATTCCCCAAAAGCCCAATGAAGAAAGGCACTGTTATTACCAGTTGAACACACTTGTTTAGAAAGATGAAGCGACTTTCTGAGTCATAAGGGAAGGATTTGGTGAAGTGGGATGTGATTCCAGAAAGCCTGACTCCAGGTACTAGAGACAAACAGACCAGTGAGGAGACTGGTGACAGATGAGATGAGAGAGGGTGGTATGTGTGGGTCAGAGGAGAAGGAGGGGATTTGAGCAACGTTTCGGAGTTGAAACTGACTGGATCTGCCGAATGTCTCTCAGAAGGAAGAGGAGTAGTTGAGGGTTGACTCTAAGATTTATAACTCAGTTTGACTTGTTGGGTATTCCTTCCAAAAGGCAAGTTGAGTTTGACTTTTGTATGCTGTGTCTGGGTAGAATTTTTTTTTTTTTTTGGCATTTGGAAACAGATTTAAAAGTCAAGAGTGGTAGAGATGTAGATTTGGGAACAGTTATCATTAAATGATAATAATAAATCTATCTCCTCTGGTAGTCCGTAGATTGGGAAAAGTGTGAAGGCCAGAGCTAGGTGATAATAACGTTCAAAGGAAACAGGAGCAGGTTCCTGGGAATGAGGGTGAGAAAAAGCTTTCAGATCTCAGAGGAACCAGAGAAGAATAGAGGCACGGCATTGAGTGACAGAAGGGTTTCCGAGGTCACATAGTCCAGTGGTTCCTGAACCTGGCCGCATGTTAGAATTACCTGAGGAAAATGTGAAAGGTACACCTGTAAAGATACAGAATGCCAGATGTGATAGGAAGAATTTCCGGGGTGGACCACTGGAATTAGTATCCTTGAAAATTCCTCCGGGTGATTTTAGTATCTATCCAGGTTGGAACATCACTGACAGAATCGTTGTGGCAGAGGGAAGTCACATAAAGTTGGAGAAGTCAGTGGATTTGGTAATGAAAGAAGTTTCACTAGGGGCATGCCCCTGCATCAGGTTGAGGGGTGGACCAGAGGTGAGGAGATGGGAACCGCAAATGCGGATTGCTCATCTTAAAAGATTTTCAGTAAGGGTTTCAGGACAAGGCATTATGCTGAGAGGGAGACCAGGTCAAGAAAAGGATTTTCCTTTTTCTTTGGCATTTGCAGTGCCACGTTGGTAGGCTGAGAACAAGGAGCACGTGCCAGAACTAGAAGGTACCTGAGGGAGGTAGGTTCTTCCTGAGAGACGTGGGAAGCAAAGGACTTAACAGAAATAGAGCAGGACATCGTTCATCAAGGCACGCCGGTAGCAGATACTGGGAATTAAATGTCCTTCAGTTGGGAATGCAAGCTGGTGCAGCCACTCTGGAAAACGGTATGGAGGTTCCCCAAACAGCTAAAAATAGAACTACCCTACAACCCAGCAGTTGCACTACTGGGTATTTATCCAAGGGATCCAGGTGTGCTGTTTCAAAGGGGCACGTGCACCCCCATGTTTATAGCAGCACTATCCACAATAGCCAAAGTATGGAAAGAGCCAAAATGTCCATCGATGGATGAATGGATAAAGAAGATGTGGTCTACATACAGTGGATTATTACTCGGCAATCAAAAAGAATGAAATCTTGCCATTTGCAGCTACGTGGATGGAACTGGAGGCTGTTATGCTCAGTGAAATTAGAGAAAGACAAAAATCGCATGACTTCACTCATATGAGGACTTTAAGAGGCAAAACAGATGAACATAAGGGAGGGGAAACAAAAATAACATAAAAACAGGGAGGGGGACAAAACAGAAGAGACTCAAATATGGAGAACAAACAGGGTTACTGGACGGGTGCTGGGAGAGGGGATGGGCTAAATGGGTAAGGGACAGTAAGGAATCTACTCCTGAAATCATTGTTGCACTGTATGCTAACTAATTTGGATGTAAATTTAAAAAAATAAAAAATAAAATAAAAAAAAATGTCCTTCAGTAATGTCTTGGCTAAATAAAGCATGGGCTACCCACTCATTAGAATATTGTGTAATTTTAGGATACTAAGAACGAGAGTGCAAGTATATTTTTGTTCAAGTGTAAAGCTTTGTCCTGTTTCTCAGTGCATATGAAAGTTATGTTTATAGTATATTGTAGTCTGTTCAAAGTGTGCAATAGCATTTTGTGTGAGAAACAATGTATATAACCTAATTTAAAATTTTGTTGCTAAATAATGCTGTCATCTGAGCTTTCAGGGACTTGTGATCAGTGGTCACAGATCACCATAACATATATAATAATGATGATGAAAAAGGTTTAAATCCTGTGAGCATTACCAAAATGTCACACAGAGATGCAAAGTGAGCAAATGCTGTTGGACAAGGTGGTGCTGATCGATTTGCTGATTGATGCAGTTGCCACTACCTCTCATTTTGTAAAAGAATGCAATTATCTGCGAAGTGCAATAGAGTGAAGCACAGTAAAATGAGGCATGCCTCAATTTGCCTTTTGAGATCTGCGTATTTATTTCACTTAGCACAATGCCCTCCGGGTTCGTCCGTGGTGTAGCATGTGACAGGAAGTCCGTCCTTTTTGAGGCCAAATGATATTCCATTACGTGTTTACCCATCAGTGGACACTTGGGTTTCTCCCGCCTTTTGGCTACGAACGTGGGTGTGTAAATGTCTTTTTGTGACTGCTCTCAGTTCTCTTTGGAATATACCCAGAAGTGGAATTGTTGGATCCAATGGGAGTTTTATTTCTGAGTGTTTGAGGAACTGCCATACTGTTTTCCACAGGACTGCAGTATTTCACCTTCCCACCAACAGCTCACAGTGGTTCCAGTTTCTCCACATGCTTGCCAACAGTTGTTATTTTTTGTTGTTTCTGTTCCTGATAGTAGCTGTCCCAGTGGATGTGAGGTGTGTGGTTTCTTGATCAGAGCTGTATTTTAACTGCTTGCACAATCTAGCCTTCTGATGGATGTATCGGGATAAGGGTGTGAGACTTGGAGGTGCCTGCCTTGGGTTAGGTTTGTCATAGGGAAGAACTGACTTACTGGCTTGAGTGCAGTGAGAAGATATATGTGTGTATACACACACACACACACACACACACACACACACACACACCAATCTTCTGTAAAATTTTGAGAGGTGATGGGAAAACAATTTATTTGACTTTAAGTGAGAATTGACATGAGAATGACTTTTCATTTGGAACCTAGTAGCATTGTGGACGTAAAGGAAAGGAAAGAATAACTCCTTGATCTTTTGAATTTTAGATGATGGGATTATCGTTGTGGAAATAAATAAATTGCTGCCTGGCCGGGCAGCATTGGAAATATGGGTACTATTATGGGTGAGGAAACAGGTCTGGAAACTTGTTTTTGTGAGAGCCGGTGGGAGAGATTTCATAGTATTTATCTTTGAAACATTTATTTCCTTTAGAGAAAATAATCTGATAAATTTTTCCTTCTTGATTTTTTACAGCTCTTGCAAGCTTAGGATATGAAAAGAGCTGTGTGTTATTCAATTGTGCAGCGTTAGCTAGCCAGATTGCAGCAGAACAGAACCTGGATAATGATGAAGGATTGAAAGTCGCTGCTAAGCATTACCAGGTATGCAGAACAGTAACCACATAATCAACACTAACTTGGATTAAATTGCAAATAACTTGTACTTAGGCTTACAGATGTCTCTTTATACCCAGATACGTTCTTGAAAAGTAATGTACTTTTTAATGAATTGATTCACACTTTTGAAATCCTTAAACTGTTTACCTATAGACCAGCTCTATTTTTCCTCACTGTTGTATACCTAGCACCTAGGACAGTGCCTGGCACATAATAAAGGCTCAATAAATGTTGGGAGAACAAATGATTGAATGTTTGAGATGAAGTTCTTGGTTAAATCCCTTTTAAATAATTGATCTCATTAAAAAATTTTGTACAGTTGACCCTTGAACAGCGTGGGGGTTAGGGGTGGTGACCCCTTGCATAGTCAAAAATACACTGTAACATTTGACTCCCCTGGAACGTAACTAGTAATAGCCCACTGTTGACTGGATGCCTTACTGATAACATAAACAGTTGAATAACATGTATTGTCTGTGGGCGCCTGGGTGGCTCAGTCAGTTAAGCATCTAACTCATGATTTTGGCTCAGGTCATGATCTCAAGGTTCGTGAGATCAGGCCCTGTGTTGGGCTCTGCGCTGACAGCATGGAGCCTGCTTGGGATTCTCTCTCTCTCTCTCTCTCTCTCTCTCTCTCTCTCTCTGCCCCTCCCCTGCTCACACTTTCTCTCTCTCTCTCTCTCAAAATAAATACACTTAAAAAATTAAAAAAAACCTGTATTGTGTACGTTTTATGTATTATATATTGTATTCTTACAGTAAATATGTAAGAGAAAATACTTCTACAGTACTGTGCTGTATTTATTGAAAAAAAAATCCATGTATAAGTGGATCTGCGCAGTTCAAACCTCTGTTGTTCAAGGGTCAGATGTACGTTATTTAAATACATTTTTTCTTAAGAGACACAGCTGATATTTTACCATTGTCACAAAAGTTAAGACCTCTTAGTAAGGAAATTTTAACTCTGGCTTGTGGAGAGGTCATATTTAAATGTGGTCAGATATGTCATGTTCTCAAGTTAGCTAAATTTAGATTTTGGGTACTATCACTAATATGGCATATTATTTGGTGGCAGTGTATTATTTGCTCAGCTTTTCTTTTTCTTTTTTTTTTTTAATTTTTTTTTTTTTAACGTTTATTTATTTTTGAGACAGAGAGAGACAGAGCATGAACGGGGGAGGGTCAGAGAGAGAGGGAGACACAGAATCCAAAACAGGCTCCAGGCTCTGAGCGGGTCAGCACAGAGGCCAACGCGGGGCTCGAACTCACGGACTGCGAGATCATGACCTGAGCCGAAGTCGGCCGCTTAACCGACTGAGCCACCCAGGCGCCCCTATTTTTCTTTTAACGTAAAGAATAAATGATTGCTGTTGAATGATCTAGTTCATGCTTTAGATTGTGTTATAATTTACAGATGTGCTCACATACAGTATTTGACTCTCAGATGAACCTCGTGATGCATGTTGTATGTGTAATGCCACCCCATTTTACACACAAGGAGACTCAAAGGCCAGCGTGTTAATTAAGTGGTCCGTTGAGGTTTCAGGTTCTGATTCCAAATTTTATGGAATTCCAAAGGTGCTTCCTGTCTTCCATGGCTGTGGAATTTGCTTGTCCCAGAGGTGGAGTCTGATTTTTCCTGTTGTTTCAGTTTACAAGTGAGATTAAGAATGCTCTTCTAAGAAAGTGAGAGGAAGATGCATTTTAAGCAAACAACGCTCCAAATTGCGGCTTGCCGTGCAGTTTTCAATGGGCATGGATGACAGACATACTTTTCTTTTTGAGCCTCTAAAGGGCCAATATTTTAAAATGTGAAAATGAAGTCAACTTTACTTTTCTGTTAACTGTAACTCAGCTAATTGGCATGTGATAATAAATTCCATTCTGTGAGTCGCCTTTGCGATTCACAGCAGGTCACCTAGTGTGATGGAAAGGGGGTGGTGATATCAGAAGACTTAGATAGGCTTGTCTAGGCTCTTTGCCACCAGGAAGCTGTGTACCCTTGGACCTGTTCTTTAATGACCTTTGTCGGCCTCTTGTTCCAGATTTGTGACAGAGGCTGGGTCCCTTGCTGTTCTGGTCTGTGATTCTCTTAGTGTATTTAAGCAAGGTCAGCTCGTCGCTCCTTGCAGATACTCTGGTTTCATGATTCCTCATGACTGCAGAAAACATGATGTTCACTTGTAGTACATAATCTTCAGTAATCTCTACGCAGCTCCTCCATAGAACCCACATCTTTTAATCCCAGACGGATTTCTTTCTTTTTCCCAGGATCATGTGTTCCATAAAAGCAGTTATTTTGGGTGAACCTCAGCAAAATATAATTCGGAATAAAAAAATCTGATGGGGATCATTTCACCAGGGACCTTTGAAAGCCAAATAGAAATCATTATCAGTGGACAGTAAATGCTGTTCCTCAGATCACCTGTGCTATTTGAGGTTTCTCCTAAGTACAGCGTGTTTAATTGTGGGACAGATGGAATTGTTTGGGACCAAAGCAAGATCGTTTCGGTACTAAAAGGTCCTTAATACTATTTTATCCCGACCTCTATTCTCATATTAGTCTTGGGGAAATATATCTAAAAATAAGTTTAATTTGTCCCATGAAGTTGCTGTATGTTTTGCTGCAATTTACTCTTAATCTTAGTTAAATCTGTTCCTGTATAGTATTTTGGAAAAATACCCTTATTGTCTGTTGGTCATATATTTAGATCTGTAACAATATAAAAATTTAAATATAGTAACTGTTCAACTGAATTAACATTTGAAATGATTTGTGTGTAACAGTAGAAAGTTAAGTCTTGCTGAGTTTACATAGATTTTAAAGAAGTTCTTTTTCTTCCCCTCTAGTTTGCTAGTGGTGCCTTTTTACATATTAAAGAGACAGTTTTATCTGCCTTAAGTCGAGAGCCTACGGTGGACCTGTCTCCAGATACTGTTGGGACCCTCAGTCTTATTATGCTGGCACAGGCCCAAGAAGTCTTTTTTTTAAAAGCCACAAGAGGTAATTCCAGTTTTTTCTCTATTCTGTTACACGTGGAGAGAAGCGATCAGCTTTTAAAATAGGAAGACAAGTGTACAAACTTGTGATCTCAGAGTTCATACTAAGTTATGATGTGTCGGATTATTTTATATATATTTTTTAATTACAATGGCCAATGTCATATTTTATTCCAGATAAAATGAAAGATGCCATCATAGCCAAATTGGCTAATCAGGCCGCAGATTACTTTGGTGATGCTTTTAAACAGTGTCAGTACAAAGATACTCTTCCCAAGGTCAGTTATTGTTTTTGCAAATACTTGGTTATTTTGCATGTGGAAATACTTAGAGGTTTTTGTATAGAAGAAAAACGTTGGAAATTATGTTTTATAAAAAAGAAACTTGAAGTTTTAGGAGAGGCATTTGAAGAATATGTTGGTAGAAATAATTTTTTATTTAAGAAGCATGAAAAATTCTTTTGTATTTAAGGGATGCCTTTGTCTCTACTCTTTACTAAACTTGTTTTTCCAAAATTCTTTCTGGAAATTGTTGAGCCTCTGTCTCCAGTAATTTTGTTACATCAAGGCATTGTGTAATTCTGATTCATTGGTGATCTGCTACAAGCATGAATACTTGAGCATGTTGATTATTTGCACTTTTAATTATTGTCCTGTTTTCTTAAAGATGAGTCTTAAAGCACAAAACAGACATAAAGCAAAAGGAAAAGAAAGCAGATTCATCCAGGATTTTGATTAGAATTAAGTTTTGCCAACAGAGATAGAAAATTGGGCTGCTCTTGTACAGCTAAGGAAAACAACCACCTACCTGCTGCCGCATATCAGAGAAAATATTAATTGTTTTAATGTAAGCTTTTCTGAAGTGGCATTTGAAAAGACTAGTCAGTGATGGTCAACCGCAAAGCATATGATTAGACTAACGCATAAACTCAGAATGATTTCAAAGGAAACTTACAGATTGAGGGAAATGTAGTGCGTTTCAACTACTCTTTCAGAAATGTTCAGGTAATTAGTTTTGTCTGTATGATAATAGCATATGGTTTTTGTTACATGATATTTTCTAGGAGAATTTATTGATTTATTTTATTTTTTCAAAGTTTATTTAAGTCATCTCTACACCCACCATGGGGCTGGAACTCACCACCCCGAGATGAAGAGTCGCGTGCTCTTCTGACTGAGCCAGCCGGGCGCCCTGAATTTATTGATTTAGAAGTCATTCAGGAAGCCTTGTAAATTATGAAATTGCAGACAGTTTCGTGGTGAAGTAAAAAAGCATAAATACATCAACGGCACACCCTAGTTTAGTCAGAGAATTAGGAATTGATGTGAGGGAATTGCTGGAGATTTAAAATACACCAAGAGGTTACTAGAAAGTTGCCCAGGACTCTTGGATGTTCATACTGTTACTCCTGAAAAGAGCCTTGGGATCTTCTCTCACCTTGTTTTCATCTGAAAGACTTCACGTTCAGCTGCACAGTGTCCCGTAACATCCTGTTGGGCCATTAGTTCAGTCGTGTCACCGAGAGAAGAATGTCACCTTCAAAGACTTGGAAACTCCCTCTGCAGCATTCCTGGTATTCCTGGAGAGTCTCCGGTTAAAACGAAGCTGCTCCAGCCTTACCTTGAGAACTGGCCTGAGTACAGTTTGAGATTTAGATGTCTTTTGGCCGTTTGACTAATAAAGCTCATAAGGTATTTTCATATTCTGGTTGTAAAACTGGAATACCTGCAAGTAGTGATCCAGGAAGCTAGGAAGTTACTCCCTGGGAGACAGGAAAGCATACCAGGTAGTAATTCAGTGTTTGAGTCTTTCCTATGTTTGTCTGGACAGTGATCGCCTAGTTTAATTCTTGGATTTCATGTGGCACGTACTCCTAAAGACAGTGAGGTTGCAGGCTGCGATTTGCCATTTTGGAAGAGCATCTACCGATATAAGTGCTTCTTGGTTCATACGTTTGGATCTTTTAAAATTAATTTTGACTGGAATCTTCTTCAAAACAAATTAGGGCAAAGTAACACTTTATCATATTAGATATTAACTTAGTGTGTTTGTCTGTTTGCTTTGTGTTTTTGAGTATGTAATCTGAAATGTTAGTGTTTATACTGAATAGTCTTTCTATGGCTAGAAATCATCTTTATTAAAAAGTCTCTTAGATATGAATTTAAGTGGGAACTTAATTTACTGTCTTTTGTCTTTTAAAAACACGATGAAACAGTCAGCTATAGAGCATTTTCATTAGTATATGTGAGTAATGGTGGTTTAGTTAACTCTAAGGGCTGGGTAAGGACTCCTAAGAAAGCTTCTAAAGCCTCGTGCTTGGTATTCCTCTGTGAATGTCTGTTCTCCTTCTCTTCCTAATGCATGCTTTCCTTTCTTCTTTGTAAACAAAATGTTGACTTCATGGCTTGATTGAAGACCTTATAAAAACTTAAATTGGCTTCACTTAACAGTGCAAAAAAACCCAAAAACAAAACCCCTTAATTTTAATTGGAAGAAAAAAATTGAATGCGTTGACTTCAGTTCCTGCAAAATCATGTCGTCTTCTCTGTTTACACCTAATGACTAACCTGTCTCTAAACCATTAATGGGGTGATTTCTAATTTCTGTCTCCTTTTCCTTTTTCTTCCTGCATCCCGTGTTGTCTGTGGTGGTTTGTGTGGTTGGACTCTCCCCTGGTCAGTATTTTTATTTCCAGGAGGTGTTCCCTGTCTTGGCTGCAAAGCACTGTATCATGCAGGCCAATGCTGAGTACCACCAGTCTATCCTGGCAAAACAGCAGAAGAAATTTGGAGAAGAGATTGCAAGGTTACAGGTGAGTTTCTTGGAAATAAATACTCGAGTAACTTGGCTCTCTCTTTTTTTCCTTAGTGAGATTCCCAGGTTTGTTCATAAAAACCTTTTCTACTCATTGCCCCTATCAGCAGAGAAAAGTGATTGTTTTTATCCTTAAGTTTTACGTGCTGGGTGCTTTTTGAAGTCTTATGTTGTATCTAAAAAATTATGTAAGATTTTCATTCAGTTCTCTTATTTATCCGTTTTTTAAATATTTATTTATTTTGAGAGAGAGCGTGTGAGCACACATGCGAGCAGGGGAGGGACAGAGAGAGAGGGAGGAAGAGAACCCCAAGCAGGATACGCACTGTCAGCACAGAGCCCGATGCGGGCCTCGATCCCACGAACTGTGAGATTATGACCTGACCTGAAATCAAGAGTCAGACGCTTAACCGACTGAGCCACCCAGGTGCTCCTCCCTGTTTTAATATAAAATAGTCTAAATTAACTACCAAGCTGCTTAACTTGTGGCATACCCTTTGTCTGAATTGGGATATGCAGTTCCACAGCTTGAGAAGGACATTGTAGTACAGCTGACCCTTAAACAACCCTGGTTTAAACTGTGTGCATCCACTTATACACAGACTTTTTATAGAACTGTAAATCTGTCATCTCTTCTGTGTGATTTTAACATTTTCTTTTCTCTAGCTGACTTTATTATAAGAATACAGCATGAAAAGCATGTAACATACAAAATATATGTTATTTGTTTATTTTACAGGTAAGACTTCTGGTCAACAGTAGGCTGATAGTAATTAAGCTCTGGGGGAGCCCAGAGTTGTGGCAGATTTTCCATTGTGGGGGAGGGTGTTGGGGCCACTAATGCCTGCATTGCACAGGGTCAACTGTATATGTGAATAGATCCTGTAAACAGCAGAGTGCCTTCTGTGCGGTTGTCCATCCTCTCAGCATTGAGGTTGTCAGAAACCTGCTGTCAATCTGGGTCAATTTCATGAGAGGGGCAAGGGCTGTTTATAGGAGTCGTTTGTATTTTGAGTATTGGTAAGCAGAGGGTAGGGAGAAGACTGTTAGGGAATTTTAAATATGGCCTGGATATTAGAAGATACTCTGCAAGTATTATTTAGGAAGTTCAGATTAATTTGTCTTTTTATGAGAGAAGAACCCCAAGTCTTGTAAAAAAGAAAATGTATGCTTACACTTTACAACGGACGAAATCAAAGAAAGGCATACTTTTTATTTATTTTTTGAAAAGCATATTTTTTTTTTATTTTTTTTTTTTAACGTTTATTTATTTTTGAGACAGAGAGAGACAGAGCATGAATGGGGGAGGGTCAGAGAGAGAGGAAGACACAGAATCTGAAACAGGCTCCAGGCTCTGAGCTGTGAGCACAGAGCCTGACGCGGGGCTCGAACTCACGGACCGCGAGATCGTGACCTGAGCCAAAGTTGGACGCTTAACCGACTGAGCCACCCAGGCGCCCCAACATATTTTTTTTTTTAATAAAACACAGATATTCAAACATATCTCATTTGTCCAGAGTTCACTTTGATTACAGTAGCTTAGATTCTTACATAAAAATGCTTCTGAAAAAGGGGTTTCCATGGGAAGGATTTTTTTCAGTCTAGCAAATTTAAAGTATTAGAAATTTAGTTTATTTTCTAGAATTCTAGGACTATTAGTTTCAAGGAAGCTCTTACTTAGTGTCTCTATTAAACCAGTCATGTAAGAGTTCTTTTTGAAATGTTGATATTTAAAGTCCCGTGTGGAAAAAGGAAACTATTTCAACCTTGAGCACTGAGAGATAAAGACTTTTTTCCAGTTACAGACACGTAAGCATTTGTAGCTTCAGTTTTTATAGCGTTAGTCATAGGTCAGAAGTTAGCACAAAAGGGCCGTGCCTCTTTCTAGGCATGAGATTTTGTTGTTGTTGTTGCTTGATTTGAACTCAGGCAAACAGAACAAATAGACAAAAAAAAAAAAAAAAAAAAAGATGACCAAGAAACCCTAATCTCTGTAGTCTGTGGCTCAAAGTACCCCATGAACCTGATAAAGATCATTACATGGTCATACCGAGAAACCAGCTTTTCAGTCATTGCTGTGAGCAGTGGGGAAAAAAAAAACATTGGAAATGTCAGGGAAATACAACACAGCAGATTAAATAACAGTAAAGTTAAGACTGTTGCTTGGAATTTACATCTGGGGCCAAGACAAATTGTGGCTGGGCATATAGGGCTCATGAGATGCCCTACCAGGATAGTGCCCTTTATTTGGCTACAGAAGCCTGTATACTTGATCATCTTGGTGGAATCCCTAACACTGACAAAGTATGGCTTTGAAAAAGGCGTAAAAATATATAGATACAAAAATGTGTCTCAATAGAATGGATATGTGTCAGATTTATTTAATTCATTAATGAGGGACCAAGTAAGATGGTAAAACTGGTTTTGTGAAAGTATTGTTTTTTCTTAGTTGTGACAGCAGTTTGTAGATTTTAAGGAGATTGTTCTTACCAGGAGATATATACTTAAGTATTTGGGGATCAAGGGTCATGGTGTCTGAACTTCAGTTTCAAATGATTCTGCAAAAAAGCCCCCCCCCCCCCAATATGAAAATGGTAAAGCAAATATGGCAAATTGGTAACAATTGTTGAACCTAAGCATGAGTCTTCTGGTATTCATTGTTGTTTTTTATTTCTCTTCTGTTTATATATTATTATTTTAAATTTTACTGTCAAGTTAGCTAACATACAGACTAGTCATGTCTTCAGAAGTAGATTCCTTGATTATCAGTTACATATACACCCAGTGCTCATCCCAACAAGTGCCCTCCTCAATGCCCATCACCCATTTTCCTCACCCCCATCAACCCTCAGTTTGTTCTGTGTATTTAAGAGTTTCTTATGGTTTGCCTCGCTGTCTGTAACTTATCTTTCCTTCCCTTCCCCTATGGTCTTCTGTTAAGTTTCTCAAATTCCACCTATGAGTGAAATCATAGATCTTTCTTTGACTGACTTACTTCATTTAGCATAATACTCTCCAGTTTCATCCACATTGTTGCAAATGGCAAGATTTCACTCTTTTTCATCACTGAGTGGTATTCCATTTGTGTGTGTGTGTGTGTGTGTGTGTGTGTGTGTGTGTGTGTATGTATGTATGTGTATGTGTATGACTTCCAACAGTTATGATGGACATATGGACTCTTTCCATATTTGGCTATTGTTGAAAGCGCTGCTATAAACATTGGGTTATATATGCCCCTACAAATCAGCACTCCTGTATCCTTTGGATAAATTCCCCCTAGTGTTATTGCTGGTTCATAGGGTAATTCTATTTTTAATTTTTTGAGGAATCTCAACACTTTTTCAGAGTGGCTGCACCAGTTTGCATTCCCACCAACAGAGCCTAGAGGGTTCCCCTTTCTCCACATCCTTGCCAACATCTGTTGTTTCCTGAGTTGTTAATTTTAGCCATTCTGACTGGTGTGAGGTGGTATCTCTGTGTGATTTTAATTTATATTTCCCTGATGATAGCGATGTTAAGCATGTTTTCATGTGTCTGTTTGTCATCTGGAGGTCTTCTTTGGAAAAGTGTCTATTCATGTCTTTTGCCGATTTCTTCGTTGGATTATTTGTTTTTCAGGTGTTGAGTTTGGTAAGTTTTTTATAGATTTTTTGATACCATTTATTAGATATGTCATTTGCAAATATCTTCTCCCATTCCATTGGTTGCGTTTTAGTTTCATTGATTGTTTCTTTTGCTGTGTGTAAGCTTTTTATCTTGAGGAGGTCCCAGTAGTTCATTTTTGCTTTTATTTCCCAGCTTCCAGAAACATGTCAAATAAGAAATTGCTGTGGCTGAGGTCACAGAAGTTGCTGCCTGTTTTCTCCTGTAGGATTTTGATGGCTTTCTATCTCACATTTAGGTCTTTTATCCATTTTGAGTTTATTTTTGTGTATAGTGTAAGTGGTCCAGTTTCATTCTTCTGCATGTTGCTGTCCAGTTCTCCCAGCACCATGTGCTAAAGAGACTATTTTTTTTCCATTTGATGCTCTTTCCTGCTTTGTCAAAGATTAGTTGGCCATATGTTTGTGGGTCCGTTTCTGGGTTCTCTATTCTGTTCCATTGGTCTGTGTGTCTGTTTTTGTGCCAGACTGTCTTGATGATTGCAGCTTTGTAATACAGGCTAAAGTCTGGGATTGTAACGCCTTCAGCTTTGGTTTTCTTTTTCAACATTACTTGGGCTATTTGGGGTCTTGTGTGATTCCATACAAATTTTGGGATTTGTGAATATGGAACCACGTTGATTGATTTGCGAATATTGAACGAGCCCTGGCAGCCTGGGAATGAATTCCACTTGATCATGGTGAATAACTCCTTTAATGTACTGTTGAATTTAATTTGCTAGTATCTTGTTGAGAATATTTGCATCCATGTTCATCAGGGTCTGTAATTCTCCTTTTTAGTGGGGTCTTTGTCTGGTTTTGGAATCAAGGTAATGCTGGCTTCATAGAATGAGTCTGGAAGCTTTCCTTCCATTTCTGTTTTTTGGAACAGCTTGAGAAGAATAGGTATTAACTCTGCTTTAAATTTCTGGTAGAATTTCCCTGGGAAGCCATCTGGCCCAGGACTCTTATTTGTTGAGAGATTTTTGATAACTGATTGAATTTCTTCACTGGTTATGGGTCTGTTCAAATTTTCTATGTCTTTCCTTTTGAGTTTTGGTAGTGTGTGGGTATCTAGGAATTTGTCCATTTCTTCCAGATTGTCCGGTTTGTTGGCATATAATTTTCATAGTATTCTCTAAAATACAAAATTCTGTTTGTATTTCTGTGGTGTTGGTTGTGATCTTTTTCATTCATGATTTTATCTGTTTGGGTCCTCTCTCTTTTTCTTTTTGAGAAGTCTGGCTAGGAGTTTATGAATTTTGTTTATTCTTTCAAGAAACCAGCTCTTAGGTTCACTAATCTGTTCTGCTGTTTTTTTAGATTATACATGGTTAATTTCTGCTCTAATCTTTATTATTTCTCTTCTTCTGCTGGCTTTGGGCTTTCTTTGCTGCTGTATTTCTAGCTCCTTTAGGTGTAAGGTTAGGTTGTGCAGTTGGAACCTTTCTTGCTTCTTGAGATAGGCCTGGATTACAGTGTATTTTCCTCTTAGGACTGCCTTTGCTGGATCCCAAAGGGTTTGGACTGTCATGTTTTCATTTTCATTTGCTTCCATGTATTTTTAAAATTCTTCTTTAATTTCTGGTTGACCCATCTTTCTTTAGTAGGATGCTCTTTAACCTCCATGTATTTGGGGCCTTTCCGAATTTTTTCTTGTGGTTGATTTCAAGTTTCATAGTGTTGTGATCTCAAAATATGCATGGTATGATCTCAGTCCTTTTATATTTGTTGAGGGCTGTTTTGTGACCTAGTGTGTGATCACTTTTGGGGAATGTTCTGTGTACACTCAAGAAGAATGTGTATTCTGCTGCTTTGGGATGAAAAGTTCTGAATGTATCTGTTGAGTCTGTCTGGTCCAGTGTGTCATTCAGAGCTATTATCTCCTTATTTATTTTCTGCTTAGATGATCTGTCCGTTGTTTTAAGTGGAGTATTGAAGTCACCTACAATTACAGTATTATCATCAATATGTTTATGTTTGTGATTAATTTATATATTTGGGTGCCTTCACATTGGGGGCATAAATATTTACAATTATTGGCTCTTCTTGATGGAGTAACCCCTTAATTATGACATAATGCCCTTCTTCATCTCTTGCTAAAGTCTTTGTTTTAAAATCTAGTTTGATCAGGGGCGCCTGAGTGGCTCAGTCAGTTAAGCCTCTGACTTTCAGCTCAGGTCATGATCTCACTGTTCGTGAGTTCAAGCCCCATGTCGGCTCTGTGCTGACAGCTCAGAGCCTGGAGCTGGCTTCAAATTCTGTGTCTCCCCCTCTCTCTGCCCCTCCCCTGCTTGTGTGCTCTCTCTCTCTCTCAAAAATGAATAAATAACATTAAAAAATTAAAAAAAAAAATCCAGTTTGTCTGACATAGGTGTGGCTGCTCCAGCTTTCTTTTGACATCCATCCCGTCACTTTCAGTCTGCATGTGTCCTCAGGTCTAAAATGAATCTTTTGTAGGCAGCATATAGATGGATCTTGGTTTTTTTATCCATTCTGATACCCTGTGTCTTTTGTTTGGGGCATTTAGTCTGTGCACATTCAGTGTTGTTATTGAAAGATACGGATTTAGTGCCATTGTGTTACCTGTAGGTTTCATGCTTGTGGTGATGTCTCTGGTCCTTTGTACTCTTTGCTGCTTTCCACTCACAGAGTCCCCCTTAGGATCTCCTGCGGGGCTGGTTTAGTGGTCATGAATTCCTTTGGTTTTTTGTTTGTCTTGGAAGGCCTTTATCTTTCTTATTCTCAGTGACAGCCTTGCCGAATAAAGGATTCTGGGCTGCATATTTTTCCTCTTCAGCACATTGACTGTTTCCTGCCACTCCCTTCTGGCCTGCTAGGTTTCAGTGGACAAGTCTGCTACTATGCTTATGTGTCTCCCCTTGTAGGTTAAGGCCCGTTTGTCCCGAGCTGCTTTCAGAATTCTCTCTTTATCTTTGTATTTGGCCAGTTTCATTATAATATGTCACGGTGTCGATCTGTTTTTGATTTTGAGGGGAGTTCTCTGTGCCTCTTGGAGTTGGATGTCTGTTTCCTTCCCCAGATTAGGGAAGTTCTCAGCTATAATTGGTTCAAATAAACCTTCTGCCCTTTTCTGTCTCCTCTTCTTCTTCTTCTGGAACTCTTAGGATACAGATACTGTTTCGTTTCATTGAGTCACTTAGGTCTCTAATTCTCCTCTTGTGATCTAGTAATTTCTTCTCCCTCTTTTTTCCCAGCTTCATCATTTTTCATAATTTTATTTTCTATTTTACACATTCTCTCCTCTGCTTCTTCCATGCTTGCTGTCACTGCATCTAGTTTATTTTGCACCTAATTTATAGCATTTCTTCATTTATTGTGACAATACCTTAGATCTTTGCTCTCTGCAGCAATAGATTCTCTGCTGTCTTCCATGCTTTTTTCAAGCCCAGCTATTAGTCTTAAGACTATTAATCTAAATTCTTGTTCAGGTATGTTGTTGTGAGCGATTCTCTGGCTGTCATTTCTTCCTGGATTTTCTTTTGAGGAGAATTTTTCCGTTTCATCTATTTGGCTAGGTTTCTGTCTTTTATGGGTTTTAATCGCTTGTTAAGTGTCCTGCACCTGTGAGTACTACCATATTTTAAAAGGGGTCATACGCTGTTCAGGGCCTGGCACTTCAGAAAGTGTTTTTTGACTGTGTTGCCTGCACTCTGTTGTTGCATCTTTGGCTGCTCTGTCCCACTGCTTTAGTGGTGGATTGTTTGGACCTTCCACCAGGTGTGTGTGGATTTGTCCATTGACGCAACCCTGGACAAAAGGAAAATAAAGTGAAGGCAGGGGAACCTTATCCTGTACAAAGAAATGAAAGGGGTGAAAAAAAACACCAGGCAGAGAATCAAAGAGACTATAAGGCTTAGTCCAGAGAGAGGAGAAAATAGGAAGGAGATATAAAATAGGAAATAAAAAGGGGCGCCTGGGGGTCTCAGTCGGTTGAGTGTCTGGCTTTGGTTCAGGTCATGATCTCACGGGATCGGGCTCTGTGCTGACAGCTTAGAGCCTGGAGCCTGCTTTGAACTCTGTGTCTCCTTCTCTCTCTGCTCCTCCCCCACTCATGCTCTGTCTCTCTCTCTCTCCTTCAAAAATAAATAAAAACATTAAAAAAAATTAAAGAAAAGGTATATAAAGAATAGATTTAAATGCCTGATCAAGCAAGCAGAATAAGAATTGACCAAAAATCAAATCAGAAACTATGAGCTCGATTCCAAAGGGAAGAAAAAAAAAGAGGAGGGTAGAAAGAAAAAGGGAAAAGAGTGAAGAGAAGGAAACAAAAGAGAAAAAAAAATCAAAATTAAAAATTAAAAAAAACAAAACCAAGTCATATCTCTGATAGATAAGACTTAAAAAAAAAAAGCCCTAAAACTATAATGTCCGCCCACCTGACAAAGTTAATACTGATTAATAATTAATACTAGTAATGTAATATTACTGAAACCTAGTTTAGTTTTCCAAGACGTTTTCTGTGGTGTTTTTTCACAGCTGGTCTGTGCAGAACAAGGTCCTCACGTGGCATCTGGCAGGTGTCTTACCAATCTTTAATTTGTAACCACCTCCCTCTCCTTGCCTGCCATATTGAGTTGTGTGTTTCTTACATGATGTCTGTTACCCCTTTTTTGTTACTTGTGTAAATATTCAATCTCCTTATATTTTTTATTAAAAAATTTTTTAATGTTTATTTTTGAAGGAGAGAGTGTGAGTCGGGGGTGGGGGGGCAGAGAGAGAGAGAGAGAGAGAGACAGACAGACAGACAGAATCAGAAGCAGGCTCCAGGCTCCGAGCTGTCAGCGCAGAGCCCGACGTGGGGCTCGAATTCACAAACTGTGAGATCATGACCTGAGGGGAAGTCAGACGCTCAATGGACTGAGCCACCCAGGCGCCCCCATATTTCAATCTTTTTAAAAATGATTTTGAGTTTTTCTTCACTTTCTTGCCTGAGTTCTGTCAGTTCCTGTTCCACATTTCTCTCGCTGTCTGCTATCACCTGCTGTTGTCTAGGCCATCTGGTCCTCTGTTCGTGTTTTCAGCATGCTGTTTTCATCTGCTTTGTGACAATATTTCCTTGGTGAATTTTCATTACCTATTGGAAAGTTACATGCTCATTTTCATCCTTTTCCTTCTGGTTTCTTTGTGTTGAAGCAGATGGGATGCCTTTTCCATTACTTGTGTTTGGATGAGATTGATTTTAGTAGAGGAGTCGCAAGAGGCTCCTGAGTGGGGGCATGCCCCCCTCCGGTCGTGTGGTAGTGTTCTGAGCTCCCTCCTCGGCTTCACTTCTTTGGCTCTCAAAGCCTAGCCTGCTTGGGGAAGGACTCTTCCTCCGTACCTGTGTGTCCCTGAATCCCTCACAGCCTTTCCTTTGCGAGGTGCTGCGTCTGCTCTGAGAGTCTGTTACTTTGCTGACCTGTTGGAGTGCTTGCCGCCTTTCTTCTTTTTCCCTGGTTTCACTCGTCCTATCTGCTTCCCCCTGCCTCCCTGCCCTCGATTAACCTGCCTCTTGCTCTCAGCAGTTCCCTCTCGGGATGAGGCCTCTCAGCACTCCATTTTTCCTGCGACCTCTTGGTGGCTGACGTGGACCAGTTGGCTTTGCCTTTATCATCTGTTGGCACTTGTTTCCTTATTCCGTTTCATTGTTTTCAAATTTGCTTCAAGTCCTTTTCACTCATGGGGGTGGGTCCTTAGCAATCCCTTTTTTTCCCCAGTGTACTTGGTATGTCTTATCATTCTGGTACCAACTTTGCTATTTGAGGGGAGTGTTTGACCACATATTTACAAATCAAATTTGAAAAGCGATTCAGGGGCGCCTGGGTGGCGCAGTCGGTTAAGCGTCCGACTTCAGCCAGGTCACGATCTCGCGGTCCGGGAGTTCGAGCCCCGCGTCGGGCTCTGGGCTGATGGCTCAGAGCCTGGAGCCTGTTTCCGATTCTGTGTCTCCCTCTCTCTCTGTCCCTCCCCCGTTCATGCTCTGTCTCTCTCTGTCCCCAAAAAATAAATAAACGTTAAAAAAAATTAAAAAAAAAAAAAAAAAAAAAAAGAAAAGCGATTCAAATTTGTGCCCTTTCTCATCTCCTAGTATAACTAAAGATGTAGCTTTTGTTTTGCTCTGTTGATTTTGCATGTGAGCTACCTCTTATTTAGAATAGTTCAGTTGACTGTTTTAGGTTTTCCTGGTATATAAAACATCATCTGTAGATGATCATTTTTTCCTTTTCTTTATACCTTCTTTATACCTCTTAATTTCATTTTTTTATCTAGATGTTTTGACGCATTCTAAGGTTGTTGATGATACTGTTTCATTTTGACTACAGGAATGTTATATTTTCTGCTAAGTATGTTAGCAGGTTTGGGGGTTGAGATTTTATCATGTTAATGAATTGGATATCTATTTTGATTTTACTGAGATTTTCAAAAATATCAGTGGTGAATATTGAATATTATCAAATGCTTTTCAGTATCTGTGGAAATAATTTGATTTTTAAAAATTTAAATCTATTATTTGGATAATACATAAATAGATTTTCTTAAACCATTCTTGTATTTCTATAACTTTGGTGTTTCATATTTGCCTTCTCTCCTGTGGTTACTCTCTATAGATGTTCTTTACATGCCTGAGAATATTTTATATTCTCTAGTTGTGGTGTCCAGGGTTCTGAATGTCTGGTAGGTCAAACTCATTAATTATGTTATTCACATCTTCTATAATCTTACAGTTTTTTTGTTTACTTGGTCTGTCATGCTGAGACAGGAGTGTTAACATCTTCCACTCTGATGAGGGGTAAATTTATCAGTTTCTCATTGTAACTGTTTATATACCTAGAGTCTTGTTAAATGCAAAATTTAAGAAGTTTTAGGTCTTTCTGGCAGATTGGCAGATATCAAACATTAAGCACTGAATTTATCCCTGACGATGCCTTTGGCTTCATTGCCTCTTTTATCTGCTGTTATATCTGAAACCACCTAAGTAATGTAATTTAAGCTCTAAATTTATGTGAGGCATTTGCTCATCTTATGAATTATGAAGGTAGACCTTTTATTTTTGTTTTTAAATGTTTATTTAGAGAAAGAGCGTGAGCGGGGGAGGGGCAGAGAGCGAGGGAGAGAGAAAATCTCAAGCAGGCTCTGCACTGTGAGTGCAGAGCCCGACTCGGGGCTCAGTATCATGAACCGTGAGATCATTACTTTAGCTGAAATCAGGAAGTCAGATGCTTTAACCAACTGAGCCACCAGGTGCCTGAGAGTAGACCTTTTTAAAAAATTCTATTCCTTTTTTTTTTTTTTTTTAAGTTTATTTATTTTGAGAGAGACTGCACAGATGAGGGAGGGGCAGAGAGAGGAGGACAGAGGATCTGAAGTGGGCTCTGTGCTGACAGCAAACAGCCCGATGCGGGGCTTGAACTCACACACTGTGAGATCATGACCTGGGCTGAAGTTGGGTACTTAACCGACTGAGCCATCCAGGAGCCCCTAAAAAAATATGTTCCTGTCAATGCTGAGGTAACATGCTTCTTTGTTGACTTCTTGTGTTGGCTGGGTACTTTTTTTCTGACCCAGCCTTTCACTGTTGGAGTAGACATTTGAGGTTCCTGCCTCCATGTGGGGCAGTGAAACGAGTGTTTCTCCGTAGATGGAGATGTGTTTGTTTTAAGACCCCTGTTTCAGGTCTTCATGAGAGCTTGTAAGACGTTTTAATTGCTAGTCCTTTGGGTTATAGAAATATTCGACAGCCAGCCTTCCTCAATGTTGGTTTATACTTACTGGCCTCACTTACTATACTTACTGGATTTTTTTTTTTTTTTTACTTTCTTGGTAATTCACGCATGTGTTGGGACGGATGCCTACTATGTTTATTCTTCATTTTTGATATTTTGGAATTTTGGGATGGGATAATTTCTAGGTTATTCTGTTGACCACATTGCTGGAAATGCATGTCCTCAAAGAAATTTTTTAAAAACCATTGCTTAGATCATTGGTTGAGAAAAACAAAACTTTTTTTAACATTTTTGTTTTTTTTAGCACGCAGCAGAATTGATTAAAACAGTGGCATCTCGCTATGATGAATATGTCAACGTGAAAGACTTTTCTGACAAAATCAGCCGTGCCCTTTCTGCAGCAAAGAAGGATAATGACTTCATCTATCATGATCGAGTTCCAGACCTTAAAGATCTGGACCCAATTGGCAAAGCCACACTTGTGAAATCTACCCCAGTCACTGTCCCCATCAGCCAGAAATTCACTGGTATGTCAAGTACTCAGTTACGCTTTAATCTTACTCATCTTTTCCCCAGTTTAATCTGTTGTTTTTGGTAGCGAAAATCACATAACTGCTATTGTATGTTTTGAATATGATTTGCATTCATGTTCAAAATGAATATGAGAATAAAAATGAAGTGTTGTATCTATAGTGAAAATTCAAGATGGAAAGTAAATGGTAATAAAGCATGTGTAAACTATCCAACACAGTCAGAAAATTTGAAACTACATTTGAGTAATGATTGAGACTTTAAGCATTTGTCATTTTAACATTTGTTATATTATTTAGGATTCTGCTATTAAAAATAAACGTTCATAAATATGACTTTAAATGTATAAACTTACAGAGTCATGGTTGTATGGGATAAATGTTATAATATCCTTGGATTTTGTAGATGTATTCAACGTATAGTAGTTTCTAGCTGAGATCCCAAGGATAGTATTGTACGTTATTGGGAAAGGCTGATTATTTTATTTATTTCTGTTTAGCAAACAAGATGTGTTTACCATGTGCCAGGGACTCTTAAGTACAGATAACTAGCTCATAATTAATATTCTCACGGCAGTCTCATGAGATGGGTACTATTGTTATCCCCCTTTGAGTGATGAGGATATTGACGCACAGAGTGCTTGAATAATTTGCCCAATGTTGCAGAGCTAGAAAGTGGTGGAAGGAGCTGGAAATTAAACCCAGGCAATGTGGACTGCTTAACCAGTGTAATCAACTAATAAAGAGTGTAGATCTTCTTCACCAAAGAAGTCAATGACAAACACATCTTAAAACGTTAAGAAAATTAAGTTCAAAGAAAAAGCTCTCATTGTTCATGAATATAGTGCTCTAAAAATTCTCTCCATCGTTGTACTTCCAGTAGTGATTTAGTTTTGATTTTTAAATATTTGTAGATTTTTATGTGAATATAGGAAAGGGAATATGAGCATTCACTTTACAGATGGACTTTTTGTCTTGAAATTTTGTTGAAATTCACATTGCTCATTTTAGATTTGTTTGAAAATATGGTTCCTGTGTCAGTGCAGCAGTCGTTGGCCGCCTATAATCAGAGGAAAGCTGACTTAGTTAACAGATCAATTGCTCAAATGAGAGAAGCCACCACTTTGGCAAATGGGTAGGTACAGCTTTAACTTCCATAAATACATCTGTAAAGTTCTAATGTTTTCTGTTTGATTGTTACCCTAACTAAATAGTTTATGAAAGTTTCGTTTTCTGAGCTTGGAACTGAATGTCAAGGCTGTGTGAAGCAGCAAATACACATTCCTATGCACTTTGGGTAGATGCTCTATCTGTTAAGTCCTAGCAAATAGACTTGGAAGAAATTCGATTACTGAAACAAGTGAGAGTTTTTGACCACTAATTTACATGGTAGGAGATACTTATTTGAGGGAAATGAGAAGTAGAAACGAACTTGTAAGTTAAGATAGATAGCATGGTACATGGTTCAGTATTCTGAACTAATTTTTGTTAATGGTGGATTGAAGAGTAACAAAATAATTCATTGGCTTTTATAGTGTCTTCAGTATAATTTTCAATGAAGTACAACAAATAGACCCACTTGAAGTGTATAGTTCAGTTCTTTCTGATCAATTTATACCATGTAACCACCACCACCGTGATCAAGATAGAGAACATTTACATCACCCTAAACAGTTGCTTTGTGCCACTTCAGTCCTTCTTCCCCTGGCCCTTAGCCACTGCTCATCTGCTCCCTGTCACCCTAGGTTGGTGTCACTTTTTACACAGGTTAATATAAACATTATGGCGTGTGCATTACATTACACGTACATTACGGTATACAACACGTTAGGGTATTGCTACAGTATGTATGGATGGAACCCTTGCGGTATGTTCAGCGCATATAGTGTGTCCTCAAAACGTGTTCGGCTTCTTTCACTTTGCGTAATGTTTCTGAGATTCATCTGTGTGGTATGTATCAGTTTGGTCCTTTTTATTAGTGAGCAGTATTTCATTTTATGGTTAAATAGCAGTTTATTCTACATTTGCCTGTTGGTGGACATTTCACGTGCTGTGAGCATGGATGTGCAAACCTTTGTGTGGACAGGTTTTATTTCCTTTGGGTAAATACCTAGGATTACAGTTGCTGAATTGTTCGGTTGGTGTAAGCCTAACTTCATGCAGAACAGCCAGATTGTTTTCCAAAGTGGTGGCTCCAGTTCATATTCCCACCTGCACTTTTTGGGAACTCTGCATCCGTGGCAGCACTTTGTATTGTCAGTCTTTTTAATAGTTTTAGCCATTTTAGTATGTGTGTAGCAGAATCTAATTGCGGTTCAGTTTACATTCCTGTGATTACTAATGATGTTGAGTAACTCTTCGTGTGCTTACTAGCCATTCATCTATCTTTTGTAACGTATCTGTTGATATTTTATGCTCGTTTGTTAAAATCGAGTTTTTCTTGTTCTTAGTATATTTTAGAGCAAGTCCTTTGTCAGGTATATGTAATTGAGAATTTTTTTTCCTAGTTAGTTTAATTTTTCAGGTTTTTAATTTTGATGGATGCATGGATTTTGACCTGACTTTTCTTTTTCTAGAAAGAAAACATAAGTTTACCTTAATAACCCCTCTGTTATGTAAATGAAATAATAGTTGATACTGTGCTACAAAACTGAGAACAGATGAAGATTCTGTGATTAATACCTAGATCAATTTTGTAGTCTTGGCGTTCTGCTTAGATGACATGAAATTACAACTATTTTGTATATTTCTGACTCGCCAGTGACAGTATAACAACCAGAAGTATGGTAAAAGTTTGTATTTTTTAAGATAGAATTTTTGATTTTTAATTTCTTAGACTGAAAGAAGTTAAGTTTGAGCTTGAGCTCAAGGTAGCTCATGTTTTTTAATGTATATTTCTTACTTTTTGGCTTTTAATTCTGAACTGTGATCTTAATTCTTTAACAATTTTTTTTAATTTTATCAATCACTGATTTCATTTTTTTATTCCTGTATCTTTGCTATCCTTGTATTTTTCCATTGATGAGGGTTGTCAATTATTTTGGGGTGTGAACTCCATTGCTATTGATTAGGATATACAGGAGATTAATGTTAAAAAAATTTTTTTTAATGTTTATTTATTTTTGACAGAGGGAGAGAGAGAGAGAGAGCCAGAGCATGAGTGGGGGAGGGGCAGAGAGAGAGGGAGACACAGAATCCGAAGCAGGCTGCAGGCTGTGAGCTGTCAGCACAGAGCCTGACGTGGGGTTTGAACTCAACGGACTGCGAGATCATGACCTAAGCCGAAGTCGGACGCTCAACCGACTGAGCCACCCAGGCGCCCCTTTTTTAATTTTTTTTTTTTTTTTTTTAACGAGGAGATTAATGCTTTAAAGATGGTTTAGACCTCAAGATGACACAGTATCTCATTTTTTCAGGGTGTTAGCTTCCCTTAATCTTCCAGCAGCAATTGAAGATGTGTCTGGAGATACTGTACCTCAGTCTATATTGACTAAATCCACATCTGTGATTGAACAGGGAGGCATCCAGACTGTTGATCAATTGATCAAAGAGCTACCTGAACTACTACAAAGAAATAGAGAAATCCTAGATGAGGTATGTTTTAAGAGATTTGTTTTTCAAGTAAAAACTGCTCTACGCCTTGGTGTCCAGTGGGGATAAGGACTGGTTGCTTTCTTTTGTTGGGTTTCGTAGGGTAATACTCACCATCTTGATGAATTTACTGTGGCCGAGGGCCTGCCTTTCAACTTCAAGAGGAGTTCTAATGGAGGGAGAATGAATTCATACATGCCTTAAGGGTGTATAAATGCACATTAATGAAACTCATGTGACCATGATATAGTATTGATATACGGTGAGAAATAACTGTCACACAAACTGTTCAGACTCTTCATAATTAATGATTTCTTTTCTATGAAAGATTAGATTTCTTGGTAAATGTAGAATCAGACTGAGGAGGTTAGGCCGTCAAATGTTTTATAAGCCCACTGTATCCATCTTCCAGTAAGAGAGGGCATTTTATCAATGGGTATGGAACACTAAAGTTTTTTGGCCAAAGTCAGCTGTTTGACAGTGTTAATTCTCCGTTTACAATGCCTTCACCTCTTTCTCCTTATTGAATCACTTCTTCCTTTAGTGATAAATATATTCAAATTGGTTATATAGGCTTTTGCCACTTGAGGAGTCACGTCTTCAAGGTGACTTCTGTTAATCAGTGCTTTAGTCCATGGTGTTTAGTTTTCAGCTGACTTGCAGAGAATATTGTATTTACATCATTTCCAAGTACTTTGGGACAGGGATAGAGGACTTAAGTAGCGTTGACCCTTGCACAGCATGGGGTGCTGACCCTCCCTCCCCCATGCAGTCAGAGATCTGAGTGTAACTTTGGACTCAGACATCACTACTCATAACCTACTGTTGACTGGAAGCCTTACTGGTGACATTAATAGTTGATTAACCCATATTTTGCATGTTATATATATTATATTCTGCATTCTTAAACTAAGAAATGTTATTAAAATCATAAAGAAAATCATAAAATCCTAAGAATCCTGCATTTATAATATTGCACTGTAAAAAATCCACATGTAAGTGGACCTACAAAATTCAAAGCTATGTCATTCAAGGATCATCTGTACAGTGTGAACCATGGGGAGGAGAATATTTACCTCCTGGGTTTTGTTTGTTTGTTTGTTTGTTTTCTTTTTAAGGGTTTTCTAAAGTAAAAGAGTGAAACCTGTAACCTATGGAACATAGTACATGCTTAATAAATGATAGCTATTATTACTATTACCACCGTATTACTGTGATGATGAGAGTATAGTCACTATACTAACTGATGCAGAAGTGGTTGTGGTGGCATATTAGCTACTGAAAAAGGTTAGAAAACTTAAATGAAAACTTACTGCAGCATTGGCCTGGGGAATCTGATTCATGAGCGGTTCTGCATTAATTATACCATCAATGTTACCAACCTCATCTATGTAGAGGTAGTCCGCGATCAGATAATTGAAAGCAAACAGAATTGATGGTACGGAGTTCAGTGCCAAAACCTTGCTGTACCGAGCTTGTTAGAAGTGCAGCATCTCAGACTGCATCTCAGACCTTCTGAATCAGGATTTGCATTTAACAAGACCGCAGGGTCATTTGTGTGTACGTGAATATTTAACAGACACTGCTCTTGAGGTCATAGACTTGGTTGATTTTTATGTCAAGCAAGCTTTTATCTGGTGTTGCAGTTGAAAGGACGTTACAATAGTAGAGAGCCATAGGGAGACAAGGGGGAGAGTGCTATTTAAGGTCACACGAAAGTGGAAGCAGCAGGAAGTAATTGGCAGGGAGGGAGAAGACAGATGCTGGAAAATGCAGGCATCGCAAGGCAAATATCAGTCTGGGGACACTTAGTAAGTGGAAGTTACAGTCGTAAACCATTCTTCAATGTTGGAGTTGGAGTTGGATTTGATTCCCGGGTTTTGTTCTTGGCTGTGACCCTGGGCAGATTACTCAACAGTCCTGTCTCACTTGACTTACCCCCAAAAATGGGAGAATAGTGTGTATCACGTGAGATAGCTACGAAGTGGGATCACGCGTGTACCTGCTAGTTGGTAGTTATTAAATATCACTGTATTTCCTTGACTTTAAGATGTCATTGACTAGAAGATGCATATTTGATTTTGAAACGAATTCTATGGAAAAAGAACATTGCCTATTGAAATACTGTATTTCAGTGTAGTTGCGAGGAGCATTTTTGTTAGAAATATTAGTGTGTGAAAAGCTTACCTTCTCATGACAGTGAAACTGGCATTCTGAGTGTGTATGGTACATGTCTGTTGCCTGCCTGTCTTAACATGAGGTACTTTTACTTGTCTCATTTGATGTTTCTAACAGCCTTCTGGAGTAGTCACTCTTACCTGGTCAACTGTACTTGGAGAGTCTCCTTTTAAGTAAGTTGTGAGTTGTGGAGTCAGGTTGTGAAGCTGGTATTCTCTGGTGGCTTTTAGAAATTTAGTTTAGTCTTGATTTTCAGAATTTTGAAGTGTCCAATTAGTTTAATTTTTAGATAATCAATTTATCATTGCTAGGGATCTGTTGGGTCTTTTAATCTTCACTCCCTGTCCATAGATTTCTGTTTCTTCAGCTATTTCTTTTCCGTTATCTCCTAACGAATTTCTTCTAGTGAATGATGGTTCTTTTGATGATGATCAGTTTTCATATCTCTTAACATTTCTTTGACTTTTTCTTTTTGTGCCTCTGGCCCGCCTTCGGCTCATTAATTGGTTATTAGCCGTGCTTTTTGTGCTTTTCAGCCATTCTGTTGAGTTTTTGTTTTTCATTTTATTGATACCTTTTGTTTTCATCATATCTGATTCTTAAAAAACAATCTCCTGTGTTTATTTCACAACTGCATGTCTGTTTGTTTTTGAGGTAAAATTTGCATAACATAAAAGTCCTCGTTTTAACCTTAAAGTGTACAAGATGGTGGCATTCAGTGCATTCGTCTTGTTGTGCAAGCGTGCACTGTCCAATTTCAGAGTGCTTCTATCACCCCCGGAAGAAACCTCCATCCTCATTAGCAGTCACTCCTCATGACCCCTTGCCCCGTCTCTAGGCAGCTGCTAATCTGATTTCTCCCTCTGGATTTGCTTACTCTGGACATTTCACGTGAGTGGAATCGTAGACGGCATGTGCACCTCCTGCCTCTGTCACTGAGCACGATGTTTTCAGGTTCATCCGTGTTACAGTGTCAGCAGTTAATTTCTTTTTATGGATGAATAATACTTCAATTGTATGGAGGTATCACCTACTGTTTATCCGTTTATCAGTAGTAGAGATTTGGGATGTTTCGCTTTTTTGGTTATTAATAATGTTACTTGGGAACGTTTTTTAAGCACCTGTTTTAAATTCTCTTAGGTATATACAGAGGAATGGAGTTGCTGGGTCATATAGGAATTCTATGTGCAACTTTTTTAGGAACCGTCGAACTATTTTCCAGAGCAGCTGCACCATTTTACATTCTTACCAGCAGTGTGTGAAGGTTCCAGTTTCTCTACATCCTTGCCAACCCTTACAATTGTTCTGTTTTTTAATTCTAGCCAGCCTTGTGGGTATGGAGTGGCATCTCATTGTGGTTTTGACTTAACCTTTATACAGAAAATCCTAAAGTTAGTAGTTTAATAGGGATTGCACTGAATGTTTTGAGCAATTTGGGGAGTATTGCCAGTCTTTACAATATTAAATCTTCTGTGAATATGGAAGGGATGTCTTTCCATTTATTTAGGTCTTCTTTAGGTTCTTTCAACAGTGTTTGGTAACTTTTGGGGTATAAGTCTTGCACCTCCTTGGTTCAATTTATTCCTAAGTGTTTTATTCTTTTGATGCTATTTAAATGGAATCGTTGTCTTAATTTCCTTTTTGGATTGTTCATGGCTACAGTATAGAAATGCAACTGATTTTGTATGTTTCTTTTGTATTCTGTAACTTTACTGAGTTTGTTTATTATTTCTCGTGGTTATTTTGTGGATTCCTAAGGATTTTCTTTATGTAAGGTCATGTAATCTGCAAGTAGAGGTCGTTTTACTTCTTCCTTTTTGGAATCTTTGTTTAAAGTAGTTTTGGTGTATGGATATACATATTCTCTTAGTTACTCTTCCTTTTTAATTTACTGAATAAGGTAATGGCTAAATGCAGCCCTGCATTTTATAAGACTTTGTGTTAAATATGTCGTAAGTTGGATTTGTGCAACAAAACTGTTGTACCAGTTGGTACCCCAGCCAGTAACGTAGGGGCACTCACTCCCATCTCACTAATTCTCACCTGTCTTGAGTCTGATCATTTGAAAAGTGTTTTAAATTTTTTATTATCAGAAATGATATTTCATTGTTGCTTTGCCCCCTTTTTAAAAGTCATTAAGATTGTTGGATGAAGAAGAAGCCACGGACAATGATTTAAGAGCAAAATTCAAGGAACGCTGGCAAAGGACACCATCTAATGATCTCTATAAGCCTTTAAGAGCAGGTAAAAATGTGCATAAATGGCTTTCGCTTGCATAAGTTCCCCATTTTTTTAAAGGTGTTATTTTTAAGTAATCTCTATATCCAACGCGGGGCTCAAAGTCACAACACTGAGATCAAGAGTCATGTGCTCTTCTGACTAAGCCAGCCAGGTGTGCAATAAATTCCCAATTTGAACCCACATTTTTGATTGATTAAATTAGGGTCATTTGTAAACCAGTTGTTACTAAAACTACTATTATGAAAACACAGGTGTTTTTCTCGGTTCATTGTAAGATAAAAACTAAATAAGTAACAGAGGTAGTCCATGTTCATTTCATTGTAAGAAGTTTGGATTCTTAAAAATGGTATAAAGTAAAAATTAAAATGATTCTGGGGGCGCCTGAGTGGCTAAGTCGGTTAAGCCTCCGACTTCGGCTCAGGTCATGATCTCACGGCTGATGGGTTCGAGCCCTGCATCAGGCTCTGTGCTGACAGCTCAGAGCCTGGAGCCTGCTTCAGATTCTGTGTTCCCCTCCTTCTCTCTGCCCGTTCCCCACTCACACTCTGTCTCTCTGTCTCTTAAAAAAATAAATAAACATTAAAAAATTAAAAAAAATGATTCTGTAACTCTCTTTTCCTATTCCAAGGCCTGTGCATCTTTTTTGTTTTTTTGTTTTTTTTAAATAGCTTCCCCATGGGAAGCATATTTGTAAAAAATAAATGAGATCATATTATATACATATGGTTTTGTAATTTCATTTAATTTAGTAGTGGGTGGAAAATAGGAGTTTTATCAGTTAATTAAAAAAATCTTTTTTTAAACGTTTATCTTTCGAGAGAGAGAGAGAGAGAGTATGGTGGGGGAAGGGCAGAGAGCTAGGGAGACACAGAGTCCGAAGCAGGCTCCAGGCTCGGAGCTGTCAGCACAGAGCCTGACCCGGGGCTGGAACTCATGAACATGAGATCATGACGTGAGCCGAAGTTGAACACAACCAGCTGAGCCACCCAGGTGCCCCACCAGTTAATTTGAAGTCAAATTATCATTTTTTAAGACTTTAGTTATTAAGATTTGTGTTTGTTAGATAAATGTCATTACGGTTGCTAGAGACTTGTTTTACTTCTCTGTAAAAGGAATTAATACAATTGATTTTTTCTAAAAATATATTTGCTGTTCTTTAAAGTCAAGTTGAAACTGCTCTTTTGAGTAAGTTGTAACAATTTTTGGAGTGTTTCTATCTTAATGAGTTGGAGGAATACATTAAACTGATGTCAGCTTTTTTTTGGTGGACAATAACCATAAATGTATTTTAAGGTTTAACTGCAATTTTCCAGAAATAAAAAATGCCAAGAGTGACAGGAGCTCAGTGTCTGTTATGTAGTGAGATGGAACCCATAGAAGAGGGGGAAAAGGTAAATTTGGAGCGCAGAACTAAAAGTATAACCAACCCATAGATGTTACTGTTCAAATCAGTGCTGTGCTCAAGTGACATTTTTTTCCCCCGACAGAGGGAACCAACTTCAGAACAGTTTTGGATAAAGCTGTGCAAGCAGATGGGCAGGTGAAAGAACGTTACCAGTCTCACCGAGACACCATTGCCCTTCTGTGTAAGCCGGAGCCTGAGCTGAACGCGGCCATCCCTTCTGCTAACCCAGCAAGGACCATGCAGGGCAGCGAGGTGAGAAGATGCATTGTCATGTGGGTGGTCATCTGCTCATGAAAACGACGTTCGAGCCATTATGAGCACAATGAATTGCCAGTTTCATATTGTCATCTTTTAAAAAATGCAGACATAAATTGACGTTTGTATGTATAAAGTAGAACATATACATTGTGTCATATGTAACTACATTGGTGATATTACTATCCTATAATAATTCCATTTATTGAGTGTTTCTCAGTAAAAGGGGCTGGAACTCATGAACCGTGAAGTAGAAGGACTGGGTTTGGCCAGATGTTTTTCTGACCACACCTTTTTTTGTTTTTAGTTCCATCATTTTCTGCTTCCTTCCACTGTATTCCACTGGGACTATCTCTAAAGGAGAAATCAACCAGCTGTGCGTGTTAACCCGTGGGTAACGTCATCGTGGCATTTCTACCTGTGACAGGAAGGGGAAGACCAATTAGTAGGGCATGTGAGTCAGAAAGTCCTAAGAGGAGAAGGTGCAAATATGCCTTAGTGGCTGATAACTGTGCCGTGATGTAGTAGAATAAAATAGAGGCCCTGAAGTGCATAGGAAAATAAGCCAAAGGGCAGGAAATGTTTGCTGAAAACTTCTTGAAATAGGTGAATTTCCTGGGGTGTAGTAGGTCTCAAAAGTTATCAGTTTGTGCATTGTCTTTCCACAGAAACATTTCACGTATTTATTCAACCAAGACTTCTTGGGTACCTACTCTGTAAGGCACTATGCTAGGTACTTGGAAAAATCAGCAATGAATCATAAACAACCTTTACCCTCAATTTGCAGTCCAGTGTGGAAGATTAGCCATATACACGGAGAACTGTAATACAGGGTAGAAATGCAGAAGTGTTGTGACTATAGAAAGTGTGCTGGGGCACCTGGGTGGCTCAGTTGGTTGACCATCCGACTTCAGTCCAGGTCATGATCTCGAGGTTGATGGGTTCGAGCCCCGCGTCAGGCTCTGTGCTTATGGCTCAGAGCCTGGAGCCTGCTTCGGGTTCTGTGTCTTCCTCTCTCTCTGCCCCTCCCCCGCTCATGCTCTGTCTCTCTGTGTCTCAAAAATAAATATAAACATTAAAAAAAAAAAAGTATGCTGTGAGGATTTAGATGACTAAGCACTTAAATGCTAGCATTTCTTAAGAAGCTTCTTAAGAAATTGGCACATGGTGAGAACAGAGTTGACAGGCAGACAGAGTGAATACATAAACTCCGAGGAAGACTGAGTGAGTGGGTATGTCCAGAGACGCTGTCAGAGAGGTTCAGTGGAAATGAGCCCCCCCGGTGAAGATTGCATGGTTGACTGTGCACAGAACCCAGATCTCTCAAGGTGGGGGGAACCTGACGGAACAAAGAATATCCATTAGATGCTTTAAGGAAGTGGGAGGAAGGAAGAAGGAAGGTGGTTAGATTACTTTGTGAGGAACAGAGACTACAGACCCACGGAAGAGCAACAAAATCTGGCCCTGTTTTTATTTTTGGGAAAGAGAAAATCCCTGCTTAGTATCCTCTTGTCTCCTCCCTCCCTTCCTTCCTTCCATTTTATTTTTAACTAATCTCTACCCCCAACACGGGGCTCGAACTTACAACCTCAGGATCAAGAGTCGCATGCTCTATTAACTGAGCTGGTCAGGTCTCCCCTCAGCTTTTCCTTTTTGGCGTCTTGTCTGTGACTTAGAACTTAGCACGGCTTCTGTCCTTTGATTCTCCTGCTTGCAGTAGAAAAGCAAAAATGGTCTATGCGGAGCACAGTTGGAATTGGCATGCACTAATGTGTTATTATATGCAGTTGTTGATTCGTAGTGGTGTTACATAGGGGAAGAAGATTTGTATGGTCAATACGAAGTTACTTTACTGAAGCTAGGTTCTCTGGATGGAAGCAACAGAAAACCTCAGTGCTCTGTATATTTGTTCATCATGTGCCTTTATCAAAGCTATTTCAGGTAGTTGTCGTGGTTGATGACGCATTTCAGCCGGAGTTTTTTATGATAAAAACACAGTCATTTGAATTCTGGTATTAAAGTGATGGAAAGTGCACATTTTATTAAGGCAGCTCCGATCTTAATGGTAGGCTCTTTCTTCTTTTATTGTGAAGGAGCCTACTGTCCATCTTGGTCTCTTTGGCCATTTGTTTCTATGTATTGAGTTGCTCTTAAAAATTTTGCAGCTGTGGGTAATTTGTGTTGAAAAATCCTTTTTTAAATACCTAGGACTGCTGCTGTGATAGTGCACGTCTGATCAGCTAGGGTGCAGAATCTGGTCCACATTTGGGCAGCCAAGCCTTGGCCCTCCAGTAGGGCTGAGTCTGCCCAGAGGAAGGGGTGTGTTTTCTTTTTTTGTTTCTTTTGTACGAAAGTGATATCCACTAATACTCACAGTGCTGTATCTGCCTCAGGTGATGGAGGGGTGCTTTGGGGGGAGAAAAGCTCCCATGTCCTCAGAGATAGTTCATAAAGTAGCGCTGTCCAGAGTCGTGTGTCCCTCTAGGGCTTTTTTCTGGCTCCCACAAAGTCATCTTCTAGACTGGTGGGTGATCTGCAAATACAGCTTTTATTTACTCTTAGTTTTTCATAACAAAATTTATAGACAGGTGTCCAGATTGACTGGCATCTCTTCATTCATTTGCTCACCAAACACTCGTTGAAGACTTACTATATGCCAGAAACTATGGCATGGTGGTTCGTGAGAGAGAGAGATGGAAAACCGTAGATTAGCTTTAGTGTAGGGTAAGTGGGGTCAGCTTCCTGCTGTTCTGTTACCGAGGTAGTCTCATGTCTCCCTTTTCTGAAACTAAATTGGCAGGGTCTGAAAAGTAAAGCTGATATCTCACTGAGAGTATTTGGTGTGTGTGTGCCTGCCTGTGTTTGGTGATGTTAGATGCCACAGAGAGTTTGGTCATCCACATGGGGCCGGCACGCAGTGGGCTACGGGCTCAATCCAGACTGCCTCCTGTTTCTGTGTGGCCTGTGAGCCAAGAATGCTTCTTACATTTTTAAATGGTTGAAAAGAAGTCAATGATGTTTTAGGATATGAACATTATATGAAATTCAAATTTTAGTATCCATAAATAAATTTTTGTTGGAGCATAGTTATACTCATTCCTTTGCATTTCGTCTGTGGCTGCTTTCACACTAGAAAGGCAGAATTGAATAGTTGTAATAGTTGTAACAGAGACTATGGCTCACAAAGCCAAAAAAATTTTTTTTTTCTTTTTTCCCTTCTGTCTGTCTGGTTCTTTACAGGAAAACTTTGCAACAGCCATGGGTCTTAAAGGTGAAATGGCTTAGGTGATCTCATTTCTGCCTTCCTGCTTTTACTGTGTTTCAGCCATACTGGCCTTTTTTTTTTTTTTTTTTTTTTTTTTTTGGGTCCTTTGATCATGTGAAGCTTGTTCCTGCCTCAGGACTTTAACGTTTGCCTTCCTTCTGTTGGGGTCTTTCTTCCATTTGCTTGGTCGCTGCTTCTTTTTCATTAAAGCTCCAGATGTCACCCCTTCCCTTTCTTGGTCATTGTCTACCGTATTGCTCTATTTTTGTGTAGTTGTTTGATCCTCCCCTCCCTTCTTCTGTCCCCCACATGAAGGGAAGACTCTGCTTTTGTTAGTAGTTGTATTTTAGAACCTAGAACAGTGCCCAACATGTGAGGATTCAAAAAGTGTTGTTGGAATGATAGCTACTGGTAACCTAACGCTATAAAGGGATGTAGTTAATTGCAGTTGACAGCTAATCGGAGCTGTTTATAAAACACAGAAATAAATACAACAGGGTTGTAATTATTATTAAAAATTTTTTTTTATCGAGGTGTAATTGACATGCAGCGTTATATTTCAGGTACATACCCTAATGATTCGGTATTTGTTTATATTGTGAAATGATCATTATAACTCTGGTTGACATCAGTCCAACAAGTAGTTACGGGATTGTTTTTCTTGTGTTGAGAACTTTTAAGATCTACTCTCAGCAACTTTCAAATATGTAATATGGTATACCTAACTGTAGTTACCATGCTTTCCATTATATCCACGTGACCGACTTATTTAATTAATGGAAGTTTGTACCTTTGGACTCCCTTCATCTAGTTTGTCCATCCCCACGCCCCACTTCAGGCAGCTATCAGTCTGTACTCTGTATCTGTGAGCTTGGTTTTCTTTTAGATTCCACATATAAATGACATCATGGGGTGTTTGTCTTTCTCTGGCTGACTTAATTTCATGTAGCATAATGCCCTCAAGGCATATTCAAGTCACAAATGGCAAGATTTCATTTTTATTTAAGTGTATATTTATTTTAAGAGAGAGAGGGACAGCGTGAGTGGGGAAGGGGCAGAGAGTGGGAGAGAGAGAGTCCCAAGCAGGCTCCGTGCTGTCAGCACGGAGCCCGACACAGGGCTCCATCTCACGAACTGTGAGATCATGACCTGAGCCGAAATCAAGAGCCCAACACTTAACCAACTGACCCACCTTAGCAGTCCTTCATTTTTTTATAGCTGATGTTCCTCTGTGTGTGTGTGTGTGTGTGTGTGTGTGTGTGTGTGTATACACCACATCTTTATTCACTTATCCATTGATGGACATTTAGGTTTCCATATCTCAGCTGTTGTAAATAACACTGCATTGAACATGGAGGTGTGTAGGTATTCTAATTACTTATATGCTTTAACTTGATAACATGTTAGGCCCTGAGTGTATAAGAAAGTAGACCGTGGTTTACTTTTCTTAACTATTCTGGTCATTTGTGGAAGCAGTTAAACTTCATTTTCTCCTGTATTCGTTCTGTTAAAATGAGGCCGATATCATACAGTCTAAACTAGGGTTAAACTAGTATATATGATAGTTTGAAGAAAAAAAAAGAGAATGTTTGTCATACAAGGACTCTCCTTCTATCTTTGTGTGGTGGTCTAAAAGTTCATTTATAAATTGGTTGTTTTAAATAGCATTTTTTTCCAGAGAGTTAGAATCATAGCATTTTGGAATAGAATAGGACTTACTAAATAGATCTTTGGCCCTTTTTTTATCACGGATTAGAAAACTGACCACCGTAAAAGTTAGGATTAGCTTTTCTTCATAGTGGAGCTGGGATTAGAACTTGGGGGTCTCCACATTCTGCTGGGGTCCTCTTCCCACATTACTCTGTCGCCTGTGAATGCTTAGCTCTTCACTGAACACGAGGTTATATCCTCGTGGACCACGTCTGTCTCCTCATATTACTTGTTGGCTAACTTGGGCTACCACCACCGCAGTTGGGGACCCATTATTTGATGAGAGGGTCTTATTTGCCTGCTATGAAAGACACATCCAGTCTGTTTCTAGATAATGTATTATGGTATCCCTGACTTTCAGCTTTGTTTAGTAGACTTTTGTTTTTTTTTGAACGGGTTTTGCATATTCCTGTTTCTCCCCCAGCTTTATTTTACTTGACTGTTTTATTATTTTCTTTCTGGCTTTTTTTGGACATAACTGAGAGAAAGATAAGTGGCATTTTTCTAATAGTTAAACAACCTTCACATAGAGCCACAGTCATGGTTGAGGTTCCATTATCTGTTTAAAATAAGACAATAGAGGGGCGCCTGGGTGGCGCAGTCGGTTAAGCATCCGACTTCAGCCAGGTCACGATCTCGCGGTCCGTGAGTTCGAGCCCCGCGTCAGGCTCTGGGCTGATGGCTCAGAGCCTGGAGCCTGTTTCCGATTCTGTGTCTCCCTCTCTCTCTGCCCCTCCCCCGTTCATGCTCTGTCTCTCTCTGTCCCAAAAATAAATAAACGTTGAAAAAAAATTTTTTTTAAATAAGACAATAGATAATACTGCCCCAGCCTTTTAAAATTATATCCTATTGCACCCCCCCCAAAAAAAAATGTGTCCCGTAGTTACATCAGAATAAATACTTTAATTCTTTTTAAAAAGAATTTTTTTAAAGTCTTTATTTATGTTGAGAGAGAGACAGAGTGTGAGCAGGGGCGTAGCTGAGGGGAGGGAGACACAGAATCCCAAGCAGGCTCCAGCCTCCGAGCTGTCAGCACAGAGCCCGACAGGGGGCTCAAACCCACAAACCGTGAGATCACGACCTGAACCGAAGTCAGATGCTTAACCGACTGAGCCACCCAGGCGCCCCTAAATATTTTAATTCTTAATCTATTCCTCGTTGTTCCTCTCTTCTTACTGCGTAGATGCCTAAGCCTCTTTATTCTATAGTGTACCCAAAGTATAGCGTTAAACTGTAACACCTAACTACCAGTTAATAATAATGGCTGCTACTGATTGAGTGCTTACCCTGTGTTACAAATTTCGTTGAGCACTTGATATGATTTCAGTTTTCACAACAGTTCTGGGATAAGTACTCTTATTCTTGCTTTGCAGGTAACGAGATTGAATTTTCCAGGAGGTACAGTATCCTTGGTTACACAGGACCTAAGTCATGATATGTCCATTAAGGGAACATAGTCAGGGTTGAAATAGTTTTTTCTACGTAATTACGTTTCACTTTGATGGATAACTAGGTACTTGTGTTCCTATATTCAAGTTGTGATTTAATTTTGTGTTTTGAATGTGTAAAAAATGTTCATAATTCCAAAGGTGCATGCAGGGAAATCTCATCTCTGTTCTTTCCACCTTGTTTCCATCCTTTCTCTATAAACAACCTTTTTTGTTACTTTCTGGTTTGTCCTGTTTTTCTATTTTTTTAAAATTACATGTGCACACACATATACATACTATATTATGTGTGTATATGTCTATTTTTTTTAAAGCTTATTTAGAGAGAGAGAATGAGTGCGTATGAGTGGGGGAGGGGCAGAGAGAAAGGGGGAGAGAGAGAATCCCAAGCAGGCTCCATGCTGTCAGCGCAGAGCCCAACGCGGGGCTTGATCTCAGGAACCTTGAGATCATGACCTGAGCCAAAACCAAGAATCAGATGCTTAACTGACTGAGCCACCCAGGAGCCCCTATTTCTGATTTCCCTCCTCTTTACTCAGAGTGTAATATGCTGTATGTATGCTCTGGTGCCTTTGATTTTCATGTAACAATATATCCCGGAAGTCATCTGGAAACAAGATTCTTATGCACATGGTCTGACATCAGATTCCACCAGATCCCTGAAACAGACTTGCCATCTCCATGTAGGTGTGATTATTTGTCCTCTTCCTTCCATCGACAGTATCTGTGGTTTGAGGCTTCTTGGACCTCCCGGAGTCACAGTTCTCTCCACGACTCTGAGTGTTTAAAAGACTCTGCATTTAAGATAGGATACGTAAGAGGTGTAGGTGGTGAACAGAGGCCAAAATTTAGAAGAAATTACAGATTTTTCCTCAGATTTTTAGTCTTCACAAAGGAAGGTTATTTTGGACACTTGCCAAGGAGCTAATGAGGGCTGTCTCATGAAGAGTAGGACAGAAATGCTTAGACACCGGCGGTAGGTGGGAGAGCCATTGGGGTTGGAAATGCCATGGTAAGAAGACAGACAGGGATATAGATGGGGTTCCTGGGTGTCCCCTTCTTCCTTTGTCTTTGCCCCAGCTTACTTTCTCTGAGCATCATGGGGGCAAGCGCAATGGGGGCTCTACGGTTGGTTTTCTCCCTGGTGGTCTTAGCAAGAGTGCGGAGAGATGTGAGTGAAAAGGGACAGTTTGTAAGTGGCATCAGCGGGGCACTTGGGCACTGTAACATGGACTCCAAAGGGCTGTTTATGAATCATGTGGGTGTTCGAGATGCCTGGGCCGAATCAGAGATAGAACTCTTAGTGGAATGAAGAGATGTACAAGAGGCCTCTCTCCTTTCTCTCTACCAGTATATAACAGAAACATGTAGTTTATAGCTTTGTATCTACCTCTTTGGCTCTCTTCTTTCTCTATCTAAGATGCTCTCTCCGTATAGATCTGTATCTCTGTTGCTATCTCCATGTCTCTCTCTGTATATCTCTGTCTCTCCATGTCAGCAAAATAGAGCATCTGCTTACTTGGCAAGAACATATCTCCCTCTACCTCGGAACCATGACAGGGAGATAGTGTAGTGTAGAGTGGTTACGAGATTGATTGTGGAGTTGGGCAGACTGAGGTCTCAAATTTTACCTGTGTTCCTTTAGTAGCTGTGTAACTTTAGGCAAGTTACTTAATTTTTCTGAGGCTTAATTTCTCTATTTGTGGAAGAGAAGTAATAAATATATACCTTATGGGATATTGTAAGGATAATACTAAATTTGTGAAGTGTTTAGGACAGTCCCTGGCACATAATAAATGTTCATGTAAATCATCATGCTTGCTGGTGTTACCATTATTGCCGCTGCTCTTATAATCTGAGTCCACGAAAGGTACAATGTAAATAAACCTGATGTGCAATTTATGCTTGGCTGTCTGAGAAATCGTCTCAAATGAGTGAACCTTTGTGTATATAATTCCCTTCTTGAAATTGGCTTCTGGGTTTTTTGGCAGTTTAAACTAAGGGGTTTTGTTTGCTTTGTTTTGTTTTAATTGTTTAGGTTGTAAATGTCTTAAAATCCTTATTGACCAATCTTGATGAAGTAAAGAAGGAAAGAGAAGGGCTAGAGAATGACTTGAAATCAGTGAATTTTGACATGACAAGCAAATTTTTGACTGCTTTGGCTCAAGATGGTGTAATAAATGAAGAAGCTCTTTCTGTCACTGAGCTGGATCGAATCTATGGAGGTCTTACGACGAAAGTCCAAGAATCTCTACGGAAACAGGAAGAACTTCTTAAAAATATTCAGGTGAGGTTTATATGCTTTAGTAAGATTTATGTTTAAGAAAATCACAGAAAGGATAAACCTGGACTAAATCTATGTCAGGATTGTGTTTTGCAAGTAGTACATACTAATAGAAATCTGTAATCGTTATTGGTTGTATTTTGATAACCACTGAATTTGTGACATTTTTACTTTAAGAATTAAGGTACTGTGTTATTCCAAAAATTCTATTAGGTAAATTTCTAGTGATTCCTGCATGTAATCACATATGATTTTCATATACAGTTGGGAAAGTATCAGTAAAAGTGTTACAGGCTATATTAATTTGATAAATAAATGTAAATACATAAATCTTTTCTTTTAACAAGGTCTCACACCAGGAGTTTTCAAAAATGAAGCAATCTAATAATGAAGCTAACTTAAGAGAAGAAGTTTTGAAGAATTTAGCTACTGCATATGACAACTTTGTTGAGCTTGTGGCTAATTTGAAGGAGGGCACAAAGGTATGAAGTCCAAAAGAAAGAGTAGTTCACCAGTACAGAGTGAAAATATAGTTTGAGAAGTTAATAGTTTTTCCAGTTGGACCTTATTATTATTCTTTGTCTCGAACTTCCTAGCTTTAATGATTTTTTCCTCTGAGAGGCTTGTTATAAGGGAAGGAAAGCCTTGACAAAGGTGGCAATATTTCATGAGAATGTTGAAGAATGAATTGTGTATTTCACCAGACAGAAAGAGGATGTAGGAATTTCAGGTAAAAGAAATTAGCACAGAGATGTCAAAAGCCAGTGACGCTTTTTGGGGGGACAGGAAGTTGACCAATTTGAGTGAATTACGCGGGAACAGGAGTAGTCGAAGCTGAACTGTGGTGGGGAAGGGAGGGGAGGATATGGCTTTTATATTCTGTGCTGATGGTTTGGATAACGGTGGACTTGTTATCTGCCTGAGTCTCAGGATGCTTACTAAATATGTTAAGTATTTTCTTGCCTTTCCTTTAAATAGCTTAGGGAAATGATTATATTTGTTTATAACATTTACTTTGCTTTTGAGGGAACAGGTGATCGTTAGTTTTTCAGATACACAATACCTTGTGGTATTTTAACTCCATGATGATTATTGAATAAAGTTATTTTGATACAAATACCTTGGATGTAAGGTGAAAACCTCTGAAGAGGTAGAAATACGACGAAGCCTTGGAAATAGGATAGGAAGATCCCGTTTTAATTTGGTTTAAAATGGTTTGTTCAAATAGATAAGCTGAGAAAATTCTTCAGAGAGCCTTTGGAAATGCCTCTAAGAGTTTCTGAAGTGATGTCTGTATTTCTGAAGTGAATGTGCAATCTAATCCTTCCACTGAAATAGGTTTCCTATCTTTAAGTACTTGCCTTTTCTCCAGGAATTGGGAACACACTCATGATCATGAAACTTATAGTTTGTTCCATTTGAGTTTTGGTGACAGGTGTTCTCCAAAAATGAGTTTATTTCATTTTCTTTAGGAATATTATTAGGTCATATTCAATATTAACTTGTTGAACCTTAGCGGTATGACTGTGTCATGCGGAGGATTTTGGTTGTTTAGGTTTAACCGTGATTGACAAATGAGCTTTAGACTGTGTTCCTCTTCAGATTAAAATATCATTCTGGCTTATTACTTGTATTTCTTTACTTACAGTTTTACAATGAGCTGACTGAAATCCTGGTCAGGTTCCAGAACAAGTGCAGTGACATCGTGTTTGCACGGAAGACAGAAAGAGATGAACTCTTAAAGTAAGTTTATTTTGTGTATCAAATTTTAGAGGATTTTTCTTTTGAAAAGTTACATGTGGAAACTTCGGGGTGAACTGGGCAGTATGAGATAGCAGTTTCCTTTCTTTCCTCCTGGACATTTACAGGCAGCTAGCAAGCTGCATGACCTGAGAATAAAGAAGAGCAGAAACTCTCGGTGTCAGAAGCACAGTGTGTCACAGAAGTGACAATGCAACAAGTCAGGGTGACAGGTCTCAGAAATGCCAATAAACATACACAGTTTACCTGGAAATGGCCAGCAGGTTCCTTACACATAAAACTCGAGGTACGGAATATGGGGAGGACAGGATGAATGGCTTAGAAAAGATCAGCAGATTTCCCTTCTGAAGGAACCTGCTGAGAAGGTCAAACCAGTACCATAGGACTCGTTCTGTGCTGAGTGACCAGTAGAGTTGACACAGCATTGGTGCAAAGATACAGTATTTTTTTTTTAATGGTAAAAAAATGAACTGAATTTAATTTTTTTTTTTTTTTTACATTTATTTATTTTTGAGAGAGAGAAACAGAGCACAAGTGGGGGAGGGGCAGAGAGCGAGGGAGACACAGAGTCTGAAGCAGGCTCCGAGCTGTCAGCACAGAGCCCGACGTGGGCCTCGAACCCACAGACCATGAGATCGTGACCTCAGCTGAAGTTGGACGCTTAACTGACTGAGCCACCCAGGCGCCCCCAAAATGAACTGAATTTAATAAAACCTAATACATGGAGAATATTCACCAGAATAGTATTGTCATAGAACAGATGAAAATTCTGGATGAACATTTCATCATGAATTTAAAAAAAGAAAAAAAGGAGAAAAGGATTAGGAAGCAGTCACTCTGAGGAACACCACATAAGGAAGTACCAGAATCAAGGAAGGTGGTGAGAAGAAAGGAGGTGATAAAACGTGAGGTGCTGGATTCAGGAAGCAAGTGGCAGAGAGAAGAACAAAATCATCACAGATGTAAAATGAAATGGGAAGGAGCAAAAAGGAGACTAGACCGTGAAGAAGACATCGGCACCCAGAGTAAAAAGAAATCAAAGAAAATGAAGCCAAAGTAAAACCAGAAGAAGGGTTAGAAGACAGGCAAAGAAGATCTGAATGCGCAAAAGTGAATTTCCACAAAGAGAAAGCAAAAAATGTTCGTTGTTCAACGTTCTGTTCAGCACAGATATTTAATGGTATTACCTAAGAATATGTTCCTTTAGGAAAATAAAGGAAGGCGTGTCGAAAAGGTGTATCTTACGGTTAAGAAAAATGAACAAGAACCGTCAACATCAAGGGATATAAATCATTAGCTCATTAAAAGATGATGGCAGAATCCTTTAGGCAATTGGGCAAAAAGATCAAGACAGTTCATAAAAAGGTGAAAAAACGTTTAGGCTCACAGCACTGCCTGCTAGAAAGGGGTGGGGGTGGGGGGCAGTGATGGCCACTGGAACTCCAGGAAGGCAGGTATGAGCCAGGGGTCTGATACCCGGTGAAACTGCCTTGCGGGGGCTTACACGGAACCGTACATTCGTTGGTGATACACCAGGAGAACTCAGACTGTTCTGCTCCTGAGTCTGTCTTGAGCCCTGCAGCCAGCCTGACCATCATCATTCACCCCCGTCCATATTTAAACTGTTTTTCATAGAAGCTGTTGGAGAACTTGCTAAGAGCTACCTCCCTGCACCACCCACCCCCGCCCCCCAAGAAAGAGCAGTGTTGTTTTTAGTTTTTCTACTAAACCTTTAAAAAGCAAATAACTAAAATGCCTTTTATTTTTATTAAAAAAATTTGTTTTAGTGTTTGTTTTTGGGAGAGAGGGACAGAGCGCAAGCAGGGGAGGGGCAGAGAGAGAGGGAGACCCAGAATCAGAAGCAGGCTCTAGGCTCTGAGCTGTCAGCACAGAGCCCGATGCAGGGCTTGAACTCACGAACTGTGAGATCGTGACCTGAGCCGAAGTTGGACGCTTAACTGACTGAGCCACTCAGGCGCCCTTAGAATGCTTTTTAATGGTTTCAGAGGTTTAAAAAAAAAACAAAAACAAAAGAGCCCTCCAAATTAGTGTTATTGATAAGAAAATCTGACAAAGATTAAGACGGAAACAATCTTCAGCCCAGTTTTATTTATGGTTATGGATGCAGAAGTCCTAAATAAAATACTTACCATTGATACCCACCAGTATCTTAGAAAAAGAGCCATGATCAAGCGGGATGTAATCAAGCGGGATTACATTATTCCAGTAATGTAGTGATTGGTTCCGTATTTTTATATTAAGGAGAAAAAGATTCTCTTCATGGGTGAGGAAAAGCAATTGAGAAAAAAGCTGTTCTGGTATTCAGTAAAATAGGAGTGTGTGTGTGTGTGTGTGTGTGTGTGTGTGTGTGTGTGTGTGTGTG